>NW_027616422.1:0-343907 GCF_964187855.1 Myxine glutinosa | reverse complement strand
AGTGTTTTATCCAAACTAATACAAGTGCAAAAGTGGTTTCCTGCACCAACACAAGTGCGAAAAGTGGTTTTTCAACACTAACACAAGTGCAAAAAGTGGTTTTTCAACACTAACACAAGTGCGAAAAGTGGTTTTTCCACACTAATACAAGTGCAAAAGTGGTTTCCTGCACCAACACAAGTGTGAAAAGTGGTTTTTTAACACTAACACAAGTGCGAAAAGTGGTTTTTCAACACTAACACAAGTGCGAAAAGTGTTTTTTCCACACTAATACAAGTGCAAAAGTGGTTTCCTGCACCAACACAAGTGCGAAAAGTGGTTTTTCAACACTAACACAAGTGCGAAAAGTGGTTTTTCATCACTATCACAAGTGCAATAAGTGTTTTTTCCACACTAATACAAGTGCAAAAGTGGTTTCCTGCACCAACACAAGTGCAAAAAGTGGTTTTTCAACACTAACACAAGTGCGAAAAGTGTTTTTTCAACACTAACACAAGTGCGAAAAGTGGTTTTTTCACACTAATACAAGTGCAAAAGTGGTTTCCTGCACCAACACAAGTGCGAAAAGTGGTTTTTCAACACTAACACAAGTGCGAAAAGTGGTTTTTCAACACTATCACAAGTGCAAAAAGTGTTTTTTCCACACTAATACAAGTGCAAAAGTGGTTTCCTGCACCAACACAAGTGCGAAAAGTGGTTTTTCAACACTAACACAAGTGCGAAAAGTGGTTTTTCAACACTATCACAAGTGCAAAAAGTGTTTTTTCCACACTAATACAAGTGCAAAAGTGGTTTCCTGCACCAACACAAGTGCGAAAAGTGGTTTTTCAACACTAACACAAGTGCTAAAAGTGGTTTTTCAACACTAACACAAGTGCGAAAAGTGGTTTTTCCACACTAATACAAGTGCAAAAGTGGTTTCCTGCACCAACACACGTGCGAAAAGTGGTTTTTCAACACTAACACAAGTGCGAAAAGTGGTTTTTCCACACTAATACAAGTGCAAAAGCGGTTTCCTGCACCAACACAAGTGCGAAAAGTGGTTTTTCAACACTAACACAAGTGCGAAAAGTGGTTTTTCAACACTATCACAAGTGCAAAAAGTGTTTTTTCCACACCAATACAAGTGCAAAAGTGGTTTCCTGCACCAACACAAGTGCGAAAAGTGGTTTTTCAACACTAACACAAGAGCTAAAAGTGTTTTTTCAACACTAACACAAGTGCGAAAAGTGGTTTTTCAACACTAACACAAGTGCGAAAAGTGGTTTTTCCACACTAATACAAGTGCAAAAGTGGTTTCCTGCACCAACACAATTGCGAAATGTGGTTTTTCAACACTAACACAAGTGCGAAAAGTGTTTTTTCCACACCAATACAAGTGCAAAAGTGGTTTCCTGCACCAACACAAGTGCGAAAAGTAGTTTTTCCACACTAATACAAGTGCAAAAGTGGTTTCCTGCACCAACACAAGTGCAAAAAGTCGTTTTTCAACACCAACACAAGTGCGAAAAGTGGTTTTTCAACACTATCACAAGTGCAAAAAGTGTTTTTTCCACACTAATACAAGTGCAAAAGTGGTTTCCTGCACCAACACAAGTGCGAAAAGTGGTTTTTCAACACTAACACAAGTGCGAAAAGTGGTTTTTCAACACTAACACAAGTGCTAAAAGTGGTTTTTCAACACTAACACAAGTGCGAAAAGTGGTTTTTCCACACTAATACAAGTGAAAAAGTGGTTTCCTGCACCAACACAAGTGCGAAAAGTGGTTTTTCAACACTAACACAAGTGCGAAAAGTGGTTTTTCCACACTAATACAAGTGCAAAAGCGGTTTCCTGCACCAACACAAGTGCGAAAAGTGGTTTTTCAACACTAACACAAGTGCGAAAAGTGGTTTTTCAACACTATCACAAGTGCAAAAAGTGTTTTTTCCACACCAATACAAGTGCAAAAGTGGTTTCCTGCACCAACACAAGTGCGAAAAGTGGTTTTTCAACACTAACACAAGTGCGAAAAGTGGTTTTTCAATACTAACACAAGTGCGAAAAGTGGTTTTTCCAAACTAATACAAGTGCAATAAGTGTTTTTTCCACACTAATACAAGTGCAAAAGTGGTTTCCTGCACCAACACAAGTGCGAAAAGTGGTTTTTCAACACTAACACAAGTGCGAAAAGTGGTTTTTCAACACTATCACAAGTGCAAAAAGTGTTTTTTCCGCACTAATACAAGTGCAAAAGTGGTTTCCTGCACCAACACAAGTGCGAAAAGTGGTTTTTCAACACTAACACAAGTGCGAAAAGTGGTTTTTCAACACTATCACAAGTGCAAAAAGTGTTATTTCCACACTAATACAAGTGCAAAAGTGGTTTCCTGCACTAACACAAGTGCGAAAAGTGGTTTTTCAACACTAACACAAGTGCTAAAAGTGGTTTTTCAACACTAACACAAGTGCGAAAAGTGGTTTTTCTACACTAATACAAGTGCAAAAGCGGTTTCCTGCACCAACACAAGTGCGAAAAGTGGTTTTTCAACACTAACACAAGTGCGAAAAGTGGTTTTTCAACACTATCACAAGTGCAAAAAGTGTTTTTTCCACACCAATACAAGTGCAAAAGTGGTTTCCTGCACCAACACAAGTGCGAAAAGTGGTTTTTCAACACTAACACAAGTGCGAAAAGTGGTTTTTCAACACTAACACAAGTGCGAAAAGTGGTTTTTCAACACTAACACAAGTGCGAAAAGTGGTTTTTCAACACTATCACAAGTGCAATAAGTGTTTTTCCCACACTAATACAAGTGCAAAAGTGGTTTCCTGCACCAACACAAGTGCGAAAAGTGGTTTTTCAACACTAACACAAGTGCGAAAAGTCGTTTTTCAACACTAACACAAGTGCGAAAAGTGGTTTTTTCACACTAATACAAGTGCAAAAGTGGTTTCCTGCACCAACACAAGTGCGAAAAGTGGTTTTTCAACACTAACACAAGTGCGAAAAGTGGTTTTGCAACACTATCACAAGTGCAAAAAGTGTTTTTTCCACACTAATACAAGTGCAATAAAGTGGTTTCCTGCACCAACACAAGTGCGAAAAGTGGTTTTTCAACACTAACACAAGTGCGAAAAGTGGTTTTTCAACACTATCACAAGTGCAAAAAGTGTTTTTTCCACACTAATACAAGTGCAAAAGTGGTTTCCTGCACCAACACAAGTGCGAAAAGTGGTTTTTCAACACTAACACAAGTGCTAAAAGTGGTTTTTCAACACTAACACAAGTGCGAAAAGTGGTTTTTCCACACTAATACAAGTGCAAAAGTGGTTTCCTGCACCAACACAAGTGCGAAAAGTGGTTTTTCAACACTAACACAAGTGCGAAAAGTGGTTTTTCCACACTAATACAAGTGCAAAAGCAGTTTCCTGCACCAACACAAGTGCGAAAAGTGGTTTTTCAACACTAACACAAGTGCGAAAAGTGGTTTTTCAACACTATCACAAGTGCAAAAAGTGTTTTTTCCACACCAATACAAGTGCAAAAGTGGTTTCCTGCACCAACACAAGTGCGAAAAGTGGTTTTTCAACACTAACACAAGTGCTAAAAGTGGTTTTTCAACACTAACACAAGTGCGAAAAGTGGTTTTTCCACACTAATACAAGTGCAAAAGTGGTTTCCTGCACCAACACAAGTGCGAAAAGTGGTTTTTCAACACTAACACAAGTGCGAAAAGTGGTTTTTCAACACTATCACAAGTGCAATAAATGTTTTTTCCACACTAATACAAGTGCAAAAGTGGTTTCCTGCACGAACACAAGTGCGAAAAGTGGTTTTTCAACACTAACACAAGTGCGAAAAGTGGTTTTTCAACACCAACACAAGTGCGAAAAGTGGTTTTTCCACACTAACACAAGTGCAAAAGTTGTTTCCTGCACCAACACAAGTGCGAAAAGTGGTATTTCAACACTAACACAAGTGCGAAAAGTGGTTTTTCAACACTATCACAAGTGCGAAAAGTGTTTTTTCCACACTAATACAAGTGCAAAAGTGGTTTCCTGCACCAACACAAGTGCGAAAAGTGGTTTTTCAACACTAACACAAGTGCGGAAAGTGGTTTTTCAACACTAACACAAGTGCGAAAAGTGGTTTTTCAACACTAACACAAGTGCGAAAAGTGGTTTTTCCACACTAATACAAGTGCAAAAGTGGTTTCCTGCACCAACACAAGTGCGAAAAGTGGTTTTTCAACACTAACACAAGTGCGAAAAGTGGTTTTTCAACACTAACACAAGTGCGAAAAGTGGTGTTTCCACACTAATACAAGTGCAAAAGCAGTTGCCTGCACCAACACAAGTGCGAAAAGTGTTTTTTTTTAACACTAACACAAGTGCGAAAAGTGGTTTTTCAACACTAACACAAGTGCGAAAAGTGGTTTTTCAACACTAACACAAGTGCGAAAAGTGGTTTTTCCAAACTAATACAAGTGCAAAAGTAGTTTCCTGCACCAACACAAGTGCGAAAAGTGGTTTTTCAACACTAACACAAGTGCAAAAAGTGGTTTTTCAACACTATCACAAGTGCAAAAAGTGTTTTTTCCACACTAATACAAGTGCAAAAGTGGTTTCCTGCACCAACACAAGTGCGAAAAGTGGTTTTTCAACACTAACACAAGTGCGAAAAGTGGTTTTTCAACACTAACACAACTGCGAAAAGTGGTTTTTCCACACTAATACAAGTGCAAAAGTGGTTTTCTGCACCAACACATGTGCGAAAAGTGGTTTTTCAACACTAACACAAGTGCGAAAAGTGGTTTCTCAACACTAACACAAGTGCAAAAAGTGTTTTTTTCCAAACTAATACAAGTGCAAAAGTGGTTTCCTGCACCAACACAAGTGCGAAAAGTGGTTTTTCAACACTAACACAAGTGCGAAAAGTGGTTTTTCAACACTAACCCAAGTGCGAAAAGTGGTTTTTCCACACTAATACAAGTGCAAAAGTGGATTCCTGCACCAACACAAGTGCGAAATGTGGTTTTTCAACACTAACACAAGTGCGAAAAGTGGTTTTTCAACACTATCACAAGTGCAAAAAGTGTTTTTTCCACACTAATACAAGTGCAAAAGTGGTTTCCTGCACCATCACAAGTGCGAAAAGTGGTTTTTCAACACTAACACAAGTGCGAAAAGTGGTTTTCCAACACTAACACAAGTGCGAAAAGTGGTTTTGCCACACTAATACAAGTGCAAAAGTGGTTTCCTGCACCAACACAAGTGCGAAAAGTTGTTTTTCAACACTAACACAAGTGCGAAAAGTGGTTTTTCAACACTATCACAAATGCAATAAGTGTTTTTTCCACACTAATACAAGTGCAAAAGTGGTTTCCTGCACGAACACAAGTGCGAAAAGTGGTTTTTCAACACTAACACAAGTGCGAAAAGTGGTTTTTCCACACTAACACAAGTGCAAAAGTTGTTTCCTGCACCAACACAAGTGCGAAAAGTGGTATTTCAACACTAACACAAGTGCGAAAAGTGGTTTTTCAACACTATCACAAGTGCGAAAAGTGTTTTTTCCACACTAATACAAGTGCAAAAGTGGTTTCCTGCACCAACACAAGTACGAAAAGTGGTTTTTCAACACTAACACAAGTGCGAAAAGTGGTTTTTCAACACTAACACAAGTGCGAAAAGTGGTTTTTCAACACTAACACAAGTGCGAAAAGTGGTTTTTCCACACTAATACAAGTGCAAAAGTGGTTTCCTGCACCAACACAAGTGCGAAAAGTGGTTTTTCAACACTAACACAAGTGCGAAAAGTGGTTTTTCAACACTAACACAAGTGCGAAAAGTGGTTTTTCCACACTAATGCAAGTGCAAAAGCGGTTGCCTGCACCAACACAAGTGCGAAAAGTGGTTTTTCAACACTAACACAAGTGCGAAAAGTGGTTTTTCAACACTATCACAAGTGCAAAAAGTGTTTTTTCCACACTAATAGAAGTGCAAAAGTGGTTTCCTGCACCAACACAAGTGCGAAAAGTGGTTTTTCAACACTAACACAAGTGCGAAAAGTGGTTTTTCAACACTAACACAAGTGCGAAAAGTGGTTTTTCAACACTAACACAAGTGCGAAAAGTGGTTTTTCCAAACTAATACAAGTGCAAAAGTGGTTTCCTGCACCAACACAAGTGCGAAAAGTGGTTTTTCAACACTAACACAAGTGCGAAAAGGGGTTTTTCAACACTATCACAAGTGCAAAAAGTGTTTTTTCCACACTAATACAAGTGCAAAAGTGGTTTCCTGCACCAACACAAGTGCGAAAAGTGGTTTTTCAACACTAACACAAGTGCGAAAAGTGGTTTTTCAACACTATCACAAGTGCAATAAGTGTTTTTTCCACACTAATACAAGTGCAAAAGTGGTTTCCTGCACCAACACAAGTGCGAAAAGTGGTTTTTCAACACTAACACAAGTGCGAAAAGTGGTTTTTCAACACTAACACAAGTGCGAAAAGTGGTTTTTTCACACTAATACAAGTGCAAAAGTGGTTTCCTGCACCAACACAAGTGCGAAAAGTGGTTTTTCAACACTAACACAAGTGTGAAAAGTGGTTTTTCAACACTAACACAAGTGCGAAAAGTGGTTTTTCAACACTATCACAAGTGAAAAAAGTGTTTTTTCCGCACTAATACAAGTGCAAAAGTGATTTCCTGCACCAACACAAGTGCGAAAAGTGGTTTTTCAACACTAACACAAGTGCGAAAAGTGGTTTTTCAACACTAACACAAGTGCGAAAAGTGGTTTTTCAACACTAACACAAGTGCGAAAAGTGGTTTTTCCACACTAATACAAGTGCAAAAGTGGTTTCCTGCACCAACACAAGTGCGAAAAGTGGTTTTTCAACACTAACACAAGTGCGAAAAGTGGTTTTTCAACACTAACACAAGTGCGAAAAGTGGTTTTTCCACACTAATACAAGTGCAAAAGTGGTTTCCTGCACCAACACAAGTGCGAAAAGTGGTTTTTCAACACTAACACAAGTGCGAAAAGTGGTTTTTCAACACTAACACAAGTGCGAAAAGTGGTTTTTCCACACTAACACAAGTGCAAAAGCGGTTTCCTGCACCAACACAAGTGCGTAAAGTGGTTTTTCAACACTAACACAAGTGCGAAAAGTGGTTTTTCAACACTAACACAAGTGCGAAAAGTGTTTTTTCCACACTAATACAAGTGCAAAAGCGGTTTCCTGCACCAACACAAGTGCGAAAAGTGGTTTTTCAACACTAACACAAGTGCGAAAAGTGGTTTTTCAACACTATCACAAGTGCAAAAAGTGTTTTTTCCACACTAATACAAGTGCAAAAGTGGTTTCCTGCACCAACACAAGTGCGAAAAGTGGTTTTTCAACACTAACACAAGTGCGAAAAGTGGTTTTTCAACACTAACACAAGTGCGAAAAGTGGTTTTTCAACACTAACACAAGTGCGAAAAGTGGTTTTTCCAAACTAATACAAGTGCAAAAGTGGTTTCCTGCACCAACACAAGTGCGAAAAGTGGTTTTTCAACACTAACACAAGTGCGAAAAGGGGTTTTTCAACACTAACACAAGTGCGAAAAGTGGTTTTTCAACACTATCACAAGTGCAATAAGTGTTTTTTCCACACTAATACAAGTGCAAAAGTGGTTTCCTGCACCAACACAAGTGCGAAAAGTGGTTTTTCAACACTAACACAAGTGCGAAAAGTGGTTTTTCAACACTAACACAAGTGCGAAAAGTGGTTTTTTCACACTAATACAAGTGCAAAAGTGGTTTCCTGCACCAACACAAGTGCGAAAAGTGGTTTTTCAACACTAACACAAGTGCGAAAAGTGGTTTTTCAACACTATCACAAGTGCAAAAAGTGTTTTTTCCGCACTAATACAAGTGCAAAAGTGGTTTCCTGCACCAACACAAGTGCGAAAAGTGGTTTTTCAACACTAACACAAGTGCGAAAAGTGGTTTTTCAACACTATCACAAGTGCAAAAAGTGTTTTTTCCACACTAATACAAGTGCAAAAGTGGTTTCCTGCACCAACACAAGTGCAAAAAGTGGTTTTTCAACACTAACACAAGTGCGAAAAGTGGTTTTTCAACACTAACACAAGTGCGAAAAGTGGTTTTTCAACACTAACACAAGTGCGAAAAGTGGTTTTTCAACACTAACACAAGTGCGAAAAGTGGTTTTTCAACACTATCACAAGTGCAATAAGTGTTTTTCCCACACTAATACAAGTGCAAAAGTGGTTTCCTGCACCAACACAAGTGCGAAAAGTGGTTTTTCAACACTAACACAAGTGCGAAAAGTCGTTTTTCAACACTAACACAAGTGCGAAAAGTGGTTTTTTCACACTAATACAAGTGCAAAAGTGGTTTCCTGCACCAACACAAGTGCGAAAAGTGGTTTTTCAACACTAACACAAGTGCGAAAAGTGGTTTTTCAACACTATCACAAGTGCAAAAAGTGTTTTTTCCACACTAATACAAGTGCAATAAAGTGGTTTCCTGCACCAACACAAGTGCGAAAAGTGGTTTTTCAACACTAACACAAGTGCGAAAAGTGGTTTTTCAACACTATCACAAGTGCAAAAAGTGTTTTTTCCACACTAATACAAGTGCAAAAGTGGTTTCCTGCACCAACACAAGTGCGAAAAGTGGTTTTTCAACACTAACACAAGTGCTAAAAGTGGTTTTTCAACACTAACACAAGTGCGAAAAGTGGTTTTTCCACACTAATACAAGTGCAAAAGTGGTTTCCTGCACCAACACAAGTGCGAAAAGTGGTTTTTCAACACTAACACAAGTGCGAAAAGTGGTTTTTCCACACTAATACAAGTGCAAAAGCAGTTTCCTGCACCAACACAAGTGCGAAAAGTGGTTTTTCAACACTAACACAAGTGCGAAAAGTGGTTTTTCAACACTATCACAAGTGCAAAAAGTGTTTTTTCCACACCAATACAAGTGCAAAAGTGGTTTCCTGCACCAACACAAGTGCGAAAAGTGGTTTTTCAACACTAACACAAGTGCTAAAAGTGGTTTTTCAACACTAACACAAGTGCGAAAAGTGGTTTTTCCACACTAATACAAGTGCAAAAGTGGTTTCCTGCACCAACACAAGTGCGAAAAGTGGTTTTTCAACACTAACACAAGTGCGAAAAGTGGTTTTTCAACACTATCACAAGTGCAATAAGTGTTTTTTCCACACTAATACAAGTGCAAAAGTGGTTTCCTGCACGAACACAAGTGCGAAAAGTGGTTTTTCAACACTAACACAAGTGCGAAAAGTGGTTTTTCAACACCAACACAAGTGCGAAAAGTGGTTTTTCCACACTAACACAAGTGCAAAAGTTGTTTCCTGCACCAACACAAGTGCGAAAAGTGGTATTTCAACACTAACACAAGTGCGAAAAGTGGTTTTTCAACACTATCACAAGTGCGAAAAGTGTTTTTTCCACACTAATACAAGTGCAAAAGTGGTTTCCTGCACCAACACAAGTGCGAAAAGTGGTTTTTCAACACTAACACAAGTGCGGAAAGTGGTTTTTCAACACTAACACAAGTGCGAAAAGTGGTTTTTCAACACTAACACAAGTGCGAAAAGTGGTTTTTCCACACTAATACAAGTGCAAAAGTGGTTTCCTGCACCAACACAAGTGCGAAAAGTGGTTTTTCAACACTAACACAAGTGCGAAAAGTGGTTTTTCAACACTAACACAAGTGCGAAAAGTGGTGTTTCCACACTAATACAAGTGCAAAAGCAGTTGCCTGCACCAACACAAGTGCGAAAAGTGTTTTTTTTTAACACTAACACAAGTGCGAAAAGTGGTTTTTCAACACTAACACAAGTGCGAAAAGTGGTTTTTCAACACTAACACAAGTGCGAAAAGTGGTTTTTCCAAACTAATACAAGTGCAAAAGTAGTTTCCTGCACCAACACAAGTGCGAAAAGTGGTTTTTCAACACTAACACAAGTGCAAAAAGTGGTTTTTCAACACTATCACAAGTGCAAAAAGTGTTTTTTCCACACTAATACAAGTGCAAAAGTGGTTTCCTGCACCAACACAAGTGCGAAAAGTGGTTTTTCAACACTAACACAAGTGCGAAAAGTGGTTTTTCAACACTAACACAACTGCGAAAAGTGGTTTTTCCACACTAATACAAGTGCAAAAGTGGTTTTCTGCACCAACACATGTGCGAAAAGTGGTTTTTCAACACTAACACAAGTGCGAAAAGTGGTTTCTCAACACTAACACAAGTGCAAAAAGTGTTTTTTTCCAAACTAATACAAGTGCAAAAGTGGTTTCCTGCACCAACACAAGTGCGAAAAGTGGTTTTTCAACACTAACACAAGTGCGAAAAGTGGTTTTTCAACACTAACCCAAGTGCGAAAAGTGGTTTTTCCACACTAATACAAGTGCAAAAGTGGATTCCTGCACCAACACAAGTGCGAAATGTGGTTTTTCAACACTAACACAAGTGCGAAAAGTGGTTTTTCAACACTATCACAAGTGCAAAAAGTGTTTTTTCCACACTAATACAAGTGCAAAAGTGGTTTCCTGCACCATCACAAGTGCGAAAAGTGGTTTTTCAACACTAACACAAGTGCGAAAAGTGGTTTTCCAACACTAACACAAGTGCGAAAAGTGGTTTTGCCACACTAATACAAGTGCAAAAGTGGTTTCCTGCACCAACACAAGTGCGAAAAGTTGTTTTTCAACACTAACACAAGTGCGAAAAGTGGTTTTTCAACACTATCACAAATGCAATAAGTGTTTTTTCCACACTAATACAAGTGCAAAAGTGGTTTCCTGCACGAACACAAGTGCGAAAAGTGGTTTTTCAACACTAACACAAGTGCGAAAAGTGGTTTTTCCACACTAACACAAGTGCAAAAGTTGTTTCCTGCACCAACACAAGTGCGAAAAGTGGTATTTCAACACTAACACAAGTGCGAAAAGTGGTTTTTCAACACTATCACAAGTGCGAAAAGTGTTTTTTCCACACTAATACAAGTGCAAAAGTGGTTTCCTGCACCAACACAAGTACGAAAAGTGGTTTTTCAACACTAACACAAGTGCGAAAAGTGGTTTTTCAACACTAACACAAGTGCGAAAAGTGGTTTTTCAACACTAACACAAGTGCGAAAAGTGGTTTTTCCACACTAATACAAGTGCAAAAGTGGTTTCCTGCACCAACACAAGTGCGAAAAGTGGTTTTTCAACACTAACACAAGTGCGAAAAGTGGTTTTTCAACACTAACACAAGTGCGAAAAGTGGTTTTTCCACACTAATGCAAGTGCAAAAGCGGTTGCCTGCACCAACACAAGTGCGAAAAGTGGTTTTTCAACACTAACACAAGTGCGAAAAGTGGTTTTTCAACACTATCACAAGTGCAAAAAGTGTTTTTTCCACACTAATAGAAGTGCAAAAGTGGTTTCCTGCACCAACACAAGTGCGAAAAGTGGTTTTTCAACACTAACACAAGTGCGAAAAGTGGTTTTTCAACACTAACACAAGTGCGAAAAGTGGTTTTTCAACACTAACACAAGTGCGAAAAGTGGTTTTTCCAAACTAATACAAGTGCAAAAGTGGTTTCCTGCACCAACACAAGTGCGAAAAGTGGTTTTTCAACACTAACACAAGTGCGAAAAGGGGTTTTTCAACACTATCACAAGTGCAAAAAGTGTTTTTTCCACACTAATACAAGTGCAAAAGTGGTTTCCTGCACCAACACAAGTGCGAAAAGTGGTTTTTCAACACTAACACAAGTGCGAAAAGTGGTTTTTCAACACTATCACAAGTGCAATAAGTGTTTTTTCCACACTAATACAAGTGCAAAAGTGGTTTCCTGCACCAACACAAGTGCGAAAAGTGGTTTTTCAACACTAACACAAGTGCGAAAAGTGGTTTTTCAACACTAACACAAGTGCGAAAAGTGGTTTTTTCACACTAATACAAGTGCAAAAGTGGTTTCCTGCACCAACACAAGTGCGAAAAGTGGTTTTTCAACACTAACACAAGTGTGAAAAGTGGTTTTTCAACACTAACACAAGTGCGAAAAGTGGTTTTTCAACACTATCACAAGTGAAAAAAGTGTTTTTTCCGCACTAATACAAGTGCAAAAGTGATTTCCTGCACCAACACAAGTGCGAAAAGTGGTTTTTCAACACTAACACAAGTGCGAAAAGTGGTTTTTCAACACTAACACAAGTGCGAAAAGTGGTTTTTCAACACTAACACAAGTGCGAAAAGTGGTTTTTCCACACTAATACAAGTGCAAAAGTGGTTTCCTGCACCAACACAAGTGCGAAAAGTGGTTTTTCAACACTAACACAAGTGCGAAAAGTGGTTTTTCAACACTAACACAAGTGCGAAAAGTGGTTTTTCCACACTAATACAAGTGCAAAAGTGGTTTCCTGCACCAACACAAGTGCGAAAAGTGGTTTTTCAACACTAACACAAGTGCGAAAAGTGGTTTTTCAACACTAACACAAGTGCGAAAAGTGGTTTTTCCACACTAACACAAGTGCAAAAGCGGTTTCCTGCACCAACACAAGTGCGTAAAGTGGTTTTTCAACACTAACACAAGTGCGAAAAGTGGTTTTTCAACACTAACACAAGTGCGAAAAGTGTTTTTTCCACACTAATACAAGTGCAAAAGCGGTTTCCTGCACCAACACAAGTGCGAAAAGTGGTTTTTCAACACTAACACAAGTGCGAAAAGTGGTTTTTCAACACTATCACAAGTGCAAAAAGTGTTTTTTCCACACTAATACAAGTGCAAAAGTGGTTTCCTGCACCAACACAAGTGCGAAAAGTGGTTTTTCAACACTAACACAAGTGCGAAAAGTGGTTTTTCAACACTAACACAAGTGCGAAAAGTGGTTTTTCAACACTAACACAAGTGCGAAAAGTGGTTTTTCCAAACTAATACAAGTGCAAAAGTGGTTTCCTGCACCAACACAAGTGCGAAAAGTGGTTTTTCAACACTAACACAAGTGCGAAAAGGGGTTTTTCAACACTAACACAAGTGCGAAAAGTGGTTTTTCAACACTATCACAAGTGCAATAAGTGTTTTTTCCACACTAATACAAGTGCAAAAGTGGTTTCCTGCACCAACACAAGTGCGAAAAGTGGTTTTTCAACACTAACACAAGTGCGAAAAGTGGTTTTTCAACACTAACACAAGTGCGAAAAGTGGTTTTTTCACACTAATACAAGTGCAAAAGTGGTTTCCTGCACCAACACAAGTGCGAAAAGTGGTTTTTCAACACTAACACAAGTGCGAAAAGTGGTTTTTCAACACTATCACAAGTGCAAAAAGTGTTTTTTCCGCACTAATACAAGTGCAAAAGTGGTTTCCTGCACCAACACAAGTGCGAAAAGTGGTTTTTCAACACTAACACAAGTGCGAAAAGTGGTTTTTCAACACTATCACAAGTGCAAAAAGTGTTTTTTCCACACTAATACAAGTGCAAAAGTGGTTTCCTGCACCAACACAAGTGCGAAAAGTGGTTTTTCAACACTAACACAAGTGCTAAAAGTGGTTTTTCAACACTAACACAAGTGCTAAAAGTGGTTTTTGAACACTAACACAAGTGCGAAAAGTGGTTTTTCCACACTAATACAAGTGCAAAAGTGGTTTCCTGCACCAACACAAGTGCGAAAAGTGGTTTTTCAACACTAACACAAGTGCGAAAAGTGGTTTTTCCACACTAATACAAGTGCAAAAGCGGTTTCCTGCACCAACACAAGTGCGAAAAGTGGTTTTTCAACACTAACACAAGTGCGAAAAGTGGTTTTTCAACACTATCACAAGTGCAAAAAGTGTTTTTTCCACACCAATACAAGTGCAAAAGTGGTTTCCTGCAGCAACACAAGTGCGAAAAGTGGTTTTTCAACACTAACACAAGTGCGAAAAGTGGTTTTTCAACACTAACACAAGTGCGAAAAGTGGTTTTTCAACACTAACACAAGTGCGAAAAGTGGTTTTTCCAAACTAATACAAGTGCAAAAGTGGTTTCCTGCACCAACACAAGTGCGAAAAGTGGTTTTTCAACACTAACACAAGTGCGAAAAGTGGTTTTTCAACACTATCACAAGTGCAAAAAGTGTTTTTTCCACACTAATACAAGTGCAAAAGTGGTTTACTGCACCAACACAAGTGCGAAAAGTGGTTTTTCAACACTAACACAAGTGCGAAAAGTGGTTTTTCAACACTAACACAACTGCGAAAAGTGGTTTTTCCACACTAATACAAGTGCAAAAGTGGTTTTCTGCACCAACACAAGTGCGAAAAGTGGTTTTTCAACACTAACACAAGTGCGAAAAGTGGTTTCTCAACACTAACACAAGTGCGAAAAGTGTTTTTTCCAAACTAATACAAGTGCAAAAGTGGTTTCCTGCACCAACACAAGTGCGAAAAGTGGTTATTCAACACTAACACAAGTGCGAAAAGTGGTTTTTCAACACTAACCCAAGTGCGAAAAGTGGTTTTTCCACACTAATACAAGTGCAAAAGTGGTTTCCTGCACCAACACAAGTGCGAAATGTGGTTTTTCAACACTAACACAAGTGCGAAAAGTGGTTTTTCAACACTATCACAAGTGCAAAAAGTTTTTTTTCCACACTAATACAAGTGCAAAAGTGGTTTCCTGCACCATCACAAGTGCGAAAAGTGGTTTTTCAACACTAACACAAGTGCGAAAAGTGGTTTTTCAACACTAACACAAGTGCGAAAAGTGGTTTTTCCACACTAATACAAGTGCAAAAGTGGTATCCTGCACCAACACAAGTGCGAAAAGTGGTTTTTCAACACTAACACAAGTGCGAAAAGTGGTTTTTCAACACTATCACAAGTGCAATAAGTGTTTTTTCCACACTAATACAAGTGCAAAAGTGGTTTCCTGCACAAACACAAGTGCGAAAAGTGGTTTTTCAACACTAACACAAGTGCGAAAAGTGGTTTTTCAACACTAACACAAGTGCGAAAAGTGGTTTTTTCACACTAATACAAGTGCAAAAGTGGTTTCCTGCACCAACACAAGTGCGAAAAGTGGTTTTTCAACACTAACACAAGTGCGAAAATTGGTTTTTCAACACTATCACAAGTGCAAAAAGTGTTTTTTCCACACTAATACAAGTGCAAAAGTGGTATCCTGCACCAACACAAGTGCGAAAAGTGGTTTTTCAACACTATCACAAGTGCGAAAAGTGGTTTTTCAACACCAACACAAGTGCGAAAAGTGGTTTTTCCACACTAACACAAGTGCAAAAGTTGTTTCCTGCACCAACACAAGTGCGAAAAGTGGTATTTCAACACTAACACAAGTGCGAAAAGTGGTTTTTCAACACTATCACAAGTGCAAAAAGTGTTTTTTCCACACTAATACAAGTGCAAAAGTGGTTTCCTGCACCAACACAAGTGCGAAAAGTGGTTTTTCAACACTAACACAAGTGCGAAAAGTGGTTTTTCAACACTAACACAAGTGCGAAAAGTGGTTTTTCAACACTAACACAAGTGCGAAAAGTGGTTTTTCCACACTAATACAAGTGCAAAAGTGGTTTCCTGCACCAACACAAGTGCCAAAAGTGGTTTTTCAACACTAACACAAGTGCGAAAAGTGGTTTTTCAACACTAACACAAGTGCGAAAAGTGGTTTTTCCACACTAATACAAGTGCAAAAGCGGTTGCCTGCACCAACACAAGTGCGAAAAGTGGTTTTTCAACACTAACACAAGTGCGAAAAGTGGTTTTTCAACACTATCACAAGTGCAAAAAGTGTTTTTTCCACACTAATACAAATGCAAAAAGTGGTTTCCTGCACCAACACAAGTGCAAAAAGTGGTTTTTCAACACTAACACAAGTGCGAAAAGTGGTTTTTCAACACTAACACAAGTGCGAAAAGTGGTTTTTCAACACTAACACAAGTGCGAAAAGTGGTTTTTCCAAACTAATACAAGTGCAAAAGTGGTTTCTTGCACCAACACAAGTGCGAAAAGTGGTTTTTCAACACTAACACAAGTGCGAAAAGGGGTTTTTCAACACTAACACATGTGCGAAAAGTGTTTTTTCCACACTAATACAAGTGCAGAAGCAGTTTCCTGCACCAACACAAGTGCGAAAAGTGGTTTTTCAACACGAACACAAGTGCGAAATGTGGTTTTTCAACAGTATCACAAGTGCAAAAAGTGTTTTTTCCACACTAATACAAGTGCAAAAGTGGTTTCCTGCACCAACACAAGTGCGAAAAGTGGTTTTTCAACACTAACACAAGTGCGAAAAGTGGTTTTTCAACACTAACACAAGTGCAAAAAGTGTTTTTTCCACACTAATACAAGTGCAAAAGTGGTTTCCTGCACCAACACAAGTGCGAAAAGTGGTTTTTCAACACTAACACAAGTGCGAAAAGTGGTTTTTCAACACTATCACAAGTGCAAAAAGTGTTTTTTCCGCACTAATACAAGTGCAAAAGTGATTTCCTGCACCAACACAAGTGCGAAAAGTGGTTTTTCAACACTAACACAAGTGCGAAAAGTGGTTTTTCAACACTAACACAAGTGCGAAAAGTCGTTTTTCAACACTAACACAAGTGCGAAAAGTGGTTTTTCCACACTAATACAAGTGCAAAAGTGGTTTCCTGCACCAACACAAGTGCGAAAAGTGGTTTTTCAACACTAACACAAGTGCGAAAAGTGGTTTTTCAACACTAACACAAGTGCGAAAAGTGGTTTTTCCACACTAATACAAGTGCAAAAGTGGTTTCCTGCACCAACACAAGTGCGAAAAGTGGTTTTTCAACACTAACACAAGTGCGAAAAGTGGTTTTTCAACACTAACACAAGTGCGAAAAGTGGTTTTTCCACACTAACACAAGTGCAAAAGCGGTTTCCTGCACCAACACAAGTGCGTAAAGTGGTTTTTCAACACTAACACAAGTGCGAAAAGTGGTTTTTCAACACTAACACAAGTGCGAAAAGTGTTTTTTCCACACTAATACAAGTGCAAAAGCGGTTTCCTGCACCAACACAAGTGCGAAAAGTGGTTTTTCAACACTAACACAAGTGCGAAAAGTGGTTTTTCAACACTATCACAAGTGCAAAAAGTGTTTTTTCCACACTAATACAAGTGCAAAAGTGGTTTCCTGCACCAACACAAGTGCGAAAAGTGGTTTTTCAACACTAACACAAGTGCGAAAAGTGGTTTTTCAACACTAACACAAGTGCGAAAAGTGGTTTTTCAACACTAACACAAGTGCGAAAAGTGGTTTTTCCAAACTAATACAAGTGCAAAAGTGGTTTCCTGCACCAACACAAGTGCGAAAATTGGTTTTTCAACACTAACACAAGTGCGAAAAGGGGTTTTTCAACACTAACACAAGTGCGAAAAGTGGTTTTTCAACACTATCACAAGTGCAATAAGTGTTTTTCCACACTAATACAAGTGCAAAAGTGGTTTCCTGCACCAACACAAGTGCGAAAAGTGGTTTTTCAACACTAACACAAGTGCGAAAAGTGGTTTTTCAACACTAACACAAGTGCGAAAAGTGGTTTTTTCACACTAATACAAGTGCAAAAGTGGTTTCCTGCACCAACACAAGTGCGAAAAGTGGTTTTTCAACACTAACACAAGTGCGAAAAGTGGTTTTTCAACACTATCACAAGTGCAAAAAGTGTTTTTTCCGCACTAATACAAGTGCAAAAGTGGTTTCCTGCACCAACACAAGTGCGAAAAGTGGTTTTTCAACACTAACACAAGTGCGAAAAGTGGTTTTTCAACACTATCACAAGTGCAAAAAGTGTTTTTTCCACACTAATACAAGTGCAAAAGTGGTTTCCTGCACCAACACAAGTGCGAAAAGTGGTTTTTCAACACTAACACAAGTGCTAAAAGTGGTTTTTCAACACTAACACAAGTGCTAAAAGTGGTTTTTGAACACTAACACAAGTGCGAAAAGTGGTTTTTCCACACTAATACAAGTGCAAAAGTGGTTTCCTGCACCAACACAAGTGCGAAAAGTGGTTTTTCAACACTAACACAAGTGCGAAAAGTGGTTTTTCCACACTAATACAAGTGCAAAAGCGGTTTCCTGCACCAACACAAGTGCGAAAAGTGGTTGTTCAACACTAACACAAGTGCGAAAAGTGGTTTTTCAACACTATCACAAGTGCAAAAAGTGTTTTTTCCACACCAATACAAGTGCAAAAGTGGTTTCCTGCACCAACACAAGTGCGAAAAGTGGTTTTTCAACACTAACACAAGTGCGAAAAGTGGTTTTTCAACACTAACACAAGTGCGAAAAGTGGTTTTTCAACACTAACACAAGTGCGAAAAGTGGTTTTTCCAAACTAATACAAGTGCAAAAGTGGTTTCCTGCACCAACACAAGTGCGAAAAGTGGTTTTTCAACACTAACACAAGTGCGAAAAGTGGTTTTTCAACACTATCACAAGTGCAAAAAGTGTTTTTTCCACACTAATACAAGTGCAAAAGTGGTTTCCTGCACCAACACAAGTGCGAAAAGTGGTTTTTCAACACTAACACAAGTGCGAAAAGTGGTTTTTCAACACTAACACAACTGCGAAAAGTGGTTTTTCCACACTAATACAAGTGCAAAAGTGGTTTTCTGCACCAACACAAGTGCGAAAAGTGGTTTTTCAACACTAACACAAGTGCGAAAAGTGGTTTCTCAACACTAACACAAGTGCGAAAAGTGTTTTTTCCAAACTAATACAAGTGCAAAAGTGGTTTCCTGCACCAACACAAGTGCGAAAAGTGGTTTTTCAACACTAACACAAGTGCGAAAAGTGGTTTTTCAACACTAACCCAAGTGCGAAAAGTGGTTTTTCCACACTAATACAAGTGCAAAAGTGGTTTCCTGCACCAACACAAGTGCGAAATGTGGTTTTTCAACACTAACACAAGTGCGAAAAGTGGTTTTTCAACACTATCACAAGTGCAAAAAGTTTTTTTTCCACACTAATACAAGTGCAAAAGTGGTTTCCTGCACCATCACAAGTGCGAAAAGTGGTTTTTCAACACTAACACAAGTGCGAAAAGTGGTTTTTCAACACTAACACAAGTGCGAAAAGTGGTTTTTCCACACTAATACAAGTGCAAAAGTGGTTTCCTGCACCAACACAAGTGCGAAAAGTGGTTTTTCAACACTAACACAAGTGCGAAAAGTGGTTTTTCAACACTATCACAAGTGCAATAAGTGTTTTTTCCACACTAATACAAGTGCAAAAGTGGTTTCCTGCACAAACACAAGTGCGAAAAGTGGTTTTTCAACACTAACACAAGTGCGAAAAGTGGTTTTTCAACACTAACACAAGTGCGAAAAGTGGTTTTTTCACACTAATACAAGTGCAAAAGTGGTTTCCTGCACCAACACAAGTGCGAAAAGTGGTTTTTCAACACTAACACAAGTGCGAAAATTGGTTTTTCAACACTATCACAAGTGCAAAAAGTGTTTTTTCCACACTAATACAAGTGCAAAAGTGGTTTCCTGCACCAACACAAGTGCGAAAAGTGGTTTTTCAACACTATCACAAGTGCGAAAAGTGGTTTTTCAACACCAACACAAGTGCGAAAAGTGGTTTTTCCACACTAACACAAGTGCAAAAGTTGTTTCCTGCACCAACACAAGTGCGAAAAGTGGTATTTCAACACTAACACAAGTGCGAAAAGTGGTTTTTCAACACTATCACAAGTGCGAAAAGTGTTTTTTCCACACTAATACAAGTGCAAAAGTGGTTTCCTGCACCAACACAAGTGCGAAAAGTGGTTTTTCAACACTAACACAAGTGCGAAAAGTGGTTTTTCAACACTAACACAAGTGCGAAAAGTGGTTTTTCAACACTAACACAAGTGCGAAAAGTGGTTTTTCCACACTAATACAAGTGCAAAAGTGGTTTCCTGCACCAACACAAGTGCCAAAAGTGGTTTTTCAACACTAACACAAGTGCGAAAAGTGGTTTTTCAACACTAACACAAGTGCGAAAAGTGGTTTTTCCACACTAATACAAGTGCAAAAGCGGTTGCCTGCACCAACACAAGTGCGAAAAGTGGTTTTTCAACACTAACACAAGTGCGAAAAGTGGTTTTTCAACACTATCACAAGTGCAAAAAGTGTTTTTTCCACACTAATACAAATGCAAAAAGTGGTTTCCTGCACCAACACAAGTGCGAAAAGTGGTTTTTCAACACTAACACAAGTGCGAAAAGTGGTTTTTCAACACTAACACAAGTGCGAAAAGTGGTTTTTCAACACTAACACAAGTGCGAAAAGTGGTTTTTCCAAACTAATACAAGTGCAAAAGTGGTTTCTTGCACCAACACAAGTGCGAAAAGTGGTTTTTCAACACTAACACAAGTGCGAAAAGGGGTTTTTCAACACTAACACATGTGCGAAAAGTGTTTTTTCCACACTAATACAAGTGCAGAAGCAGTTTCCTGCACCAACACAAGTGCGAAAAGTGGTTTTTCAACACGAACACAAGTGCGAAATGTGGTTTTTCAACAGTATCACAAGTGCAAAAAGTGTTTTTTCCACACTAATACAAGTGCAAAAGTGGTTTCCTGCACCAACACAAGTGCGAAAAGTGGTTTTTCAACACTAACACAAGTGCGAAAAGTGGTTTTTCAACACTAACACAAGTGCAAAAAGTGTTTTTTCCACACTAATACAAGTGCAAAAGTGGTTTCCTGCACCAACACAAGTGCGAAAAGTGGTTTTTCAACACTAACACAAGTGCGAAAAGTGGTTTTTCAACACTAACACAAGTGCGAAAAGTGGTTTTTCAACACTAACACAAGTGCGAAAAGTGGTTTTTCCAAACTAATACAAGTGCAAAAGTGGTTTCCTGCACCAACACAAGTGCGAAAAGTGGTTTTTCAACACTAACACAAGTGCGAAAAGTGGTTTTTCAACACTATCACAAGTGCAAAAAGTGTTTTTCCACACTAATACAAGTGCAAAAGTGGTTTCCTGCACCAACACAAGTGCGAAAAGTGGTTTTTCAACACTAACACAAGTGCGAAAAGTGGTTTTTCAACACTAACACAACTGCGAAAAGTGGTTTTTCCACACTAATACAAGTGCAAAAGTGGTTTTCTGCACCAACACAAGTGCGAAAAGTGGTTTTTCAACACTAACACAAGTGCGAAAAGTGGTTTCTCAACACTAACACAAGTGCGAAAAGTGTTTTTTCCAAACTAATACAAGTGCAAAAGTGGTTTCCTGCACCAACACAAGTGCGAAAAGTGGTTTTTCAACACTAACACAAGTGCGAAAAGTGGTTTTTCAACACTAACCCAAGTGCGAAAAGTGGTTTTTCCACACTAATACAAGTGCAAAAGTGGTTTCCTGCACCAACACAAGTGCGAAATGTGGTTTTTCAACACTAACACAAGTGCAAAAAGTGGTTTTTCAACACTATCACAAGTGCAAAAAGTGTTTTTTCCACACTAATACAAGTGCAAAAGTGGTTTCCTGCACCAACACAAGTGCGAAAAGTGGTTTTTCAACACTAACACAAGTGCGAAAAGTGGTTTTTCAACACTAACCCAAGTGCGAAAAGTGGTTTTTCCACACTAATACAAGTGCAAAAGTGGTTTCCTGCACCAACACAAGTGCGAAATGTGGTTTTTCAACACTAACACAAGTGCGAAAAGTGGTTTTTCAACACTATCACAAGTGCAAAAAGTGTTTTTTCCACACTAATACAAGTGCAAAAGTGGTTTCCTGCACCAACACAAGTGCGAAAAGTGGTTTTTCAACACTAACACAAGTGCGAAAAGTGGTTTTTCAACACTAACCCAAGTGCGAAAAGTGGTTTTTCCACACTAATACAAGTGCAAAAGTGGTTTCCTGCACCAACACAAGTGCGAAATGTGGTTTTTCAACACTAACACAAGTGCGAAAAGGGGTTTTTCAACACTATCACAAGTGCAAAAAGTGTTTTTTCCACACTAATACAAGTGCAAAAGTGGTTTCCTGCACCATCACAAGTGCGAAAAGTGGTTTTTCAACACTAACACAAGTGCGAAAAGTGGTTTTTCAACACTAACACAAGTGCGAAAAGTGGTTTTTCCACACTATTACAAGTGCAAAAGTGGTTTCCTGCACCAACACAAGTGCGAAAAGTGGTTTTTCAACACTAACACAAGTGCGAAAAGTGGTTTTTCAACACTATCACAAGTGCAATAAGTGTTTTTTCCACACTAATACAAGTGCAAAAGTGGTTTCCTGCACGAACACAAGTGCGAAAAGTGGTTTTTCAACACTAACACAAGTGCGAAAAGTGGTTTTTCAACACTAACACAAGTGCGAAAAGTGGTTTTTTCACACTAATACAAGTGCAAAAGTGGTTTCCTGCACCAACACAAGTGCGAAAAGTGGTTTTTCAACACTAACACAAGTGCGAAAATTGGTTTTTCAACACTATCACAAGTGCAAAAAGTGTTTTTTCCACACTAATACAAGTGCAAAAGTGGTTTCCTGCACCAACACAAGTGCGAAAAGTGGTTTTTCAACACTATCACAAGTGCAAAAAGTGGTTTTTCAACACCAACACAAGTGCGAAAAGTGGTTTTTCCACACTAACACAAGTGCAAAAGTTGTTTCCTGCACCAACACAAGTGCGAAAAGTGGTATTTCAACACTAACACAAGTGCGAAAAGTGGTTTTTCAACACTATCACAAGTGCGAAAAGTGTTTTTTCCACACTAATACAAGTGCAAAAGTGGTTTCCTGCACCAACACAAGTGCGAAAAGTGGTTTTTCAACACTAACACAAGTGCGAAAAGTGGTTTTTCAACACTAACACAAGTGCGAAAAGTGGTTTTTCAACACTAACACAAGTGCGAAAAGTGATTTTTCCACACTAATACAAGTGCAAAAGTGGTTTCCTGCACCAACACAAGTGCCAAAAGTGGTTTTTCAACACTAACACAAGTGCGAAAAGTGGTTTTTCAACACTAACACAAGTGCGAAAAGTGGTTTTTCCACACTAATACAAGTGCAAAAGCGGTTGCCTGCACCAACACAAGTGCGAAAAGTGGTTTTTCAACACTAACACAAGTGCGAAAAGTGGTTTTTCAACACTATCACAAGTGCAAAAAGTGTTTTTTCCACACTAATACAAATGCAAAAGTGGTTTCCTGCACCAACACAAGTGCGAAAAGTGGTTTTTCAACACTAACACAAGTGCGAAAAGTGGTTTTTCAACACTAACACAAGTGCGAAAAGTGGTTTTTCAACACTAACACAAGTGCGAAAAGTGGTTTTTCCAAACTAATACAAGTGCAAAAGTGGTTTCCTGCACCAACACAAGTGCGAAAAGTGGTTTTTCAACACTAACACAAGTGCGAAAAGGGGTTTTTCAACACTAACACATGTGCGAAAAGTGTTTTTTTCCACACTAATACAAGTGCAGAAGCAGTTTCCTGCACCAACACAAGTGCGAAAAGTGGTTTTTCAACACGAACACAAGTGCGAAATGTGGTTTTTCAACAGTATCAAAGTGCAAAAAGTGTTTTTTCCACACTAATACAAGTGCAAAAGTGGTTTCCTGCACCAACACAAGTGCGAAAAGTGGTTTTTCAACACTAACACAAGTGCGAAAAGTGGTTTTTCAACACTAACACAAGTGCAAAAAGTGGTTTTTCCACACTAATACAAGTGCAAAAGTGGTTTCCTGCACCAACACAAGTGCGAAAAGTGGTTTTTCAACACTAACACAAGTGCGAAAAGTGGTTTTTCAACACTAACACAAGTGCGAAAAGTGGTTTTTCAACACTAACACAAGTGCGAAAAGTGGTTTTTCCAAACTAATACAAGTGCAAAAGTGGTTTCCTGCACCAACACAAGTGCGAAAAGTGGTTTTTCAACACTAACACAAGTGCGAAAAGTGGTTTTTGAACACTATCACAAGTGCAAAAAGTGTTTTTTCCACACTAATACAAGTGCAAAAGTGGTTTCCTGCACCAACACAAGTGCGAAAAGTGGTTTTTCAACACTAACACAAGTGCGAAAAGTGGTTTTTCAACACTAACACAACTGCGAAAAGTGGTTTTTCCACACTAATACAAGTGCAAAAGTGGTTTTCTGCACCAACACAAGTGCGAAAAGTGGTTTTTCAACACTAACACAAGTGCGAAAAGTGGTTTCTCAACACTAACACAAGTGCGAAAAGTGTTTTTTCCAAACTAATACAAGTGCAAAAGTGGTTTCCTGCACCAACACAAGTGCGAAAAGTGGTTTTTCAACACTAACACAAGTGCGAAAAGTGGTTTTTCAACACTAACCCAAGTGCGAAAAGTGGTTTTTCCACACTAATACAAGTGCAAAAGTGGTTTCCTGCACCAACACAAGTGCGAAATGTGGTTTTTCAACACTAACACAAGTGCGAAAAGTGGTTTTTCAACACCATCACAAGTGCAAAAATGTTTTTTCCACACTAATACAAGTGCAAAAGTGGTTTCCTGCACCAACACAAGTGCGAAAAGTGGTTTTTCAACACTAACACAAGTGCGAAAAGTGGTTTTCAACACTATCACAAGTGCAAAAAGTGTTTTTTCCGCACTAATACAAGTGCAAAAGTAGTTTCCTGCACCAACACAAGTGCGAAAAGTGGTTTTTCAACACTAACACAAGTGCGAAAAGTGGTTTTTCAACACTAACACAAGTGCGAAAAGTGGTTTTTCCACACTATTACAAGTGCAAAAGCGGTTTCCTGCACCAACACAAGTGCGAAAATTGGTTTTTCAACACTAACACAAGTGCGAAAAGTGGTTTTTCAACACTAACACAAGTGCGAAAAGTGGTTTTTCAACACTAACACAAGTGCGAAAAGTGGTTTTTCCAAACTAATACAAGTGCAAAAGTGGTTTCCTGCACCAACACAAGTGCGAAAAGTGGTTTTTCAACACTAACACAAGTGCGAAAAGGGGTTTTTCAACACTAACACATGTGCGAAAAGTGTTTTTTCCACACTAATACAAGTGCAGAAGCAGTTTCCTGCACCAACACAAGTGCGAAAAGTGGTTTTTCAACACTAACACAAGTGTGAAAAGTGGTTTTTCAACACTATCACAAGTGCAAAAAGTGTTTTTTCCACACTAATACAAATGCAAAAGTGGTTTCCTGCACCAACACAAGTGCGAAAAGTGGTTTTTCAACACTAACACAAGTGCGAAAAGTGGTTTTTCAACACTAACACAAGTGCGAAAAGTGGTTTTTCAACACTAACACAAGTGCGAAAAGTGGTTTTTCCAAACTAATACAAGTGCAAAAGTGGTTTCCTGCACCAACACAAGTGCGAAAAGTGGTTTTTCAACACTAACACAAGTGCGAAAAGGGGTTTTTCAACACTAACACATGTGCGAAAAGTGTTTTTTTCCACACTAATACAAGTGCAGAAGCAGTTTCCTGCACCAACACAAGTGCGAAAAGTGGTTTTTCAACACGAACACAAGTGCGAAATGTGGTTTTTCAACAGTATCAAAGTGCAAAAAGTGTTTTTTCCACACTAATACAAGTGCAAAAGTGGTTTCCTGCACCAACACAAGTGCGAAAAGTGGTTTTTCAACACTAACACAAGTGCGAAAAGTGGTTTTTCAACACTATCACAAGTGCAAAAAGTGTTTTTTCCGCACTAATACAAGTGCAAAAGTGGTTTCCTGCACCAACACAAGTGCGAAAAGTGGTTTTTCAACACTAACACAAGTGCGAAAAGTGGTTTTTCAACACTAACACAAGTGCGAAAAGTGGTTTTTCCACACTATTACAAGTGCAAAAGCGGTTTCCTGCACCAACACAAGTGCGAAAATTGGTTTTTCAACACTAACACAAGTGCGAAAAGTGGTTTTTCAACACTAACACAAGTGCGAAAAGTGGTTTTTCAACACTAACACAAGTGCGAAAAGTGGTTTTTCCAAACTAATACAAGTGCAAAAGTGGTTTCCTGCACCAACACAAGTGCGAAAAGTGGTTTTTCAACACTAACACAAGTGCGAAAAGGGGTTTTTCAACACTAACACATGTGCGAAAAGTGTTTTTTCCACACTAATACAAGTGCAGAAGCAGTTTCCTGCACCAACACAAGTGCGAAAAGTGGTTTTTCAACACTAACACAAGTGTGAAAAGTGGTTTTTCAACACTATCACAAGTGCAAAAAGTGTTTTTTCCACACTAATACAAATGCAAAAGTGGTTTCCTGCACCAACACAAGTGCGAAAAGTGGTTTTTCAACACTAACACAAGTGCGAAAAGTGGTTTTTCAACACTAACACAAGTGCGAAAAGTGGTTTTTCAACACTAACACAAGTGCGAAAAGTGGTTTTTCCAAACTAATACAAGTGCAAAAGTGGTTTCCTGCACCAACACAAGTGCGAAAAGTGGTTTTTCAACACTAACACAAGTGCGAAAAGGGGTTTTTCAACACTAACACATGTGCGAAAAGTGTTTTTTTCCACACTAATACAAGTGCAGAAGCAGTTTCCTGCACCAACACAAGTGCGAAAAGTGGTTTTTCAACACGAACACAAGTGCGAAATGTGGTTTTTCAACAGTATCAAAGTGCAAAAAGTGTTTTTTCCACACTAATACAAGTGCAAAAGTGGTTTCCTGCACCAACACAAGTGCGAAAAGTGGTTTTTCAACACTAACACAAGTGCGAAAAGTGGTTTTTCAACACTAACACAAGTGCAAAAAGTGGTTTTTCCACACTAAAACAAGTGCAAAAGTGGTTTCCTGCACCAACACAAGTGCGAAAAGTGGTTTTTCAACACTAACACAAGTGCGAAAAGTGGTTTTTCAACACTAACACAAGTGCGAAAAGTGGTTTTTCAACACTAACACAAGTGCGAAAAGTGGTTTTTCCAAACTAATACAAGTGCAAAAGTGGTTTCCTGCACCAACACAAGTGCGAAAAGTGGTTTTTCAACACTAACACAAGTGCGAAAAGTGGTTTTTGAACACTATCACAAGTGCAAAAAGTGTTTTTTCCACACTAATACAAGTGCAAAAGTGGTTTCCTGCACCAACACAAGTGCGAAAAGTGGTTTTTCAACACTAACACAAGTGCGAAAAGTGGTTTTTCAACACTAACACAACTGCGAAAAGTGGTTTTTCCACACTAATACAAGTGCAAAAGTGGTTTTCTGCACCAACACAAGTGCGAAAAGTGGTTTTTCAACACTAACACAAGTGCGAAAAGTGGTTTCTCAACACTAACACAAGTGCGAAAAGTGTTTTTTCCAAACTAATACAAGTGCAAAAGTGGTTTCCTGCACCAACACAAGTGCGAAAAGTGGTTTTTCAACACTAACACAAGTGCGAAAAGTGGTTTTTCAACACTAACCCAAGTGCGAAAAGTGGTTTTTCCACACTAATACAAGTGCAAAAGTGGTTTCCTGCACCAACACAAGTGCGAAATGTGGTTTTTCAACACTAACACAAGTGCGAAAAGTGGTTTTTCAACACCATCACAAGTGCAAAAAGTGTTTTTGCCACACTAATACAAGTGCAAAAGTGGTTTCCTGCACCAACACAAGTGCGAAAAGTGGTTTTTCAACACTAACACAAGTGCGAAAAGTGGTTTTTCAACACTATCACAAGTGCAAAAAGTGTTTTTTCCGCACTAATACAAGTGCAAAAGTGGTTTCCTGCACAAACACAAGTGCGAAAAGTGGTTTTTCAACACTAACACAAGTGCGAAAAGTGGTTTTTCAACACCTACACAAGTGCGAAAAGTGGTTTTTCCACACTATTACAAGTGCAAAAGCGGTTTCCTGCACCAACACAAGTGCGAAAATTGGTTTTTCAACACTAACACAAGTGCGAAAAGTGGTTTTTCAACACTAACACAAGTGCGAAAAGTGGTTTTTCAACACTAACACAAGTGCGAAAAGTGGTTTTTCCAAACTAATACAAGTGCAAAAGTGGTTTCCTGCACCAACACAAGTGCGAAAAGTGGTTTTTCAACACTAACACAAGTGCGAAAAGGGGTTTTTCAACACTAACACATGTGCGAAAAGTGTTTTTTCCACACTAATACAAGTGCAGAAGCAGTTTCCTGCACCAACACAAGTGCGAAAAGTGGTTTTTCAACACGAACACAAGTGCGAAATGTGGTTTTTCAACAGTATCACAAGTGCAAAAAGTGTTTTTTCCACACTAATACAAGTGCAAAAGTGGTTTCCTGCACCAACACAAGTGCGAAAAGTGGTTTTTCAACACTAACACAAGTGCGAAAAGTGGTTTTTCAACACTAACACAAGTGCAAAAAGTGGTTTTTCCACACTAATACAAGTGCAAAAGTGGTTTCCTGCACCAACACAAGTGCGACAAGTGGTTTTTCAACACTAACACAAGTGCGAAAAGTGGTTTTTCAACACTAACACAAGTGCGAAAAGTGGTTTTTCAACACTAACACAAGTGCGAAAAGTGGTTTTTCCAAACTAATACATGTGCAAAAGTGGTTTCCTGCACCAACACAAGTGCGAAAAGTGGTTTTTCAACACTAACACAAGTGCGAAAAGTGGTTTTTCAACACTATCACAAGTGCAAAAATTTTTTTTTTTCCACACTAATACAAGTGCAAAAGTGGTTTCCTGCACCAACACAAGTGCGAAAAGTGGTTTTTCAACACTAACACAAGTGCGAAAAGTGGTTTTTCAACACTAACACAACTGCGAAAAGTGGTTTTTCCACAC
Organism: Myxine glutinosa; assembly: GCF_964187855.1. NCBI lineage: Eukaryota > Metazoa > Chordata > Myxini > Myxiniformes > Myxinidae > Myxine > Myxine glutinosa. The sequence continues at coordinate 315,167 of NW_027616422.1, read as the reverse complement.
TAATACAAGTGCAAAAGTGGTTTTCTGCACCAACACAAGTGCGAAAATTGGTTTTTCAACACTAACACAAGTGCGAAAAGTGGTTTCTCAACACTAACACAAGTGCGAAAAGTGTTTTTTCCAAACTAATACAAGTGCAAAAGTGGTTTCCTGCACCAACACAAGTGTGAAAAGTGGTTTTTCAACACTAACACAAATGCGAAAAGTGGTTTTTCAACACTAACCCAAGTGCGAAAAGTGGTTTTTCCACACTAATACAAGTGCAAAAGTGGTTTCCTGCACCAATACAAGTGCGAAATGTGGTTTTTCAACACTAACACAAGTGCGAAAAGTGGTTTTTCAACACTATCACAAGTGCAAAAAGTGTTTTTTCCACACTAATACAAGTGCAAAAGTGGTTTCCTGCACCAACACAAGTGCGAAAAGTGGTTTTTCAACACTAACACAAGTGCGAAAAGTGGTTTTTCAACACTAACCCAAGTGCGAAAAGTGGTTTTTCCACACTAATACAAGTGCAAAAGTGGTTTCCTGCACCAATACAAGTGCGAAATGTGGTTTTTCAACACTAACACAAGTGCGAAAAGTGGTTTTTCAACACTATCACAAGTGCAAAAAGTGTTTTTTCCACACTAATACAAGTGCAAAAGTGGTTTCCTGCACCAACACAAGTGCGAAAAGTGGTTTTTCAACACTAACACAAGTGCGAAAAGTGGTTTTTCAACACTAACCCAAGTGCGAAAAGTGGTTTTTCCACACTAATACAAGTGCAAAAGTGGTTTCCTGCACCAACACAAGTGCGAAATGTGGTTTTTCAACACTAACACAAGTGCGAAAAGTGGTTTTTCAACACTATCACAAGTGCAAAAAGTGTTTTTTCCACACTAATACAAGTGCAAAAGTGGTTTCCTGCACCATCACAAGTGCGAAAAGTGGTTTTTCAACACTAACACAAGTGCGAAAAGTGGTTTTTCAACACTAACACAAGTGCGAAAAGTGGTTTTTCCACACTAATACAAGTGCAAAAGTGGTTTCCTGTACCAACACAAGTGCGAAAAGTGTTTTTTCAACAATAACACAAGTGCGAAAAGTGGTTTTTCAACACTATCACAAGTGCAATAAGTGTTTTTTCCACACTAATACAAGTGCAAAAGTGGTTTCCTGCACGAACACAAGTGCGAAAAGTGGTTTTTCAACACTAACACAAGTGCGAAAAGTGGTTTTTCAACACTAACACAAGTGCGAAAAGTGGTTTTTTCACACTAATACAAGTGCAAAAGTGGTTTCCTGCACCAACACAAGTGCGAAAAGTGGTTTTTCAACACTAACACAAGTGCGAAAATTGGTTTTTCAACACTATCACAAGTGCAAAAAGTGTTTTTTCCACACTAATACAAGTGCAAAAGTGGTTTCCTGCACCAACACAAGTGCGAAAAGTGGTTTTTCAACACTATCACAAGTGCGAAAAGTGGTTTTTCAACACCAACACAAGTGCGAAAAGTGGTTTTTCCACACTAACACAAGTGCAAAAAGTTTTTTTCCCACACTAATACAAGTGCAAAAGTGGTTTCCTGCACCATCACAAGTGCGAAAAGTGGTTTTTCAACACTAACACAAGTGCGAAAAGTGGTTTTTCAACACTAACACAAGTGCGAAAAGTGGTTTTTCCACACTAATACAAGTGCAAAAGTGGTTTCCTGCACCAACACAAGTGCGAAAAGTGGTTTTTCAACACTAACACAAGTGCGAAAAGTGGTTTTTCAACACTATCACAAGTGCAATAAGTGTTTTTTCCACACTAATACAAGTGCAAAAGTGGTTTCCTGCACAAACACAAGTGCGAAAAGTGGTTTTTCAACACTAACACAAGTGCGAAAAGTGGTTTTTCAACACTAACACAAGTGCGAAAAGTGGTTTTTCACACTAATACAAGTGCAAAAGTGGTTTCCTGCACCAACACAAGTGCGAAAAGTGGTTTTTCAACACTAACACAAGTGCGAAAATTGGTTTTTCAACACTATCACAAGTGCAAAAAGTGTTTTTTCCACACTAATACAAGTGCAAAAGTGGTTTCCTGCACCAACACAAGTGCGAAAAGTGGTTTTTCAACACTATCACAAGTGCGAAAAGTGGTTTTTCAACACCAACACAAGTGCGAAAAGTGGTTTTTCCACACTAACACAAGTGCAAAAGTTGTTTCCTGCACCAACACAAGTGCGAAAAGTGGTATTTCAACACTAACACAAGTGCGAAAAGTGGTTTTTCAACACTATCACAAGTGCGAAAAGTGTTTTTTCCACACTAATACAAGTGCAAAAGTGGTTTCCTGCACCAACACAAGTGCGAAAAGTGGTTTTTCAACACTAACACAAGTGCGAAAAGTGGTTTTTCAACACTAACACAAGTGCGAAAAGTGGTTTTTCAACACTAACACAAGTGCGAAAAGTGGTTTTTCCACACTAACACAAGTGCAAAAGTGGTTTCCTGCACCAACACAAGTGCCAAAAGTGGTTTTTCAACACTAACACAAGTGCGAAAAGTGGTTTTTCAACACTAACACAAGTGCGAAAAGTGGTTTTTCCACACTAATACAAGTGCAAAAGCGGTTGCCTGCACCAACACAAGTGCGAAAAGTGGTTTTTCAACACTAACACAAGTGCGAAAAGTGGTTTTTCAACACTATCACAAGTGCAAAAAGTGTTTTTTCCACACTAATACAAATGCAAAAAGTGGTTTCCTGCACCAACACAAGTGCGAAAAGTGGTTTTTCAACACTAACACAAGTGCGAAAAGTGGTTTTTCAACACTAACACAAGTGCGAAAAGTGGTTTTTCAACACTAACACAAGTGCGAAAAGTGGTTTTTCCAAACTAATACAAGTGCAAAAGTGGTTTCTTGCACCAACACAAGTGCGAAAAGTGGTTTTTCAACACTAACACAAGTGCGAAAAGGGGTTTTTCAACACTAACACATGTGCGAAAAGTGTTTTTTCCACACTAATACAAGTGCAGAAGCAGTTTCCTGCACCAACACAAGTGCGAAAAGTGGTTTTTCAACACGAACACAAGTGCGAAATGTGGTTTTTCAACAGTATCACAAGTGCAAAAAGTGTTTTTTCCACACTAATACAAGTGCAAAAGTGGTTTCCTGCACCAACACAAGTGCGAAAAGTGGTTTTTCAACACTAACACAAGTGCGAAAAGTGGTTTTTCAACACTAACACAAGTGCAAAAAGTGTTTTTTCCACACTAATACAAGTGCAAAAGTGGTTTCCTGCACCAACACAAGTGCGAAAAGTGGTTTTTCAACACTAACACAAGTGCGAAAAGTGGTTTTTCAACACTAACACAAGTGCGAAAAGTGGTTTTTCCAAACTAATACAAGTGCAAAAGTGGTTTCCTGCACCAACACAAGTGCGAAAAGTGGTTTTTCAACACTAACACAAGTGCGAAAAGTGGTTTTTCAACACTATCACAAGTGCAAAAAGTGTTTTTTCCACACTAATACAAGTGCAAAAGTGGTTTCCTGCACCAACACAAGTGCGAAAAGTGGTTTTTCAACACTAACATAAGTGCGAAAAGTGGTTTTTCAACACTAACACAACTGCGAAAAGTGGTTTTTCCACACTAATACAAGTGCAAAAGTGGTTTTCTGCACCAACACAAGTGCGAAAAGTGGTTTTTCAACACTAACACAAGTGCGAAAAGTGGTTTCTCAACACTAACACAAGTGCGAAAAGTGTTTTTTCCAAACTAATACAAGTGCAAAAGTGGTTTCCTGCACCAACACAAGTGCGAAAAGTGGTTTTTCAACACTAACACAAGTGCGAAAAGTGGTTTTTCAACACTAACCCAAGTGCGAAAAGTGGTTTTTCCACACTAATACAAGTGCAAAAGTGGTTTCCTGCACCAACACAAGTGCGAAATGTGGTTTTTCAACACTAACACAAGTGCGAAAAGTGGTTTTTCAACACTATCACAAGTGCAAAAAGTGTTTTTTCCACACTAATACAAGTGCAAAAGTGGTTTCCTGCACCAACACAAGTGCGAAAAGTGGTTTTTCAACACTAACACAAGTGCGAAAAGTGGTTTTTCAACACTAACCCAAGTGCGAAAAGTGGTTTTTCCACACTAATACAAGTGCAAAAGTGGTTTCCTGCACCAACACAAGTGCGAAATGTGGTTTTTCAACACTAACACAAGTGCGAAAAGTGGTTTTTCAACACTATCACAAGTGCAAAAAGTGTTTTTTCCACACTAATACAAGTGCAAAAGTGGTTTCCTGCACCATCACAAGTGCGAAAAGTGGTTTTTCAACACTAACACAAGTGCGAAAAGTGGTTTTTCAACACTAACACAAGTGCGAAAAGTGGTTTTTCCACACTAATACAAGTGCAAAAGTGGTTTCCTGCACCAACACAAGTGCGAAAAGTGGTTTTTCAACACTAACACAAGTGCGAAAAGTGGTTTTTCAACACTATCACAAGTGCAATAAGTGTTTTTTCCACACTAATACAAGTGCAAAAGTGGTTTCCTGCACGAACACAAGTGCGAAAAGTGGTTTTTCAACACTAACACAAGTGCGAAAAGTGGTTTTTCAACACTAACACAAGTGCGAAAAGTGGTTTTTTCACACTAATACAAGTGCAAAAGTGGTTTCCTGCACCAACACAAGTGCGAAAAGTGGTTTTTCAACACTAACACAAGTGCGAAAATTGGTTTTTCAACACTATCACAAGTGCAAAAAGTGTTTTTTCCACACTAATACAAGTGCAAAAGTGGTTTCCTGCACCAACACAAGTGCGAAAAGTGGTTTTTCAACACTATCACAAGTGCGAAAAGTGGTTTTTCAACACCAGCACAAGTGCGAAAAGTGGTTTTTCCACACTAACACAAGTGCAAAAGTTGTTTCCTGCACCAACACAAGTGCGAAAAGTGGTATTTCAACACTAACACAAGTGCGAAAAGTGGTTTTTCAACACTATCACAAGTGCGAAAAGTGTTTTTTCCACACTAATACAAGTGCAAAAGTGGTTTCCTGCACCAACACAAGTGCGAAAAGTGGTTTTTCAACACTAACACAAGTGCGAGAAGTGGTTTTTCAACACTAACACAAGTGCGAAAAGTGGTTTTTCAACACTAACACAAGTGCGAAAAGTGATTTTTCCACACTAATACAAGTGCAAAAGTGGTTTCCTGCACCAACACAAGTGCCAAAAGTGGTTTTTCAACACTAACACAAGTGCGAAAAGTGGTTTTTCAACACTAACACAAGTGCGAAAAGTGGTTTTTCCACACTAATACAAGTGCAAAAGCGGTTGCCTGCACCAACACAAATGCGAAAAGTGGTTTTTCAACACTAACACAAGTGCGAAAAGTGGTTTTTCAACACTATCACAAGTGCAAAAAGTGTTTTTTCCACACTAATACAAATGCAAAAGTGGTTTCCTGCACCAACACAAGTGCGAAAAGTGGTTTTTCAACACTAACACAAGTGCGAAAAGTGGTTTTTCAACACTAACACAAGTGCGAAAAGTGGTTTTTCAACACTAACACAAGTGCGAAAAGTGGTTTTTCCAAACTAATACAAGTGCAAAAGTGGTTTCCTGCACCAACACAAGTGCGAAAAGTGGTTTTTCAACACTAACACAAGTGCGAAAAGGGGTTTTTCAACACTAACACATGTGCGAAAAGTGTTTTTTCCACACTAATACAAGTGCAGAAGCAGTTTCCTGCACCAACACAAGTGCGAAAAGTGGTTTTTCAACACGAACACAAGTGCGAAATGTGGTTTTTCAACAGTATCAAAGTGCAAAAAGTGTTTTTTCCACACTAATACAAGTGCAAAAGTGGTTTCCTGCACCAACACAAGTGCGAAAAGTGGTTTTTCAACACTAACACAAGTGCGAAAAGTGGTTTTTCAACACTAACACAAGTGCAAAAAGTGGTTTTTCCACACTAATACAAGTGCAAAAGTGGTTTCCTGCACCAACACAAGTGCGAAAAGTGGTTTTTCAACACTAACACAAGTGCGAAAAGTGGTTTTTCAACACTAACACAAGTGCGAAAAGTGGTTTTTCAACACTAACACAAGTGCGAAAAGTGGTTTTTCCAAACTAATACAAGTGCAAAAGTGGTTTCCTGCACCAACACAAGTGCGAAAAGTGGTTTTTCAACACTAACACAAGTGCGAAAAGTGGTTTTTGAACACTATCACAAGTGCAAAAAGTGTTTTTTCCACACTAATACAAGTGCAAAAGTGGTTTCCTGCACCAACACAAGTGCGAAAAGTGGTTTTTCAACACTAACACAAGTGCGAAAAGTGGTTTTTCAACACTAACACAACTGCGAAAAGTGGTTTTTCCACACTAATACAAGTGCAAAAGTGGTTTTCTGCACCAACACAAGTGCGAAAAGTGGTTTTTCAACACTAACACAAGTGCGAAAAGTGGTTTCTCAACACTAACACAAGTGCGAAAAGTGTTTTTTCCACACTATTACAAGTGCAAAAGCGGTTTCCTGCACCAACACAAGTGCGAAAATTGTTTTTTCAACACTAACACAAGTGCGAAAAGTGGTTTTTCAACACTAACACAAGTGCGAAAAGTGGTTTTTCAACACTAACACAAGTGCGAAAAGTGGTTTTTCCAAACTAATACAAGTGCAAAAGTGGTTTCCTGCACCAACACAAGTGCGAAAAGTGGTTTTTCAACACTAACACAAGTGCGAAAAGGGGTTTTTCAACACTAACACATGTGCGAAAAGTGTTTTTTCCACACTAATACAAGTGCAGAAGCAGTTTCCTGCACCAACACAAGTGCGAAAAGTGGTTTTTCAACACCACTTTCAACACAAGTGCGAAAGTGTGAAACCACAACACCAAAGTGTGAAACCACAAGCAAAAAGTGGTTTTTCCACACTAATACAAGTGCAAAAGTGGTTTCCTGCACCAACACAAGTGCGAAAAGTGGTTTTTCAACACTAACACAAGTGCGAAAAGTGGTTTTTCAACACTAACACAAGTGCGAAAAGTGGTTTTTCAACACTAACACAAGTGCGAAAAGTGGTTTTTCCAAACTAATACAAGTGCAAAAGTGGTTTCCTGCACCAACACAAGTGCGAAAAGTGGTTTTTCAACACTAACACAAGTGCGAAAAGTGGTTTTTCAACACTATCACAAGTGCAAAAAGTGTTTTTTCCACACTAATACAAGTGCAAAAGTGGTTTCCTGCACCAACACAAGTGCGAAAAGTGGTTTTTCAACACTAACACAAGTGCGAAAAGTGGTTTTTCAACACTAACACAACTGCGAAAAGTGGTTTTTCCACACTAATACAAGTGCGAAAAGTGGTTTTTCAACACTAACACAAGTGCGAAAAGTGGTTTCTCAACACTAACACAAGTGCGAAAAGTGTTTTTTCCAAACTAATACAAGTGCAAAAGTGGTTTCCTGCACCAACACAAGTGTGAAAAGTGGTTTTTCAACACTAACACAAATGCGAAAAGTGGTTTTTCAACACTAACCCAAGTGCGAAAAGTGGTTTTTCCACACTAATACAAGTGCAAAAGTGGTTTCCTGCACCAATACAAGTGCGAAATGTGGTTTTTCAACACTAACACAAGTGCGAAAAGTGGTTTTTCAACACTATCACAAGTGCAAAAAGTGTTTTTTCCACACTAATACAAGTGCAAAAGTGGTTTCCTGCACCAACACAAGTGCGAAAAGTGGTTTTTCAACACTAACACAAGTGCGAAAAGTGGTTTCCTGCACCAACACAAGTGCGAAAAGTGGTTTTTCAACACTAACACAAGTGCGAAAAGTGGTTTTTCAACACTAACCCAAGTGCGAAAAGTGGTTTTTCCACACTAATACAAGTGCAAAAGTGGTTTCCTGCACCAATACAAGTGCGAAATGTGGTTTTTCAACACTAACACAAGTGCGAAAAGTGGTTTTTCAACACTATCACAAGTGCAAAAAGTGTTTTTTCCACACTAATACAAGTGCAAAAGTGGTTTCCTGCACCAACACAAGTGCGAAAAGTGGTTTTTCAACACTAACACAAGTGCGAAAAGTGGTTTTTCAACACTAACCCAAGTGCGAAAAGTGGTTTTTCCACACTAATACAAGTGCAAAAGTGGTTTCCTGCACCAACACAAGTGCGAAATGTGGTTTTTCAACACTAACACAAGTGCGAAAAGTGGTTTTTCAACACTATCACAAGTGCAAAAAGTGTTTTTTCCACACTAATACAAGTGCAAAAGTGGTTTCCTGCACCATCACAAGTGCGAAAAGTGGTTTTTCAACACTAACACAAGTGCGAAAAGTGGTTTTTCAACACTAACACAAGTGCGAAAAGTGGTTTTTCCACACTAATACAAGTGCAAAAGTGGTTTCCTGCACCAACACAAGTGCGAAAAGTGGTTTTTCAACACTAACACAAGTGCGAAAAGTGGTTTTTCAACACTAACACAAGTGCGAAAAGTGGTTTTTCAACACTAACACAAGTGCGAAAAGTGGTTTTTCCAAACTAATACAAGTGCAAAAGTGGTTTCCTGCACCAACACAAGTGCGAAAAGTGGTTTTTCAACACTAACACAAGTGCGAAAAGTGGTTTTTCAACACTATCACAAGTGCAAAAAGTGTTTTTTCCACACTAATACAAGTGCAAAAGTGGTTTCCTGCACCAACACAAGTGCGAAAAGTGGTTTTTCAACACTAACACAAGTGCGAAAAGTGGTTTTTCAACAATAACACAACTGCGAAAAGTGGTTTTTCCACACTAATACAAGTGCGAAAAGTGGTTTTTCAACACTAACACAAGTGCGAAAAGTGGTTTCTCAACACTAACACAAGTGCGAAAAGTGTTTTTTCCAAACTAATACAAGTGCAAAAGTGGTTTCCTGCACCAACACAAGTGTGAAAAGTGGTTTTTCAACACTAACACAAATGCGAAAAGTGGTTTTTCAACACTAACCCAAGTGCGAAAAGTGGTTTTTCCACACTAATACAAGTGCAAAAGTGGTTTCCTGCACCAATACAAGTGCGAAATGTGGTTTTTCAACACTAACACAAGTGCGAAAAGTGGTTTTTCAACACTATCACAAGTGCAAAAAGTGTTTTTTCCACACTAATACAAGTGCAAAAGTGGTTTCCTGCACCAACACAAGTGCGAAAAGTGGTTTTTCAACACTAACACAAGTGCGAAAAGTGGTTTCCTGCACCAACACAAGTGCGAAAAGTGGTTTTTCAACACTATCACAAGTGCAAAAAGTGTTTTTTCCACACTAATACAAGTGCAAAAGTGGTTTCCTGCACCAACACAAGTGCGAAAAGTGGTTTTTCAACACTAACACAAGTGCGAAAAGTGGTTTTTCAACACTAACACAAGTGCGAAAAGTGGTTTTTCAACACTAACACAAGTGCGAAAAGTGGTTTTTCAACACTAACACAAGTGCGAAAAGTGGTTTTTCCAAACTAATACAAGTGCAAAAGTGGTTTCCTGCACCAACACAAGTGCGAAAAGTGGTTTTTCAACACTAACACAAGTGCGAAAAGGGGTTTTTCAACACTATCACAAGTGCAAAAAGTGTTTTTTCCACACTAATACAAGTGCAAAAGTGGTTTCCTGCACCAACACAAGTGCGAAAAGTGGTTTTTCAACACTAACACAAGTGCGAAAAGTGGTTTTTCAACACTATCACAAGTGCAATAAGTGTTTTTTCCACACTAATACAAGTGCAAAAGTGGTTTCCTGCACCAACACAAGTGCGAAAAGTGGTTTTTCAACACTAACACAAGTGCGAAAAGTGGTTTTTCAACACTAACACAAGTGCGAAAAGTGGTTTTTTCACACTAATACAAGTGCAAAAGTGGTTTCCTGCACCAACACAAGTGCGAAAAGTGGTTTTTCAACACTAACACAAGTGTGAAAAGTGGTTTTTCAACACTAACACAAGTGCGAAAAGTGGTTTTTCAACACTATCACAAGTGAAAAAAGTGTTTTTTCCGCACTAATACAAGTGCAAAAGTGATTTCCTGCACCAACACAAGTGCGAAAAGTGGTTTTTCAACACTAACACAAGTGCGAAAAGTGGTTTTTCAACACTAACACAAGTGCGAAAAGTGGTTTTTCAACACTAACACAAGTGCGAAAAGTGGTTTTTCCACACTAATACAAGTGCAAAAGTGGTTTCCTGCACCAACACAAGTGCGAAAAGTGGTTTTTCAACACTAACACAAGTGCGAAAAGTGGTTTTTCAACACTAACACAAGTGCGAAAAGTGGTTTTTCCACACTAATACAAGTGCAAAAGTGGTTTCCTGCACCAACACAAGTGCGAAAAGTGGTTTTTCAACACTAACACAAGTGCGAAAAGTGGTTTTTCAACACTAACACAAGTGCGAAAAGTGGTTTTTCCACACTAACACAAGTGCAAAAGCGGTTTCCTGCACCAACACAAGTGCGTAAAGTGGTTTTTCAACACTAACACAAGTGCGAAAAGTGGTTTTTCAACACTAACACAAGTGCGAAAAGTGTTTTTTCCACACTAATACAAGTGCAAAAGCGGTTTCCTGCACCAACACAAGTGCGAAAAGTGGTTTTTCAACACTAACACAAGTGCGAAAAGTGGTTTTTCAACACTATCACAAGTGCAAAAAGTGTTTTTTCCACACTAATACAAGTGCAAAAGTGGTTTCCTGCACCAACACAAGTGCGAAAAGTGGTTTTTCAACACTAACACAAGTGCGAAAAGTGGTTTTTCAACACTAACACAAGTGCGAAAAGTGGTTTTTCAACACTAACACAAGTGCGAAAAGTGGTTTTTCCAAACTAATACAAGTGCAAAAGTGGTTTCCTGCACCAACACAAGTGCGAAAAGTGGTTTTTCAACACTAACACAAGTGCGAAAAGGGGTTTTTCAACACTAACACAAGTGCGAAAAGTGGTTTTTCAACACTATCACAAGTGCAATAAGTGTTTTTTCCACACTAATACAAGTGCAAAAGTGGTTTCCTGCACCAACACAAGTGCGAAAAGTGGTTTTTCAACACTAACACAAGTGCGAAAAGTGGTTTTTCAACACTAACACAAGTGCGAAAAGTGGTTTTTTCACACTAATACAAGTGCAAAAGTGGTTTCCTGCACCAACACAAGTGCGAAAAGTGGTTTTTCAACACTAACACAAGTGCGAAAAGTGGTTTTTCAACACTATCACAAGTGCAAAAAGTGTTTTTTCCGCACTAATACAAGTGCAAAAGTGGTTTCCTGCACCAACACAAGTGCGAAAAGTGGTTTTTCAACACTAACACAAGTGCGAAAAGTGGTTTTTCAACACTATCACAAGTGCAAAAAGTGTTTTTTCCACACTAATACAAGTGCAAAAGTGGTTTCCTGCACCAACACAAGTGCGAAAAGTGGTTTTTCAACACTAACACAAGTGCTAAAAGTGGTTTTTCAACACTAACACAAGTGCTAAAAGTGGTTTTTGAACACTAACACAAGTGCGAAAAGTGGTTTTTCCACACTAATACAAGTGCAAAAGTGGTTTCCTGCACCAACACAAGTGCGAAAAGTGGTTTTTCAACACTAACACAAGTGCGAAAAGTGGTTTTTCCACACTAATACAAGTGCAAAAGCGGTTTCCTGCACCAACACAAGTGCGAAAAGTGGTTTTTCAACACTAACACAAGTGCGAAAAGTGGTTTTTCAACACTATCACAAGTGCAAAAAGTGTTTTTTCCACACCAATACAAGTGCAAAAGTGGTTTCCTGCAGCAACACAAGTGCGAAAAGTGGTTTTTCAACACTAACACAAGTGCGAAAAGTGGTTTTTCAACACTAACACAAGTGCGAAAAGTGGTTTTTCAACACTAACACAAGTGCGAAAAGTGGTTTTTCCAAACTAATACAAGTGCAAAAGTGGTTTCCTGCACCAACACAAGTGCGAAAAGTGGTTTTTCAACACTAACACAAGTGCGAAAAGTGGTTTTTCAACACTATCACAAGTGCAAAAAGTGTTTTTTCCACACTAATACAAGTGCAAAAGTGGTTTACTGCACCAACACAAGCGCGAAAAGTGGTTTTTCAACACTAACACAAGTGCGAAAAGTGGTTTTTCAACACTAACACAACTGCGAAAAGTGGTTTTTCCACACTAATACAAGTGCAAAAGTGGTTTTCTGCACCAACACAAGTGCGAAAAGTGGTTTTTCAACACTAACACAAGTGCGAAAAGTGGTTTCTCAACACTAACACAAGTGCGAAAAGTGTTTTTTCCAAACTAATACAAGTGCAAAAGTGGTTTCCTGCACCAACACAAGTGCGAAAAGTGGTTTTTCAACACTAACACAAGTGCGAAAAGTGGTTTTTCAACACTAACCCAAGTGCGAAAAGTGGTTTTTCCACACTAATACAAGTGCAAAAGTGGTTTCCTGCACCAACACAAGTGCGAAATGTGGTTTTTCAACACTAACACAAGTGCGAAAAGTGGTTTTTCAACACTATCACAAGTGCAAAAAGTTTTTTTTCCACACTAATACAAGTGCAAAAGTGGTTTCCTGCACCATCACAAGTGCGAAAAGTGGTTTTTCAACACTAACACAAGTGCGAAAAGTGGTTTTTCAACACTAACACAAGTGCGAAAAGTGGTTTTTCCACACTAATACAAGTGCAAAAGTGGTATCCTGCACCAACACAAGTGCGAAAAGTGGTTTTTCAACACTAACACAAGTGCGAAAAGTGGTTTTTCAACACTATCACAAGTGCAATAAGTGTTTTTTCCACACTAATACAAGTGCAAAAGTGGTTTCCTGCACAAACACAAGTGCGAAAAGTGGTTTTTCAACACTAACACAAGTGCGAAAAGTGGTTTTTCAACACTAACACAAGTGCGAAAAGTGGTTTTTTCACACTAATACAAGTGCAAAAGTGGTTTCCTGCACCAACACAAGTGCGAAAAGTGGTTTTTCAACACTAACACAAGTGCGAAAATTGGTTTTTCAACACTATCACAAGTGCAAAAAGTGTTTTTTCCACACTAATACAAGTGCAAAAGTGGTTTCCTGCACCAACACAAGTGCGAAAAGTGGTTTTTCAACACTATCACAAGTGCGAAAAGTGGTTTTTCAACACCAACACAAGTGCGAAAAGTGGTTTTTCCACACTAACACAAGTGCAAAAGTTGTTTCCTGCACCAACACAAGTGCGAAAAGTGGTATTTCAACACTAACACAAGTGCGAAAAGTGGTTTTTCAACACTATCACAAGTGCGAAAAGTGTTTTTTCCACACTAATACAAGTGCAAAAGTGGTTTCCTGCACCAACACAAGTGCGAAAAGTGGTTTTTCAACACTAACACAAGTGCGAAAAGTGGTTTTTCAACACTAACACAAGTGCGAAAAGTGGTTTTTCAACACTAACACAAGTGCGAAAAGTGGTTTTTCCACACTAATACAAGTGCAAAAGTGGTTTCCTGCACCAACACAAGTGCCAAAAGTGGTTTTTCAACACTAACACAAGTGCGAAAAGTGGTTTTTCAACACTAACACAAGTGCGAAAAGTGGTTTTTCCACACTAATACAAGTGCAAAAGCGGTTGCCTGCACCAACACAAGTGCGAAAAGTGGTTTTTCAACACTAACACAAGTGCGAAAAGTGGTTTTTCAACACTATCACAAGTGCAAAAAGTGTTTTTTCCACACTAATACAAATGCAAAAAGTGGTTTCCTGCACCAACACAAGTGCAAAAAGTGGTTTTTCAACACTAACACAAGTGCGAAAAGTGGTTTTTCAACACTAACACAAGTGCGAAAAGTGGTTTTTCAACACTAACACAAGTGCGAAAAGTGGTTTTTCCAAACTAATACAAGTGCAAAAGTGGTTTCTTGCACCAACACAAGTGCGAAAAGTGGTTTTTCAACACTAACACAAGTGCGAAAAGGGGTTTTTCAACACTAACACATGTGCGAAAAGTGTTTTTTCCACACTAATACAAGTGCAGAAGCAGTTTCCTGCACCAACACAAGTGCGAAAAGTGGTTTTTCAACACGAACACAAGTGCGAAATGTGGTTTTTCAACAGTATCACAAGTGCAAAAAGTGTTTTTTCCACACTAATACAAGTGCAAAAGTGGTTTCCTGCACCAACACAAGTGCGAAAAGTGGTTTTTCAACACTAACACAAGTGCGAAAAGTGGTTTTTCAACACTAACACAAGTGCAAAAAGTGTTTTTTCCACACTAATACAAGTGCAAAAGTGGTTTCCTGCACCAACACAAGTGCGAAAAGTGGTTTTTCAACACTAACACAAGTGCGAAAAGTGGTTTTTCAACACTATCACAAGTGCAAAAAGTGTTTTTTCCGCACTAATACAAGTGCAAAAGTGATTTCCTGCACCAACACAAGTGCGAAAAGTGGTTTTTCAACACTAACACAAGTGCGAAAAGTGGTTTTTCAACACTAACACAAGTGCGAAAAGTCGTTTTTCAACACTAACACAAGTGCGAAAAGTGGTTTTTCCACACTAATACAAGTGCAAAAGTGGTTTCCTGCACCAACACAAGTGCGAAAAGTGGTTTTTCAACACTAACACAAGTGCGAAAAGTGGTTTTTCAACACTAACACAAGTGCGAAAAGTGGTTTTTCCACACTAATACAAGTGCAAAAGTGGTTTCCTGCACCAACACAAGTGCGAAAAGTGGTTTTTCAACACTAACACAAGTGCGAAAAGTGGTTTTTCAACACTAACACAAGTGCGAAAAGTGGTTTTTCCACACTAACACAAGTGCAAAAGCGGTTTCCTGCACCAACACAAGTGCGTAAAGTGGTTTTTCAACACTAACACAAGTGCGAAAAGTGGTTTTTCAACACTAACACAAGTGCGAAAAGTGTTTTTTCCACACTAATACAAGTGCAAAAGCGGTTTCCTGCACCAACACAAGTGCGAAAAGTGGTTTTTCAACACTAACACAAGTGCGAAAAGTGGTTTTTCAACACTATCACAAGTGCAAAAAGTGTTTTTTCCACACTAATACAAGTGCAAAAGTGGTTTCCTGCACCAACACAAGTGCGAAAAGTGGTTTTTCAACACTAACACAAGTGCGAAAAGTGGTTTTTCAACACTAACACAAGTGCGAAAAGTGGTTTTTCAACACTAACACAAGTGCGAAAAGTGGTTTTTCCAAACTAATACAAGTGCAAAAGTGGTTTCCTGCACCAACACAAGTGCGAAAATTGGTTTTTCAACACTAACACAAGTGCGAAAAGGGGTTTTTCAACACTAACACAAGTGCGAAAAGTGGTTTTTCAACACTATCACAAGTGCAATAAGTGTTTTTCCACACTAATACAAGTGCAAAAGTGGTTTCCTGCACCAACACAAGTGCGAAAAGTGGTTTTTCAACACTAACACAAGTGCGAAAAGTGGTTTTTCAACACTAACACAAGTGCGAAAAGTGGTTTTTTCACACTAATACAAGTGCAAAAGTGGTTTCCTGCACCAACACAAGTGCGAAAAGTGGTTTTTCAACACTAACACAAGTGCGAAAAGTGGTTTTTCAACACTATCACAAGTGCAAAAAGTGTTTTTTCCGCACTAATACAAGTGCAAAAGTGGTTTCCTGCACCAACACAAGTGCGAAAAGTGGTTTTTCAACACTAACACAAGTGCGAAAAGTGGTTTTTCAACACTATCACAAGTGCAAAAAGTGTTTTTTCCACACTAATACAAGTGCAAAAGTGGTTTCCTGCACCAACACAAGTGCGAAAAGTGGTTTTTCAACACTAACACAAGTGCGAAAAGTGGTTTTTCAACACTATCACAAGTGCAAAAAGTGTTTTTTCCGCACTAATACAAGTGCAAAAGTGGTTTCCTGCACCAACACAAGTGCGAAAAGTGGTTTTTCAACACTAACACAAGTGCGAAAAGTGGTTTTTCAACACTATCACAAGTGCAAAAAGTGTTTTTTCCACACTAATACAAGTGCAAAAGTGGTTTCCTGCACCAACACAAGTGCGAAAAGTGGTTTTTCAACACTAACACAAGTGCTAAAAGTGGTTTTTCAACACTAACACAAGTGCTAAAAGTGGTTTTTGAACACTAACACAAGTGTGAAAAGTGGTTTTTCCAAACTAATACAAGTGCAAAAGTGGTTTCCTGCACCAACACAAGTGCGAAAATTGGTTTTTCAACACTAACACAAGTGCGAAAAGGGGTTTTTCAACACTAACACAAGTGCGAAAAGTGGTTTTTCAACACTATCACAAGTGCAATAAGTGTTTTTCCACACTAATACAAGTGCAAAAGTGGTTTCCTGCACCAACACAAGTGCGAAAAGTGGTTTTTCAACACTAACACAAGTGCGAAAAGTGGTTTTTCAACACTAACACAAGTGCGAAAAGTGGTTTTTTCACACTAATACAAGTGCAAAAGTGGTTTCCTGCACCAACACAAGTGCGAAAAGTGGTTTTTCAACACTAACACAAGTGCGAAAAGTGGTTTTTCAACACTATCACAAGTGCAAAAAGTGTTTTTTCCGCACTAATACAAGTGCAAAAGTGGTTTCCTGCACCAACACAAGTGCGAAAAGTGGTTTTTCAACACTAACACAAGTGCGAAAAGTGGTTTTTCAACACTATCACAAGTGCAAAAAGTGTTTTTTCCACACTAATACAAGTGCAAAAGTGGTTTCCTGCACCAACACAAGTGCGAAAAGTGGTTTTTCAACACTAACACAAGTGCTAAAAGTGGTTTTTCAACACTAACACAAGTGCTAAAAGTGGTTTTTGAACACTAACACAAGTGCGAAAAGTGGTTTTTCCACACTAATACAAGTGCAAAAGTGGTTTCCTGCACCAACACAAGTGCGAAAAGTGGTTTTTCAACACTAACACAAGTGCGAAAAGTGGTTTTTCCACACTAATACAAGTGCAAAAGCGGTTTCCTGCACCAACACAAGTGCGAAAAGTGGTTTTTCAACACTAACACAAGTGCGAAAAGTGGTTTTTCAACACTATCACAAGTGCAAAAAGTGTTTTTTCCACACCAATACAAGTGCAAAAGTGGTTTCCTGCACCAACACAAGTGCGAAAAGTGGTTTTTCAACACTAACACAAGTGCGAAAAGTGGTTTTTCAACACTAACACAAGTGCGAAAAGTGGTTTTTCAACACTAACACAAGTGCGAAAAGTGGTTTTTCCAAACTAATACAAGTGCAAAAGTGGTTTCCTGCACCAACACAAGTGCGAAAAGTGGTTTTTCAACACTAACACAAGTGCGAAAAGTGGTTTTTCAACACTATCACAAGTGCAAAAAGTGTTTTTTCCACACTAATACAAGTGCAAAAGTGGTTTCCTGCACCAACACAAGTGCGAAAAGTGGTTTTTCAACACTAACACAAGTGCGAAAAGTGGTTTTTCAACACTAACACAACTGCGAAAAGTGGTTTTTCCACACTAATACAAGTGCAAAAGTGGTTTTCTGCACCAACACAAGTGCGAAAAGTGGTTTTTCAACACTAACACAAGTGCGAAAAGTGGTTTCTCAACACTAACACAAGTGCGAAAAGTGTTTTTTCCAAACTAATACAAGTGCAAAAGTGGTTTCCTGCACCAACACAAGTGCGAAAAGTGGTTTTTCAACACTAACACAAGTGCGAAAAGTGGTTTTTCAACACTAACCCAAGTGCGAAAAGTGGTTTTTCCACACTAATACAAGTGCAAAAGTGGTTTCCTGCACCAACACAAGTGCGAAATGTGGTTTTTCAACACTAACACAAGTGCGAAAAGTGGTTTTTCAACACTATCACAAGTGCAAAAAGTTTTTTTTCCACACTAATACAAGTGCAAAAGTGGTTTCCTGCACCATCACAAGTGCGAAAAGTGGTTTTTCAACACTAACACAAGTGCGAAAAGTGGTTTTTCAACACTAACACAAGTGCGAAAAGTGGTTTTTCCACACTAATACAAGTGCAAAAGTGGTTTCCTGCACCAACACAAGTGCGAAAAGTGGTTTTTCAACACTAACACAAGTGTGAAAAGTGGTTTTTCAACACTATCACAAGTGCAATAAGTGTTTTTTCCACACTAATACAAGTGCAAAAGTGGTTTCCTGCACAAACACAAGTGCGAAAAGTGGTTTTTCAACACTAACACAAGTGCGAAAAGTGGTTTTTCAACACTAACACAAGTGCGAAAAGTGGTTTTTTCACACTAATACAAGTGCAAAAGTGGTTTCCTGCACCAACACAAGTGCGAAAAGTGGTTTTTCAACACTAACACAAGTGCGAAAATTGGTTTTTCAACACTATCACAAGTGCAAAAAGTGTTTTTTCCACACTAATACAAGTGCAAAAGTGGTTTCCTGCACCAACACAAGTGCGAAATGTGGTTTTTCAACACTATCACAAGTGCGAAAAGTGGTTTTTCAACACCAACACAAGTGCGAAAAGTGGTTTTTCCACACTAACACAAGTGCAAAAGTTGTTTCCTGCACCAACACAAGTGCGAAAAGTGGTATTTCAACACTAACACAAGTGCGAAAAGTGGTTTTTCAACACTATCACAAGTGCGAAAAGTGTTTTTTCCACACTAATACAAGTGCAAAAGTGGTTTCCTGCACCAACACAAGTGCGAAAAGTGGTTTTTCAACACTAACACAAGTGCGAAAAGTGGTTTTTCAACACTAACACAAGTGCGAAAAGTGGTTTTTCAACACTAACACAAGTGCGAAAAGTGGTTTTTCCACACTAATACAAGTGCAAAAGTGGTTTCCTGCACCAACACAAGTGCCAAAAGTGGTTTTTCAACACTAACACAAGTGCGAAAAGTGGTTTTTCAACACTAACACAAGTGCGAAAAGTGGTTTTTCCACACTAATACAAGTGCAAAAGCGGTTGCCTGCACCAACACAAGTGCGAAAAGTGGTTTTTCAACACTAACACAAGTGCGAAAAGTGGTTTTTCAACACTATCACAAGTGCAAAAAGTGTTTTTTCCACACTAATACAAATGCAAAAAGTGGTTTCCTGCACCAACACAAGTGCGAAAAGTGGTTTTTCAACACTAACACAAGTGCGAAAAGTGGTTTTTCAACACTAACACAAGTGCGAAAAGTGGTTTTTCAACACTAACACAAGTGCGAAAAGTGGTTTTTCCAAACTAATACAAGTGCAAAAGTGGTTTCTTGCACCAACACAAGTGCGAAAAGTGGTTTTTCAACACTAACACAAGTGCGAAAAGGGGTTTTTCAACACTAACACATGTGCGAAAAGTGTTTTTTCCACACTAATACAAGTGCAGAAGCAGTTTCCTGCACCAACACAAGTGCGAAAAGTGGTTTTTCAACACGAACACAAGTGCGAAATGTGGTTTTTCAACAGTATCACAAGTGCAAAAAGTGTTTTTTCCACACTAATACAAGTGCAAAAGTGGTTTCCTGCACCAACACAAGTGCGAAAAGTGGTTTTTCAACACTAACACAAGTGCGAAAAGTGGTTTTTCAACACTAACACAAGTGCAAAAAGTGTTTTTTCCACACTAATACAAGTGCAAAAGTGGTTTCCTGCACCAACACAAGTGCGAAAAGTGGTTTTTCAACACTAACACAAGTGCGAAAAGTGGTTTTTCAACACTAACACAAGTGCGAAAAGTGGTTTTTCAACACTAACACAAGTGCGAAAAGTGGTTTTTCCAAACTAATACAAGTGCAAAAGTGGTTTCCTGCACCAACACAAGTGCGAAAAGTGGTTTTTCAACACTAACACAAGTGCGAAAAGTGGTTTTTCAACACTATCACAAGTGCAAAAAGTGTTTTTTCCACACTAATACAAGTGCAAAAGTGGTTTCCTGCACCAACACAAGTGCGAAAAGTGGTTTTTCAACACTAACACAAGTGCGAAAAGTGGTTTTTCAACACTAACACAACTGCGAAAAGTGGTTTTTCCATACTAATACAAGTGCAAAAGTGGTTTTCTGCACCAACACAAGTGCGAAAAGTGGTTTTTCAACACTAACACAAGTGCGAAAAGTGGTTTCTCAACACTAACACAAGTGCGAAAAGTGTTTTTTCCAAACTAATACAAGTGCAAAAGTGGTTTCCTGCACCAACACAAGTGCGAAAAGTGGTTTTTCAACACTAACATAAGTGCGAAAAGTGGTTTTTCAACACTAACCCAAGTGCGAAAAGTGGTTTTTCCACACTAATACAAGTGCAAAAGTGGTTTCCTGCACCAACACAAGTGCGAAATGTGGTTTTTCAACACTAACACAAGTGCAAAAAGTGGTTTTTCAACACTATCACAAGTGCAAAAAGTGTTTTTTCCACACTAATACAAGTGCAAAAGTGGTTTCCTGCACCAACACAAGTGCGAAAAGTGGTTTTTCAACACTAACACAAGTGCGAAAAGTGGTTTTTCAACACTAACCCAAGTGCGAAAAGTGGTTTTTCCACACTAATACAAGTGCAAAAGTGGTTTCCTGCACCAACACAAGTGCGAAATGTGGTTTTTCAACACTAACACAAGTGCGAAAAGTGGTTTTTCAACACTATCACAAGTGCAAAAAGTGTTTTTTCCACACTAATACAAGTGCAAAAGTGGTTTCCTGCACCAACACAAGTGCGAAAAGTGGTTTTTCAACACTAACACAAGTGCGAAAAGTGGTTTTTCAACACTAACCCAAGTGCGAAAAGTGGTTTTTCCACACTAATACAAGTGCAAAAGTGGTTTCCTGCACCAACACAAGTGCGAAATGTGGTTTTTCAACACTAACACAAGTGCGAAAAGGGGTTTTTCAACACTATCACAAGTGCAAAAAGTGTTTTTTCCACACTAATACAAGTGCAAAAGTGGTTTCCTGCACCATCACAAGTGCGAAAAGTGGTTTTTCAACACTAACACAAGTGCGAAAAGTGGTTTTTCAACACTAAACAAGTGCGAAAAGTGGTTTTTCCACACTATTACAAGTGCAAAAGTGGTTTCCTGCACCAACACAAGTGCGAAAAGTGGTTTTTCAACACTAACACAAGTGCGAAAAGTGGTTTTTCAACACTATCACAAGTGCAATAAGTGTTTTTTCCACACTAATACAAGTGCAAAAGTGGTTTCCTGCACGAACACAAGTGCGAAAAGTGGTTTTTCAACACTAACACAAGTGCGAAAAGTGGTTTTTCAACACTAACACAAGTGCGAAAAGTGGTTTTTTCACACTAATACAAGTGCAAAAGTGGTTTCCTGCACCAACACAAGTGCGAAAAGTGGTTTTTCAACACTAACACAAGTGCGAAAATTGGTTTTTCAACACTATCACAAGTGCAAAAAGTGTTTTTTCCACACTAATACAAGTGCAAAAGTGGTTTCCTGCACCAACACAAGTGCGAAAAGTGGTTTTTCAACACTATCACAAGTGCAAAAAGTGGTTTTTCAACACCAACACAAGTGCGAAAAGTGGTTTTTCCACACTAACACAAGTGCAAAAGTTGTTTCCTGCACCAACACAAGTGCGAAAAGTGGTATTTCAACACTAACACAAGTGCGAAAAGTGGTTTTTCAACACTATCACAAGTGCGAAAAGTGTTTTTTCCACACTAATACAAGTGCAAAAGTGGTTTCCTGCACCAACACAAGTGCGAAAAGTGGTTTTTCAACACTAACACAAGTGCGAAAAGTGGTTTTTCAACACTAACACAAGTGCGAAAAGTGGTTTTTCAACACTAACACAAGTGCGAAAAGTGATTTTTCCACACTAATACAAGTGCAAAAGTGGTTTCCTGCACCAACACAAGTGCCAAAAGTGGTTTTTCAACACTAACACAAGTGCGAAAAGTGGTTTTTCAACACTAACACAAGTGCGAAAAGTGGTTTTTCCACACTAATACAAGTGCAAAAGCGGTTGCCTGCACCAACACAAGTGCGAAAAGTGGTTTTTCAACACTAACACAAGTGCGAAAAGTGGTTTTTCAACACTATCACAAGTGCAAAAAGTGTTTTTTCCACACTAATACAAATGCAAAAGTGGTTTCCTGCACCAACACAAGTGCGAAAAGTGGTTTTTCAACACTAACACAAGTGCGAAAAGTGGTTTTTCAACACTAACACAAGTGCGAAAAGTGGTTTTTCAACACTAACACAAGTGCGAAAAGTGGTTTTTCCAAACTAATACAAGTGCAAAAGTGGTTTCCTGCACCAACACAAGTGCGAAAAGTGGTTTTTCAACACTAACACAAGTGCGAAAAGGGGTTTTTCAACACTAACACATGTGCGAAAAGTGTTTTTTTCCACACTAATACAAGTGCAGAAGCAGTTTCCTGCACCAACACAAGTGCGAAAAGTGGTTTTTCAACACGAACACAAGTGCGAAATGTGGTTTTTCAACAGTATCAAAGTGCAAAAAGTGTTTTTTCCACACTAATACAAGTGCAAAAGTGGTTTCCTGCACCAACACAAGTGCGAAAAGTGGTTTTTCAACACTAACACAAGTGCGAAAAGTGGTTTTTCAACACTAACACAAGTGCAAAAAGTGGTTTTTCCACACTAATACAAGTGCAAAAGTGGTTTCCTGCACCAACACAAGTGCGAAAAGTGGTTTTTCAACACTAACACAAGTGCGAAAAGTGGTTTTTCAACACTAACACAAGTGCGAAAAGTGGTTTTTCAACACTAACACAAGTGCGAAAAGTGGTTTTTCCAAACTAATACAAGTGCAAAAGTGGTTTCCTGCACCAACACAAGTGCGAAAAGTGGTTTTTCAACACTAACACAAGTGCGAAAAGTGGTTTTTGAACACTATCACAAGTGCAAAAAGTGTTTTTTCCACACTAATACAAGTGCAAAAGTGGTTTCCTGCACCAACACAAGTGCGAAAAGTGGTTTTTCAACACTAACACAAGTGCGAAAAGTGGTTTTTCAACACTAACACAACTGCGAAAAGTGGTTTTTCCACACTAATACAAGTGCAAAAGTGGTTTTCTGCACCAACACAAGTGCGAAAAGTGGTTTTTCAACACTAACACAAGTGCGAAAAGTGGTTTCTCAACACTAACACAAGTGCGAAAAGTGTTTTTTCCAAACTAATACAAGTGCAAAAGTGGTTTCCTGCACCAACACAAGTGCGAAAAGTGGTTTTTCAACACTAACACAAGTGCGAAAAGTGGTTTTTCAACACTAACCCAAGTGCGAAAAGTGGTTTTTCCACACTAATACAAGTGCAAAAGTGGTTTCCTGCACCAACACAAGTGCGAAATGTGGTTTTTCAACACTAACACAAGTGCGAAAAGTGGTTTTTCCACACTATTACAAGTGCAAAAGCGGTTTCCTGCACCAACACAAGTGCGAAAATTGGTTTTTCAACACTAACACAAGTGCGAAAAGTGGTTTTTCAACACTAACACAAGTGCGAAAAGTGGTTTTTCAACACTAACACAAGTGCGAAAAGTGGTTTTTCCAAACTAATACAAGTGCAAAAGTGGTTTCCTGCACCAACACAAGTGCGAAAAGTGGTTTTTCAACACTAACACAAGTGCGAAAAGGGGTTTTTCAACACTAACACATGTGCGAAAAGTGTTTTTTCCACACTAATACAAGTGCAGAAGCAGTTTCCTGCACCAACACAAGTGCGAAAAGTGGTTTTTCAACACTAACACAAGTGTGAAAAGTGGTTTTTCAACACTATCACAAGTGCAAAAAGTGTTTTTTCCACACTAATACAAATGCAAAAGTGGTTTCCTGCACCAACACAAGTGCGAAAAGTGGTTTTTCAACACTAACACAAGTGCGAAAAGTGGTTTTTCAACACTAACACAAGTGCGAAAAGTGGTTTTTCAACACTAACACAAGTGCGAAAAGTGGTTTTTCCAAACTAATACAAGTGCAAAAGTGGTTTCCTGCACCAACACAAGTGCGAAAAGTGGTTTTTCAACACTAACACAAGTGCGAAAAGGGGTTTTTCAACACTAACACATGTGCGAAAAGTGTTTTTTTCCACACTAATACAAGTGCAGAAGCAGTTTCCTGCACCAACACAAGTGCGAAAAGTGGTTTTTCAACACGAACACAAGTGCGAAATGTGGTTTTTCAACAGTATCAAAGTGCAAAAAGTGTTTTTTCCACACTAATACAAGTGCAAAAGTGGTTTCCTGCACCAACACAAGTGCGAAAAGTGGTTTTTCAACACTAACACAAGTGCGAAAAGTGGTTTTTCAACACTATCACAAGTGCAAAAAGTGTTTTTTCCGCACTAATACAAGTGCAAAAGTGGTTTCCTGCACCAACACAAGTGCGAAAAGTGGTTTTTCAACACTAACACAAGTGCGAAAAGTGGTTTTTCAACACTAACACAAGTGCGAAAAGTGGTTTTTCCACACTATTACAAGTGCAAAAGCGGTTTCCTGCACCAACACAAGTGCGAAAATTGGTTTTTCAACACTAACACAAGTGCGAAAAGTGGTTTTTCAACACTAACACAAGTGCGAAAAGTGGTTTTTCAACACTAACACAAGTGCGAAAAGTGGTTTTTCCAAACTAATACAAGTGCAAAAGTGGTTTCCTGCACCAACACAAGTGCGAAAAGTGGTTTTTCAACACTAACACAAGTGCGAAAAGGGGTTTTTCAACACTAACACATGTGCGAAAAGTGTTTTTTCCACACTAATACAAGTGCAGAAGCAGTTTCCTGCACCAACACAAGTGCGAAAAGTGGTTTTTCAACACTAACACAAGTGTGAAAAGTGGTTTTTCAACACTATCACAAGTGCAAAAAGTGTTTTTTCCACACTAATACAAATGCAAAAGTGGTTTCCTGCACCAACACAAGTGCGAAAAGTGGTTTTTCAACACTAACACAAGTGCGAAAAGTGGTTTTTCAACACTAACACAAGTGCGAAAAGTGGTTTTTCAACACTAACACAAGTGCGAAAAGTGGTTTTTCCAAACTAATACAAGTGCAAAAGTGGTTTCCTGCACCAACACAAGTGCGAAAAGTGGTTTTTCAACACTAACACAAGTGCGAAAAGGGGTTTTTCAACACTAACACATGTGCGAAAAGTGTTTTTTTCCACACTAATACAAGTGCAGAAGCAGTTTCCTGCACCAACACAAGTGCGAAAAGTGGTTTTTCAACACGAACACAAGTGCGAAATGTGGTTTTTCAACAGTATCAAAGTGCAAAAAGTGTTTTTTCCACACTAATACAAGTGCAAAAGTGGTTTCCTGCACCAACACAAGTGCGAAAAGTGGTTTTTCAACACTAACACAAGTGCGAAAAGTGGTTTTTCAACACTAACACAAGTGCAAAAAGTGGTTTTTCCACACTAAAACAAGTGCAAAAGTGGTTTCCTGCACCAACACAAGTGCGAAAAGTGGTTTTTCAACACTAACACAAGTGCGAAAAGTGGTTTTTCAACACTAACACAAGTGCGAAAAGTGGTTTTTCAACACTAACACAAGTGCGAAAAGTGGTTTTTCCAAACTAATACAAGTGCAAAAGTGGTTTCCTGCACCAACACAAGTGCGAAAAGTGGTTTTTCAACACTAACACAAGTGCGAAAAGTGGTTTTTGAACACTATCACAAGTGCAAAAAGTGTTTTTTCCACACTAATACAAGTGCAAAAGTGGTTTCCTGCACCAACACAAGTGCGAAAAGTGGTTTTTCAACACTAACACAAGTGCGAAAAGTGGTTTTTCAACACTAACACAACTGCGAAAAGTGGTTTTTCCACACTAATACAAGTGCAAAAGTGGTTTTCTGCACCAACACAAGTGCGAAAAGTGGTTTTTCAACACTAACACAAGTGCGAAAAGTGGTTTCTCAACACTAACACAAGTGCGAAAAGTGTTTTTTCCAAACTAATACAAGTGCAAAAGTGGTTTCCTGCACCAACACAAGTGCGAAAAGTGGTTTTTCAACACTAACACAAGTGCGAAAAGTGGTTTTTCAACACTAACCCAAGTGCGAAAAGTGGTTTTTCCACACTAATACAAGTGCAAAAGTGGTTTCCTGCACCAACACAAGTGCGAAATGTGGTTTTTCAACACTAACACAAGTGCGAAAAGTGGTTTTTCAACACCATCACAAGTGCAAAAAGTGTTTTTGCCACACTAATACAAGTGCAAAAGTGGTTTCCTGCACCAACACAAGTGCGAAAAGTGGTTTTTCAACACTAACACAAGTGCGAAAAGTGGTTTTTCAACACTATCACAAGTGCAAAAAGTGTTTTTTCCGCACTAATACAAGTGCAAAAGTGGTTTCCTGCACAAACACAAGTGCGAAAAGTGGTTTTTCAACACTAACACAAGTGCGAAAAGTGGTTTTTCAACACTAACACAACTGCGAAAAGTGGTTTTTCCACACTAATACAAGTGCAAAAGTGGTTTTCTGCACCAACACAAGTGCGAAAAGTGGTTTTTCAACACTAACACAAGTGCGAAAAGTGGTTTCTCAACACTAACACAAGTGCGAAAAGTGTTTTTTCCAAACTAATACAAGTGCAAAAGTGGTTTCCTGCACCAACACAAGTGCGAAAAGTGGTTTTTCAACACTAACACAAGTGCGAAAAGTGGTTTTTCAACACTAACCCAAGTGCGAAAAGTGGTTTTTCCACACTAATACAAGTGCAAAAGTGGTTTCCTGCACCAACACAAGTGCGAAATGTGGTTTTTCAACACTAACACAAGTGCGAAAAGTGGTTTTTCAACACCATCACAAGTGCAAAAATGTTTTTTCCACACTAATACAAGTGCAAAAGTGGTTTCCTGCACCAACACAAGTGCGAAAAGTGGTTTTTCAACACTAACACAAGTGCGAAAAGTGGTTTTCAACACTATCACAAGTGCAAAAAGTGTTTTTTCCGCACTAATACAAGTGCAAAAGTGGTTTCCTGCACCAACACAAGTGCGAAAAGTGGTTTTTCAACACTAACACAAGTGCGAAAAGTGGTTTTTCAACACTAACACAAGTGCGAAAAGTGGTTTTTCCACACTATTACAAGTGCAAAAGCGGTTTCCTGCACCAACACAAGTGCGAAAATTGGTTTTTCAACACTAACACAAGTGCGAAAAGTGGTTTTTCAACACTAACACAAGTGCGAAAAGTGGTTTTTCAACACTAACACAAGTGCGAAAAGTGGTTTTTCCAAACTAATACAAGTGCAAAAGTGGTTTCCTGCACCAACACAAGTGCGAAAAGTGGTTTTTCAACACTAACACAAGTGCGAAAAGGGGTTTTTCAACACTAACACATGTGCGAAAAGTGTTTTTTCCACACTAATACAAGTGCAGAAGCAGTTTCCTGCACCAACACAAGTGCGAAAAGTGGTTTTTCAACACTAACACAAGTGTGAAAAGTGGTTTTTCAACACTATCACAAGTGCAAAAAGTGTTTTTTCCACACTAATACAAATGCAAAAGTGGTTTCCTGCACCAACACAAGTGCGAAAAGTGGTTTTTCAACACTAACACAAGTGCGAAAAGTGGTTTTTCAACACTAACACAAGTGCGAAAAGTGGTTTTTCAACACTAACACAAGTGCGAAAAGTGGTTTTTCCAAACTAATACAAGTGCAAAAGTGGTTTCCTGCACCAACACAAGTGCGAAAAGTGGTTTTTCAACACTAACACAAGTGCGAAAAGGGGTTTTTCAACACTAACACATGTGCGAAAAGTGTTTTTTTCCACACTAATACAAGTGCAGAAGCAGTTTCCTGCACCAACACAAGTGCGAAAAGTGGTTTTTCAACACGAACACAAGTGCGAAATGTGGTTTTTCAACAGTATCAAAGTGCAAAAAGTGTTTTTTCCACACTAATACAAGTGCAAAAGTGGTTTCCTGCACCAACACAAGTGCGAAAAGTGGTTTTTCAACACTAACACAAGTGCGAAAAGTGGTTTTTCAACACTATCACAAGTGCAAAAAGTGTTTTTTCCGCACTAATACAAGTGCAAAAGTGGTTTCCTGCACCGACACAAGTGCGAAAAGTGGTTTTTCAACACTAACACAAGTGCGAAAAGTGGTTTTTCAACACTAACACAAGTGCGAAAAGTGGTTTTTCCACACTATTACAAGTGCAAAAGCGGTTTCCTGCACCAACACAAGTGCGAAAATTGGTTTTTCAACACTAACACAAGTGCGAAAAGTGGTTTTTCAACACTAACACAAGTGCGAAAAGTGGTTTTTCAACACTAACACAAGTGCGAAAAGTGGTTTTTCCAAACTAATACAAGTGCAAAAGTGGTTTCCTGCACCAACACAAGTGCGAAAAGTGGTTTTTCAACACTAACACAAGTGCGAAAAGGGGTTTTTCAACACTAACACATGTGCGAAAAGTGTTTTTTCCACACTAATACAAGTGCAGAAGCAGTTTCCTGCACCAACACAAGTGCGAAAAGTGGTTTTTCAACACTAACACAAGTGTGAAAAGTGGTTTTTCAACACTATCACAAGTGCAAAAAGTGTTTTTTCCACACTAATACAAATGCAAAAGTGGTTTCCTGCACCAACACAAGTGCGAAAAGTGGTTTTTCAACACTAACACAAGTGCGAAAAGTGGTTTTTCAACACTAACACAAGTGCGAAAAGTGGTTTTTCAACACTAACACAAGTGCGAAAAGTGGTTTTTCCAAACTAATACAAGTGCAAAAGTGGTTTCCTGCACCAACACAAGTGCGAAAAGTGGTTTTTCAACACTAACACAAGTGCGAAAAGGGGTTTTTCAACACTAACACATGTGCGAAAAGTGTTTTTTTCCACACTAATACAAGTGCAGAAGCAGTTTCCTGCACCAACACAAGTGCGAAAAGTGGTTTTTCAACACGAACACAAGTGCGAAATGTGGTTTTTCAACAGTATCAAAGTGCAAAAAGTGTTTTTTCCACACTAATACAAGTGCAAAAGTGGTTTCCTGCACCAACACAAGTGCGAAAAGTGGTTTTTCAACACTAACACAAGTGCGAAAAGTGGTTTTTCAACACTAACACAAGTGCAAAAAGTGGTTTTTCCACACTAAAACAAGTGCAAAAGTGGTTTCCTGCACCAACACAAGTGCGAAAAGTGGTTTTTCAACACTAACACAAGTGCGAAAAGTGGTTTTTCAACACTAACACAAGTGCGAAAAGTGGTTTTTCAACACTAACACAAGTGCGAAAAGTGGTTTTTCCAAACTAATACAAGTGCAAAAGTGGTTTCCTGCACCAACACAAGTGCGAAAAGTGGTTTTTCAACACTAACACAAGTGCGAAAAGTGGTTTTTGAACACTATCACAAGTGCAAAAAGTGTTTTTTCCACACTAATACAAGTGCAAAAGTGGTTTCCTGCACCAACACAAGTGCGAAAAGTGGTTTTTCAACACTAACACAAGTGCGAAAAGTGGTTTTTCAACACTAACACAACTGCGAAAAGTGGTTTTTCCACACTAATACAAGTGCAAAAGTGGTTTTCTGCACCAACACAAGTGCGAAAAGTGGTTTTTCAACACTAACACAAGTGCGAAAAGTGGTTTCTCAACACTAACACAAGTGCGAAAAGTGTTTTTTCCAAACTAATACAAGTGCAAAAGTGGTTTCCTGCACCAACACAAGTGCGAAAAGTGGTTTTTCAACACTAACACAAGTGCGAAAAGTGGTTTTTCAACACTAACCCAAGTGCGAAAAGTGGTTTTTCCACACTAATACAAGTGCAAAAGTGGTTTCCTGCACCAACACAAGTGCGAAATGTGGTTTTTCAACACTAACACAAGTGCGAAAAGTGGTTTTTCAACACCATCACAAGTGCAAAAAGTGTTTTTGCCACACTAATACAAGTGCAAAAGTGGTTTCCTGCACCAACACAAGTGCGAAAAGTGGTTTTTCAACACTAACACAAGTGCGAAAAGTGGTTTTTCAACACTATCACAAGTGCAAAAAGTGTTTTTTCCGCACTAATACAAGTGCAAAAGTGGTTTCCTGCACAAACACAAGTGCGAAAAGTGGTTTTTCAACACTAACACAAGTGCGAAAAGTGGTTTTTCAACACCTACACAAGTGCGAAAAGTGGTTTTTCCACACTATTACAAGTGCAAAAGCGGTTTCCTGCACCAACACAAGTGCGAAAATTGGTTTTTCAACACTAACACAAGTGCGAAAAGTGGTTTTTCAACACTAACACAAGTGCGAAAAGTGGTTTTTCAACACTAACACAAGTGCGAAAAGTGGTTTTTCCAAACTAATACAAGTGCAAAAGTGGTTTCCTGCACCAACACAAGTGCGAAAAGTGGTTTTTCAACACTAACACAAGTGCGAAAAGGGGTTTTTCAACACTAACACATGTGCGAAAAGTGTTTTTTCCACACTAATACAAGTGCAGAAGCAGTTTCCTGCACCAACACAAGTGCGAAAAGTGGTTTTTCAACACGAACACAAGTGCGAAATGTGGTTTTTCAACAGTATCACAAGTGCAAAAAGTGTTTTTTCCACACTAATACAAGTGCAAAAGTGGTTTCCTGCACCAACACAAGTGCGAAAAGTGGTTTTTCAACACTAACACAAGTGCGAAAAGTGGTTTTTCAACACTAACACAAGTGCAAAAAGTGGTTTTTCCACACTAATACAAGTGCAAAAGTGGTTTCCTGCACCAACACAAGTGCGACAAGTGGTTTTTCAACACTAACACAAGTGCGAAAAGTGGTTTTTCAACACTAACACAAGTGCGAAAAGTGGTTTTTCAACACTAACACAAGTGCGAAAAGTGGTTTTTCCAAACTAATACATGTGCAAAAGTGGTTTCCTGCACCAACACAAGTGCGAAAAGTGGTTTTTCAACACTAACACAAGTGCGAAAAGTGGTTTTTCAACACTATCACAAGTGCAAAAATTTTTTTTTTTCCACACTAATACAAGTGCAAAAGTGGTTTCCTGCACCAACACAAGTGCGAAAAGTGGTTTTTCAACACTAACACAAGTGCGAAAAGTGGTTTTTCAACACTAACACAACTGCGAAAAGTGGTTTTTCCACACTAATACAAGTGCAAAAGTGGTTTTCTGCACCAACACAAGTGCGAAAATTGGTTTTTCAACACTAACACAAGTGCGAAAAGTGGTTTCTCAACACTAACACAAGTGCGAAAAGTGTTTTTTCCAAACTAATACAAGTGCAAAAGTGGTTTCCTGCACCAACACAAGTGTGAAAAGTGGTTTTTCAACACTAACACAAATGCGAAAAGTGGTTTTTCAACACTAACCCAAGTGCGAAAAGTGGTTTTTCCACACTAATACAAGTGCAAAAGTGGTTTCCTGCACCAATACAAGTGCGAAATGTGGTTTTTCAACACTAACACAAGTGCGAAAAGTGGTTTTTCAACACTATCACAAGTGCAAAAAGTGTTTTTTCCACACTAATACAAGTGCAAAAGTGGTTTCCTGCACCAACACAAGTGCGAAAAGTGGTTTTTCAACACTAACACAAGTGCGAAAAGTGGTTTTTCAACACTAACCCAAGTGCGAAAAGTGGTTTTTCCACACTAATACAAGTGCAAAAGTGGTTTCCTGCACCAATACAAGTGCGAAATGTGGTTTTTCAACACTAACACAAGTGCGAAAAGTGGTTTTTCAACACTATCACAAGTGCAAAAAGTGTTTTTTCCACACTAATACAAGTGCAAAAGTGGTTTCCTGCACCAACACAAGTGCGAAAAGTGGTTTTTCAACACTAACACAAGTGCGAAAAGTGGTTTTTCAACACTAACCCAAGTGCGAAAAGTGGTTTTTCCACACTAATACAAGTGCAAAAGTGGTTTCCTGCACCAACACAAGTGCGAAATGTGGTTTTTCAACACTAACACAAGTGCGAAAAGTGGTTTTTCAACACTATCACAAGTGCAAAAAGTGTTTTTTCCACACTAATACAAGTGCAAAAGTGGTTTCCTGCACCATCACAAGTGCGAAAAGTGGTTTTTCAACACTAACACAAGTGCGAAAAGTGGTTTTTCAACACTAACACAAGTGCGAAAAGTGGTTTTTCCACACTAATACAAGTGCAAAAGTGGTTTCCTGTACCAACACAAGTGCGAAAAGTGTTTTTTCAACAATAACACAAGTGCGAAAAGTGGTTTTTCAACACTATCACAAGTGCAATAAGTGTTTTTTCCACACTAATACAAGTGCAAAAGTGGTTTCCTGCACGAACACAAGTGCGAAAAGTGGTTTTTCAACACTAACACAAGTGCGAAAAGTGGTTTTTCAACACTAACACAAGTGCGAAAAGTGGTTTTTTCACACTAATACAAGTGCAAAAGTGGTTTCCTGCACCAACACAAGTGCGAAAAGTGGTTTTTCAACACTAACACAAGTGCGAAAATTGGTTTTTCAACACTATCACAAGTGCAAAAAGTGTTTTTTCCACACTAATACAAGTGCAAAAGTGGTTTCCTGCACCAACACAAGTGCGAAAAGTGGTTTTTCAACACTATCACAAGTGCGAAAAGTGGTTTTTCAACACCAACACAAGTGCGAAAAGTGGTTTTTCCACACTAACACAAGTGCAAAAAGTTTTTTTTCCACACTAATACAAGTGCAAAAGTGGTTTCCTGCACCATCACAAGTGCGAAAAGTGGTTTTTCAACACTAACACAAGTGCGAAAAGTGGTTTTTCAACACTAACACAAGTGCGAAAAGTGGTTTTTCCACACTAATACAAGTGCAAAAGTGGTTTCCTGCACCAACACAAGTGCGAAAAGTGGTTTTTCAACACTAACACAAGTGCGAAAAGTGGTTTTTCAACACTATCACAAGTGCAATAAGTGTTTTTTCCACACTAATACAAGTGCAAAAGTGGTTTCCTGCACAAACACAAGTGCGAAAAGTGGTTTTTCAACACTAACACAAGTGCGAAAAGTGGTTTTTCAACACTAACACAAGTGCGAAAAGTGGTTTTTTCACACTAATACAAGTGCAAAAGTGGTTTCCTGCACCAACACAAGTGCGAAAAGTGGTTTTTCAACACTAACACAAGTGCGAAAATTGGTTTTTCAACACTATCACAAGTGCAAAAAGTGTTTTTTCCACACTAATACAAGTGCAAAAGTGGTTTCCTGCACCAACACAAGTGCGAAAAGTGGTTTTTCAACACTATCACAAGTGCGAAAAGTGGTTTTTCAACACCAACACAAGTGCGAAAAGTGGTTTTTCCACACTAACACAAGTGCAAAAGTTGTTTCCTGCACCAACACAAGTGCGAAAAGTGGTATTTCAACACTAACACAAGTGCGAAAAGTGGTTTTTCAACACTATCACAAGTGCGAAAAGTGTTTTTTCCACACTAATACAAGTGCAAAAGTGGTTTCCTGCACCAACACAAGTGCGAAAAGTGGTTTTTCAACACTAACACAAGTGCGAAAAGTGGTTTTTCAACACTAACACAAGTGCGAAAAGTGGTTTTTCAACACTAACACAAGTGCGAAAAGTGGTTTTTCCACACTAACACAAGTGCAAAAGTGGTTTCCTGCACCAACACAAGTGCCAAAAGTGGTTTTTCAACACTAACACAAGTGCGAAAAGTGGTTTTTCAACACTAACACAAGTGCGAAAAGTGGTTTTTCCACACTAATACAAGTGCAAAAGCGGTTGCCTGCACCAACACAAGTGCGAAAAGTGGTTTTTCAACACTAACACAAGTGCGAAAAGTGGTTTTTCAACACTATCACAAGTGCAAAAAGTGTTTTTTCCACACTAATACAAATGCAAAAAGTGGTTTCCTGCACCAACACAAGTGCGAAAAGTGGTTTTTCAACACTAACACAAGTGCGAAAAGTGGTTTTTCAACACTAACACAAGTGCGAAAAGTGGTTTTTCAACACTAACACAAGTGCGAAAAGTGGTTTTTCAACACTAACACAAGTGCGAAAAGTGGTTTTTCCAAACTAATACAAGTGCAAAAGTGGTTTCTTGCACCAACACAAGTGCGAAAAGTGGTTTTTCAACACTAACACAAGTGCGAAAAGGGGTTTTTCAACACTAACACATGTGCGAAAAGTGTTTTTTCCACACTAATACAAGTGCAGAAGCAGTTTCCTGCACCAACACAAGTGCGAAAAGTGGTTTTTCAACACGAACACAAGTGCGAAATGTGGTTTTTCAACAGTATCACAAGTGCAAAAAGTGTTTTTTCCACACTAATACAAGTGCAAAAGTGGTTTCCTGCACCAACACAAGTGCGAAAAGTGGTTTTTCAACACTAACACAAGTGCGAAAAGTGGTTTTTCAACACTAACACAAGTGCAAAAAGTGTTTTTTCCACACTAATACAAGTGCAAAAGTGGTTTCCTGCACCAACACAAGTGCGAAAAGTGGTTTTTCAACACTAACACAAGTGCGAAAAGTGGTTTTTCAACACTAACACAAGTGCGAAAAGTGGTTTTTCCAAACTAATACAAGTGCAAAAGTGGTTTCCTGCACCAACACAAGTGCGAAAAGTGGTTTTTCAACACTAACACAAGTGCGAAAAGTGGTTTTTCAACACTATCACAAGTGCAAAAAGTGTTTTTTCCACACTAATACAAGTGCAAAAGTGGTTTCCTGCACCAACACAAGTGCGAAAAGTGGTTTTTCAACACTAACATAAGTGCGAAAAGTGGTTTTTCAACACTAACACAACTGCGAAAAGTGGTTTTTCCACACTAATACAAGTGCAAAAGTGGTTTTCTGCACCAACACAAGTGCGAAAAGTGGTTTTTCAACACTAACACAAGTGCGAAAAGTGGTTTCTCAACACTAACACAAGTGCGAAAAGTGTTTTTTCCAAACTAATACAAGTGCAAAAGTGGTTTCCTGCACCAACACAAGTGCGAAAAGTGGTTTTTCAACACTAACACAAGTGCGAAAAGTGGTTTTTCAACACTAACCCAAGTGCGAAAAGTGGTTTTTCCACACTAATACAAGTGCAAAAGTGGTTTCCTGCACCAACACAAGTGCGAAATGTGGTTTTTCAACACTAACACAAGTGCGAAAAGTGGTTTTTCAACACTATCACAAGTGCAAAAAGTGTTTTTTCCACACTAATACAAGTGCAAAAGTGGTTTCCTGCACCAACACAAGTGCGAAAAGTGGTTTTTCAACACTAACACAAGTGCGAAAAGTGGTTTTTCAACACTAACCCAAGTGCGAAAAGTGGTTTTTCCACACTAATACAAGTGCAAAAGTGGTTTCCTGCACCAACACAAGTGCGAAATGTGGTTTTTCAACACTAACACAAGTGCGAAAAGTGGTTTTTCAACACTATCACAAGTGCAAAAAGTGTTTTTTCCACACTAATACAAGTGCAAAAGTGGTTTCCTGCACCATCACAAGTGCGAAAAGTGGTTTTTCAACACTAACACAAGTGCGAAAAGTGGTTTTTCAACACTAACACAAGTGCGAAAAGTGGTTTTTCCACACTAATACAAGTGCAAAAGTGGTTTCCTGCACGAACACAAGTGCGAAAAGTGGTTTTTCAACACTAACACAAGTGCGAAAAGTGGTTTTTCAACACTATCACAAGTGCAATAAGTGTTTTTTCCACACTAATACAAGTGCAAAAGTGGTTTCCTGCACGAACACAAGTGCGAAAAGTGGTTTTTCAACACTAACACAAGTGCGAAAAGTGGTTTTTCAACACTAACACAAGTGCGAAAAGTGGTTTTTTCACACTAATACAAGTGCAAAAGTGGTTTCCTGCACCAACACAAGTGCGAAAAGTGGTTTTTCAACACTAACACAAGTGCGAAAATTGGTTTTTAAACACTATCACAAGTGCAAAAAGTGTTTTTTCCACACTAATACAAGTGCAAAAGTGGTTTCCTGCACCAACACAAGTGCGAAAAGTGGTTTTTCAACACTATCACAAGTGCGAAAAGTGGTTTTTCAACACCAGCACAAGTGCGAAAAGTGGTTTTTCCACACTAACACAAGTGCAAAAGTTGTTTCCTGCACCAACACAAGTGCGAAAAGTGGTATTTCAACACTAACACAAGTGCGAAAAGTGGTTTTTCAACACTATCACAAGTGCGAAAAGTGTTTTTTCCACACTAATACAAGTGCAAAAGTGGTTTCCTGCACCAACACAAGTGCGAAAAGTGGTTTTTCAACACTAACACAAGTGCGAGAAGTGGTTTTTCAACACTAACACAAGTGCGAAAAGTGGTTTTTCAACACTAACACAAGTGCGAAAAGTGATTTTTCCACACTAATACAAGTGCAAAAGTGGTTTCCTGCACCAACACAAGTGCCAAAAGTGGTTTTTCAACACTAACACAAGTGCGAAAAGTGGTTTTTCAACACTAACACAAGTGCGAAAAGTGGTTTTTCCACACTAATACAAGTGCAAAAGCGGTTGCCTGCACCAACACAAATGCGAAAAGTGGTTTTTCAACACTAACACAAGTGCGAAAAGTGGTTTTTCAACACTATCACAAGTGCAAAAAGTGTTTTTTCCACACTAATACAAATGCAAAAGTGGTTTCCTGCACCAACACAAGTGCGAAAAGTGGTTTTTCAACACTAACACAAGTGCGAAAAGTGGTTTTTCAACACTAACACAAGTGCGAAAAGTGGTTTTTCAACACTAACACAAGTGCGAAAAGTGGTTTTTCCAAACTAATACAAGTGCAAAAGTGGTTTCCTGCACCAACACAAGTGCGAAAAGTGGTTTTTCAACACTAACACAAGTGCGAAAAGGGGTTTTTCAACACTAACACATGTGCGAAAAGTGTTTTTTCCACACTAATACAAGTGCAGAAGCAGTTTCCTGCACCAACACAAGTGCGAAAAGTGGTTTTTCAACACGAACACAAGTGCGAAATGTGGTTTTTCAACAGTATCAAAGTGCAAAAAGTGTTTTTTCCACACTAATACAAGTGCAAAAGTGGTTTCCTGCACCAACACAAGTGCGAAAAGTGGTTTTTCAACACTAACACAAGTGCGAAAAGTGGTTTTTCAACACTAACACAAGTGCAAAAAGTGGTTTTTCCACACTAATACAAGTGCAAAAGTGGTTTCCTGCACCAACACAAGTGCGAAAAGTGGTTTTTCAACACTAACACAAGTGCGAAAAGTGGTTTTTCAACACTAACACAAGTGCGAAAAGTGGTTTTTCAACACTAACACAAGTGCGAAAAGTGGTTTTTCCAAACTAATACAAGTGCAAAAGTGGTTTCCTGCACCAACACAAGTGCGAAAAGTGGTTTTTCAACACTAACACAAGTGCGAAAAGTGGTTTTTGAACACTATCACAAGTGCAAAAAGTGTTTTTTCCACACTAATACAAGTGCAAAAGTGGTTTCCTGCACCAACACAAGTGCGAAAAGTGGTTTTTCAACACTAACACAAGTGCGAAAAGTGGTTTTTCAACACTAACACAACTGCGAAAAGTGGTTTTTCCACACTAATACAAGTGCAAAAGTGGTTTTCTGCACCAACACAAGTGCGAAAAGTGGTTTTTCAACACTAACACAAGTGCGAAAAGTGGTTTCTCAACACTAACACAAGTGCGAAAAGTGTTTTTTCCACACTATTACAAGTGCAAAAGCGGTTTCCTGCACCAACACAAGTGCGAAAATTGTTTTTTCAACACTAACACAAGTGCGAAAAGTGGTTTTTCAACACTAACACAAGTGCGAAAAGTGGTTTTTCAACACTAACACAAGTGCGAAAAGTGGTTTTTCCAAACTAATACAAGTGCAAAAGTGGTTTCCTGCACCAACACAAGTGCGAAAAGTGGTTTTTCAACACTAACACAAGTGCGAAAAGGGGTTTTTCAACACTAACACATGTGCGAAAAGTGTTTTTTCCACACTAATACAGGTGCAGAAGCAGTTTCCTGCACCAACACAAGTGCGAAAAGTGGTTTTTCAACACCACTTTCAACACAAGTGCGAAAGTGTGAAACCACAACACCAAAGTGTGAAACCACAAGCAAAAAGTGGTTTTTCCACACTAATACAAGTGCAAAAGTGGTTTCCTGCACCAACACAAGTGCGAAAAGTGGTTTTTCAACACTAACACAAGTGCGAAAAGTGGTTTTTCAACACTAACACAAGTGCGAAAAGTGGTTTTTCAACACTAACACAAGTGCGAAAAGTG
Source organism: Myxine glutinosa (assembly GCF_964187855.1). Lineage (NCBI taxonomy): Eukaryota > Metazoa > Chordata > Myxini > Myxiniformes > Myxinidae > Myxine > Myxine glutinosa. Next base: position 277,103 of record NW_027616422.1, on the reverse strand, counting down.
GTTTTTCCAAACTAATACAAGTGCAAAAGTGGTTTCCTGCACCAACACAAGTGCGAAAAGTGGTTTTTCAACACTAACACAAGTGCGAAAAGTGGTTTTTCAACACTATCACAAGTGCAAAAAGTGTTTTTTCCACACTAATACAAGTGCAAAAGTGGTTTCCTGCACCAACACAAGTGCGAAAAGTGGTTTTTCAACACTAACACAAGTGCGAAAAGTGGTTTTTCAACACTAACACAACTGCGAAAAGTGGTTTTTCCACACTAATACAAGTGCGAAAAGTGGTTTTTCAACACTAACACAAGTGCGAAAAGTGGTTTCTCAACACTAACACAAGTGCGAAAAGTGTTTTTTCCAAACTAATACAAGTGCAAAAGTGGTTTCCTGCACCAACACAAGTGTGAAAAGTGGTTTTTCAACACTAACACAAATGCGAAAAGTGGTTTTTCAACACTAACCCAAGTGCGAAAAGTGGTTTTTCCACACTAATACAAGTGCAAAAGTGGTTTCCTGCACCAATACAAGTGCGAAATGTGGTTTTTCAACACTAACACAAGTGCGAAAAGTGGTTTTTCAACACTATCACAAGTGCAAAAAGTGTTTTTTCCACACTAATACAAGTGCAAAAGTGGTTTCCTGCACCAACACAAGTGCGAAAAGTGGTTTTTCAACACTAACACAAGTGCGAAAAGTGGTTTCCTGCACCAACACAAGTGCGAAAAGTGGTTTTTCAACACTAACACAAGTGCGAAAAGTGGGTTTTCAACACTAACCCAAGTGCGAAAAGTGGTTTTTCCACACTAATACAAGTGCAAAAGTGGTTTCCTGCACCAATACAAGTGCGAAATGTGGTTTTTCAACACTAACACAAGTGCGAAAAGTGGTTTTTCAACACTATCACAAGTGCAAAAAGTGTTTTTTCCACACTAATACAAGTGCAAAAGTGGTTTCCTGCACCAACACAAGTGCGAAAAGTGGTTTTTCAACACTAACACAAGTGCGAAAAGTGGTTTTTCAACACTAACCCAAGTGCGAAAAGTGGTTTTTCCACACTAATACAAGTGCAAAAGTGGTTTCCTGCACCAACACAAGTGCGAAATGTGGTTTTTCAACACTAACACAAGTGCGAAAAGTGGTTTTTCAACACTATCACAAGTGCAAAAAGTGTTTTTTCCACACTAATACAAGTGCAAAAGTGGTTTCCTGCACCATCACAAGTGCGAAAAGTGGTTTTTCAACACTAACACAAGTGCGAAAAGTGGTTTTTCAACACTAACACAAGTGCGAAAAGTGGTTTTTCCACACTAATACAAGTGCAAAAGTGGTTTCCTGCACCAACACAAGTGCGAAAAGTGGTTTTTCAACACTAACACAAGTGCGAAAAGTGGTTTTTCAACACTAACACAAGTGCGAAAAGTGGTTTTTCAACACTAACACAAGTGCGAAAAGTGGTTTTTCCAAACTAATACAAGTGCAAAAGTGGTTTCCTGCACCAACACAAGTGCGAAAAGTGGTTTTTCAACACTAACACAAGTGCGAAAAGTGGTTTTTCAACACTATCACAAGTGCAAAAAGTGTTTTTTCCACACTAATACAAGTGCAAAAGTGGTTTCCTGCACCAACACAAGTGCGAAAAGTGGTTTTTCAACACTAACACAAGTGCGAAAAGTGGTTTTTCAACACTAACACAACTGCGAAAAGTGGTTTTTCCACACTAATACAAGTGCGAAAAGTGGTTTTTCAACACTAACACAAGTGCGAAAAGTGGTTTCTCAACACTAACACAAGTGCGAAAAGTGTTTTTTCCAAACTAATACAAGTGCAAAAGTGGTTTCCTGCACCAACACAAGTGTGAAAAGTGGTTTTTCAACACTAACACAAATGCGAAAAGTGGTTTTTCAACACTAACCCAAGTGCGAAAAGTGGTTTTTCCACACTAATACAAGTGCAAAAGTGGTTTCCTGCACCAATACAAGTGCGAAATGTGGTTTTTCAACACTAACACAAGTGCGAAAAGTGGTTTTTCAACACTATCACAAGTGCAAAAAGTGTTTTTTCCACACTAATACAAGTGCAAAAGTGGTTTCCTGCACCAACACAAGTGCGAAAAGTGGTTTTTCAACACTAACACAAGTGCGAAAAGTGGTTTCCTGCACCAACACAAGTGCGAAAAGTGGTTTTTCAACACTAACACAAGTGCGAAAAGTGGTTTTTCAACACTAACCCAAGTGCGAAAAGTGGTTTTTCCACACTAATACAAGTGCAAAAGTGGTTTCCTGCACCAATACAAGTGCGAAATGTGGTTTTTCAACACTAACACAAGTGCGAAAAGTGGTTTTTCAACACTATCACAAGTGCAAAAAGTGTTTTTTCCACACTAATACAAGTGCAAAAGTGGTTTCCTGCACCAACACAAGTGCGAAAAGTGGTTTTTCAACACTAACACAAGTGCGAAAAGTGGTTTTTCAACACTAACCCAAGTGCGAAAAGTGGTTTTTCCACACTAATACAAGTGCAAAAGTGGTTTCCTGCACCAACACAAGTGCGAAATGTGGTTTTTCAACACTAACACAAGTGCGAAAAGTGGTTTTTCAACACTATCACAAGTGCAAAAAGTGTTTTTTCCACACTAATACAAGTGCAAAAGTGGTTTCCTGCACCATCACAAGTGCGAAAAGTGGTTTTTCAACACTAACACAAGTGCGAAAAGTGGTTTTTCAACACTAACACAAGTGCGAAAAGTGGTTTTTCCACACTAATACAAGTGCAAAAGTGGTTTCCTGCACCAACACAAGTGCGAAAAGTGGTTTTTCAACAATAACACAAGTGCGAAAAGTGGTTTTTCAACACTATCACAAGTGCAATAAGTGTTTTTTCCACACTAATACAAGTGCAAAAGTGGTTTCCTGCACGAACACAAGTGCGAAAAGTGGTTTTTCAACACTAACACAAGTGCGAAAAGTGGTTTTTCAACACTAACACAAGTGCGAAAAGTGGTTTTTTCACACTAATACAAGTGCAAAAGTGGTTTCCTGCACCAACACAAGTGCGAAAAGTGGTTTTTCAACACTAACACAAGTGCGAAAATTGGTTTTTCAACACTATCACAAGTGCAAAAAGTGTTTTTTCCACACTAATACAAGTGCAAAAGTGGTTTCCTGCACCAACACAAGTGCGAAAAGTGGTTTTTCAACACTATCACAAGTGCGAAAAGTGGTTTTTCAACACCAACACAAGTGTGAAAAGTGGTTTTTCCACACTAACACAAGTGCAAAAAGTTTTTTTTCCACACTAATACAAGTGCAAAAGTGGTTTCCTGCACCATCACAAGTGCGAAAAGTGGTTTTTCAACACTAACACAAGTGCGAAAAGTGGTTTTTCAACACTAACACAAGTGTGAAAAGTGGTTTTTCCACACTAATACAAGTGCAAAAGTGGTTTCCTGCACCAACACAAGTGCGAAAAGTGGTTTTTCAACACTAACACAAGTGCGAAAAGTGGTTTTTCAACACTATCACAAGTGCAATAAGTGTTTTTTCCACACTAATACAAGTGCAAAAGTGGTTTCCTGCACAAACACAAGTGCGAAAAGTGGTTTTTCAACACTAACACAAGTGCGAAAAGTGGTTTTTCAACACTAACACAAGTGCGAAAAGTGGTTTTTTCACACTAATACAAGTGCAAAAGTGGTTTCCTGCACCAACACAAGTGCGAAAAGTGGTTTTTCAACACTAACACAAGTGCGAAAATTGGTTTTTCAACACTATCACAAGTGCAAAAAGTGTTTTTTCCACACTAATACAAGTGCAAAAGTGGTTTCCTGCACCAACACAAGTGCGAAAAGTGGTTTTTCAACACTATCACAAGTGCGAAAAGTGGTTTTTCAACACCAACACAAGTGCGAAAAGTGGTTTTTCCACACTAACACAAGTGCAAAAGTTGTTTCCTGCACCAACACAAGTGCGAAAAGTGGTATTTCAACACTAACACAAGTGCGAAAAGTGGTTTTTCAACACTAACACAAGTGCGAAAAGTGGTTTTTCAACACTAACACAAGTGCGAAAAGTGGTTTTTCCACACTAATACAAGTGCAAAAGTGGTTTCCTGCACCAACACAAGTGCCAAAAGTGGTTTTTCAACACTAACACAAGTGCGAAAAGTGGTTTTTCAACACTAACACAAGTGCGAAAAGTGGTTTTTCCACACTAATACAAGTGCAAAAGCGGTTGCCTGCACCAACACAAGTGCGAAAAGTGGTTTTTCAACACTAACACAAGTGCGAAAAGTGGTTTTTCAACACTATCACAAGTGCAAAAAGTGTTTTTTCCACACTAATACAAATGCAAAAAGTGGTTTCCTGCACCAACACAAGTGCGAAATGTGGTTTTTCAACAGTATCAAAGTGCGAAAAGTGGTTTTTCAACACTAACACAAGTGCAAAAAGTGGTTTTTCCACACTAATACAAGTGCAAAAGTGGTTTCCTGCACCAACACAAGTGCGAAAAGTGGTTTTTCAACACTAACACAAGTGCGAAAAGTGGTTTTTCAACACTAACACAAGTGCAAAAAGTGGTTTTTCCACACTAATACAAGTGCAAAAGTGGTTTCCTGCACCAACACAAGTGCGAAAAGTGGTTTTTCAACACTAACACAAGTGCGAAAAGTGGTTTTTCAACACTAACACAAGTGCGAAAAGTGGTTTTTCAACACTAACACAAGTGCGAAAAGTGGTTTTTCCAAACTAATACAAGTGCAAAAGTGGTTTCCTGCACCAACACAAGTGCGAAAAGTGGTTTTTCAACACTAACACAAGTGCGAAAAGTGGTTTTTGAACACTATCACAAGTGCAAAAAGTGTTTTTTCCACACTAATACAAGTGCAAAAGTGGTTTCCTGCACCAACACAAGTGCGAAAAGTGGTTTTTCAACACTAACACAAGTGCGAAAAGTGGTTTTTCAACACTAACACAACTGCGAAAAGTGGTTTTTCCACACTAATACAAGTGCAAAAGTGGTTTTCTGCACCAACACAAGTGCGAAAAGTGGTTTTTCAACACTAACACAAGTGCGAAAAGTGGTTTCTCAACACTAACACAAGTGCGAAAAGTGTTTTTTCCACACTATTACAAGTGCAAAAGCGGTTTCCTGCACCAACACAAGTGCGAAAATTGTTTTTTCAACACTAACACAAGTGCGAAAAGTGGTTTTTCAACACTAACACAAGTGCGAAAAGTGGTTTTTCAACACTAACACAAGTGCGAAAAGTGGTTTTTCCAAACTAATACAAGTGCAAAAGTGGTTTCCTGCACCAACACAAGTGCGAAAAGTGGTTTTTCAACACTAACACAAGTGCGAAAAGGGGTTTTTCAACACTAACACATGTGCGAAAAGTGTTTTTTCCACACTAATACAAGTGCAGAAGCAGTTTCCTGCACCAACACAAGTGCGAAAAGTGGTTTTTCAACACGAACACAAGTGTGAAATGTGGTTTTTCAACAGTATCACAAGTGCAAAAAGTGTTTTTTCCACACTAATACAAGTGCAAACGTGGTTTCCTGCACCAACACAAGTGCGAAAAGTGGTTTTTCAACACTAACACAAGTGCGAAAAGTGGTTTTTCAACACTAACACAAGTGCAAAAAGTGGTTTTTCCACACTAATACAAGTGCAAAAGTGGTTTCCTGCACCAACACAAGTGCGAAAAGTGGTTTTTCAACACTAACACAAGTGCGAAAAGTGGTTTTTCAACACTAACACAAGTGCGAAAAGTGGTTTTTCAACACTAACACAAGTGCGAAAAGTGGTTTTTCCAAACTAATACAAGTGCAAAAGTGGTTTCCTGCACCAACACAAGTGCGAAAAGTGGTTTTTCAACACTAACACAAGTGCGAAAAGTGGTTTTTCAACACTATCACAAGTGCAAAAAGTGTTTTTTCCACACTAATACAAGTGCAAAAGTGGTTTCCTGCACCAACACAAGTGCGAAAAGTGGTTTTTCAACACTAACACAAGTGCGAAAAGTGGTTTTTCAACACTAACACAACTGCGAAAAGTGGTTTTTCCACACTAATACAAGTGCGAAAAGTGGTTTTTCAACACTAACACAAGTGCGAAAAGTGGTTTCTCAACACTAACACAAGTGCGAAAAGTGTTTTTTCCAAACTAATACAAGTGCGAAAAGTGGTTTTTCAACACTAACACAAATGCGAAAAGTGGTTTTTCAACACTAACCCAAGTGCGAAAAGTGGTTTTTCCACACTAATACAAGTGCAAAAGTGGTTTCCTGCACCAATACAAGTGCGAAATGTGGTTTTTCAACACTAACACAAGTGCGAAAAGTGGTTTTTCAACACTATCACAAGTGCAAAAAGTGTTTTTTCCACACTAATACAAGTGCAAAAGTGGTTTCCTGCACCAACACAAGTGCGAAAAGTGGTTTTTCAACACTAACACAAGTGCGAAAAGTGGTTTCCTGCACCAACACAAGTGCGAAAAGTGGTTTTTCAACACTAACACAAGTGCGAAAAGTGGTTTTTCAACACTAACCCAAGTGCGAAAAGTGGTTTTTCCACACTAATACAAGTGCAAAAGTGGTTTCCTGCACCAATACAAGTGCGAAATGTGGTTTTTCAACACTAACACAAGTGCGAAAAGTGGTTTTTCAACACTATCACAAGTGCAAAAAGTGTTTTTTCCACACTAATACAAGTGCAAAAGTGGTTTCCTGCACCAACACAAGTGCGAAAAGTGGTTTTTCAACACTAACACAAGTGCGAAAAGTGGTTTTTCAACACTAACCCAAGTGCGAAAAGTGGTTTTTCCACACTAATACAAGTGCAAAAGTGGTTTCCTGCACCAACACAAGTGCGAAATGTGGTTTTTCAACACTAACACAAGTGCGAAAAGTGGTTTTTCAACACTATCACAAGTGCAAAAAGTGTTTTTTCCACACTAATACAAGTGCAAAAGTGGTTTCCTGCACCATCACAAGTGCGAAAAGTGGTTTTTCAACACTAACACAAGTGCGAAAAGTGGTTTTTCAACACTAACACAAGTGCGAAAAGTGGTTTTTCCACACTAATACAAGTGCAAAAGTGGTTTCCTGCACCAACACAAGTGCGAAAAGTGGTTTTTCAACACTAACACAAGTGCGAAAAGTGGTTTTTCAACACTAACACAAGTGCGAAAAGTGGTTTTTCAACACTAACACAAGTGCGAAAAGTGGTTTTTCCAAACTAATACAAGTGCAAAAGTGGTTTCCTGCACCAACACAAGTGCGAAAAGTGGTTTTTCAACACTAACACAAGTGCGAAAAGTGGTTTTTCAACACTATCACAAGTGCAAAAAGTGTTTTTTCCACACTAATACAAGTGCAAAAGTGGTTTCCTGCACCAACACAAGTGCGAAAAGTGGTTTTTCAACACTAACACAAGTGCGAAAAGTGGTTTTTCAACACTAACACAACTGCGAAAAGTGGTTTTTCCACACTAATACAAGTGCGAAAAGTGGTTTTTCAACACTAACACAAGTGCGAAAAGTGGTTTCTCAACACTAACACAAGTGCGAAAAGTGTTTTTTCCAAACTAATACAAGTGCAAAAGTGGTTTCCTGCACCAACACAAGTGTGAAAAGTGGTTTTTCAACACTAACACAAATGCGAAAAGTGGTTTTTCAACACTAACCCAAGTGCGAAAAGTGGTTTTTCCACACTAATACAAGTGCAAAAGTGGTTTCCTGCACCAATACAAGTGCGAAATGTGGTTTTTCAACACTAACACAAGTGCGAAAAGTGGTTTTTCAACACTATCACAAGTGCAAAAAGTGTTTTTTCCACACTAATACAAGTGCAAAAGTGGTTTCCTGCACCAACACAAGTGCGAAAAGTGGTTTTTCAACACTAACACAAGTGCGAAAAGTGGTTTCCTGCACCAACACAAGTGCGAAAAGTGGTTTTTCAACACTAACACAAGTGCGAAAAGTGGTTTTTCAACACTAACCCAAGTGCGAAAAGTGGTTTTTCCACACTAATACAAGTGCAAAAGTGGTTTCCTGCACCAATACAAGTGCGAAATGTGGTTTTTCAACACTAACACAAGTGCGAAAAGTGGTTTTTCAACACTATCACAAGTGCAAAAAGTGTTTTTTCCACACTAATACAAGTGCAAAAGTGGTTTCCTGCACCAACACAAGTGCGAAAAGTGGTTTTTCAACACTAACACAAGTGCGAAAAGTGGTTTTTCAACACTAACCCAAGTGCGAAAAGTGGTTTTTCAACACTAACACAAGTGCGAAAAGTGGTTTCCTGCACAAACACAAGTGCGAAAAGTGGTTTTTCAACACTAACACAAGTGCGAAAAGTGGTTTTTCAACACCTACACAAGTGCGAAAAGTGGTTTTTCCACACTATTACAAGTGCAAAAGCGGTTTCCTGCACCAACACAAGTGCGAAAATTGGTTTTTCAACACTAACACAAGTGCGAAAAGTGGTTTTTCAACACTAACACAAGTGCGAAAAGTGGTTTTTCAACACTAACACAAGTGCGAAAAGTGGTTTTTCCAAACTAATACAAGTGCAAAAGTGGTTTCCTGCACCAACACAAGTGCGAAAAGTGGTTTTTCAACACTAACACAAGTGCGAAAAGGGGTTTTTCAACACTAACACATGTGCGAAAAGTGTTTTTTCCACACTAATACAAGTGCAGAAGCAGTTTCCTGCACCAACACAAGTGCGAAAAGTGGTTTTTCAACACGAACACAAGTGCGAAATGTGGTTTTTCAACAGTATCACAAGTGCAAAAAGTGTTTTTTCCACACTAATACAAGTGCAAAAGTGGTTTCCTGCACCAACACAAGTGCGAAAAGTGGTTTTTCAACACTAACACAAGTGCGAAAAGTGGTTTTTCAACACTAACACAAGTGCAAAAAGTGGTTTTTCCACACTAATACAAGTGCAAAAGTGGTTTCCTGCACCAACACAAGTGCGACAAGTGGTTTTTCAACACTAACACAAGTGCGAAAAGTGGTTTTTCAACACTAACACAAGTGCGAAAAGTGGTTTTTCAACACTAACACAAGTGCGAAAAGTGGTTTTTCCAAACTAATACATGTGCAAAAGTGGTTTCCTGCACCAACACAAGTGCGAAAAGTGGTTTTTCAACACTAACACAAGTGCGAAAAGTGGTTTTTCAACACTATCACAAGTGCAAAAAATTTTTTTTTTCCACACTAATACAAGTGCAAAAGTGGTTTCCTGCACCAACACAAGTGCGAAAAGTGGTTTTTCAACACTAACACAAGTGCGAAAAGTGGTTTTTCAACACTAACACAACTGCGAAAAGTGGTTTTTCCACACTAATACAAGTGCAAAAGTGGTTTTCTGCACCAACACAAGTGCGAAAATTGGTTTTTCAACACTAACACAAGTGCGAAAAGTGGTTTCTCAACACTAACACAAGTGCGAAAAGTGTTTTTTCCAAACTAATACAAGTGCAAAAGTGGTTTCCTGCACCAACACAAGTGTGAAAAGTGGTTTTTCAACACTAACACAAATGCGAAAAGTGGTTTTTCAACACTAACCCAAGTGCGAAAAGTGGTTTTTCCACACTAATACAAGTGCAAAAGTGGTTTCCTGCACCAATACAAGTGCGAAATGTGGTTTTTCAACACTAACACAAGTGCGAAAAGTGGTTTTTCAACACTATCACAAGTGCAAAAAGTGTTTTTTCCACACTAATACAAGTGCAAAAGTGGTTTCCTGCACCAACACAAGTGCGAAAAGTGGTTTTTCAACACTAACACAAGTGCGAAAAGTGGTTTTTCAACACTAACCCAAGTGCGAAAAGTGGTTTTTCCACACTAATACAAGTGCAAAAGTGGTTTCCTGCACCAATACAAGTGCGAAATGTGGTTTTTCAACACTAACACAAGTGCGAAAAGTGGTTTTTCAACACTATCACAAGTGCAAAAAGTGTTTTTTCCACACTAATACAAGTGCAAAAGTGGTTTCCTGCACCAACACAAGTGCGAAAAGTGGTTTTTCAACACTAACACAAGTGCGAAAAGTGGTTTTTCAACACTAACCCAAGTGCGAAAAGTGGTTTTTCCACACTAATACAAGTGCAAAAGTGGTTTCCTGCACCAACACAAGTGCGAAATGTGGTTTTTCAACACTAACACAAGTGCGAAAAGTGGTTTTTCAACACTATCACAAGTGCAAAAAGTGTTTTTTCCACACTAATACAAGTGCAAAAGTGGTTTCCTGCACCATCACAAGTGCGAAAAGTGGTTTTTCAACACTAACACAAGTGCGAAAAGTGGTTTTTCAACACTAACACAAGTGCGAAAAGTGGTTTTTCCACACTAATACAAGTGCAAAAGTGGTTTCCTGTACCAACACAAGTGCGAAAAGTGTTTTTTCAACAATAACACAAGTGCGAAAAGTGGTTTTTCAACACTATCACAAGTGCAATAAGTGTTTTTTCCACACTAATACAAGTGCAAAAGTGGTTTCCTGCACGAACACAAGTGCGAAAAGTGGTTTTTCAACACTAACACAAGTGCGAAAAGTGGTTTTTCAACACTAACACAAGTGCGAAAAGTGGTTTTTTCACACTAATACAAGTGCAAAAGTGGTTTCCTGCACCAACACAAGTGCGAAAAGTGGTTTTTCAACACTAACACAAGTGCGAAAATTGGTTTTTCAACACTATCACAAGTGCAAAAAGTGTTTTTTCCACACTAATACAAGTGCAAAAGTGGTTTCCTGCACCAACACAAGTGCGAAAAGTGGTTTTTCAACACTATCACAAGTGCGAAAAGTGGTTTTTCAACACCAACACAAGTGCGAAAAGTGGTTTTTCCACACTAACACAAGTGCAAAAAGTTTTTTTTCCACACTAATACAAGTGCAAAAGTGGTTTCCTGCACCATCACAAGTGCGAAAAGTGGTTTTTCAACACTAACACAAGTGCGAAAAGTGGTTTTTCAACACTAACACAAGTGCGAAAAGTGGTTTTTCCACACTAATACAAGTGCAAAAGTGGTTTCCTGCACCAACACAAGTGCGAAAAGTGGTTTTTCAACACTAACACAAGTGCGAAAAGTGGTTTTTCAACACTATCACAAGTGCAATAAGTGTTTTTTCCACACTAATACAAGTGCAAAAGTGGTTTCCTGCACAAACACAAGTGCGAAAAGTGGTTTTTCAACACTAACACAAGTGCGAAAAGTGGTTTTTCAACACTAACACAAGTGCGAAAAGTGGTTTTTTCACACTAATACAAGTGCAAAAGTGGTTTCCTGCACCAACACAAGTGCGAAAAGTGGTTTTTCAACACTAACACAAGTGCGAAAATTGGTTTTTCAACACTATCACAAGTGCAAAAAGTGTTTTTTCCACACTAATACAAGTGCAAAAGTGGTTTCCTGCACCAACACAAGTGCGAAAAGTGGTTTTTCAACACTATCACAAGTGCGAAAAGTGGTTTTTCAACACCAACACAAGTGCGAAAAGTGGTTTTTCCACACTAACACAAGTGCAAAAGTTGTTTCCTGCACCAACACATGTGCGAAAAGTGGTATTTCAACACTAACACAAGTGCGAAAAGTGGTTTTTCAACACTATCACAAGTGCGAAAAGTGTTTTTTCCACACTAATACAAGTGCAAAAGTGGTTTCCTGCACCAACACAAGTGCGAAAAGTGGTTTTTCAACACTAACACAAGTGCGAAAAGTGGTTTTTCAACACTAACACAAGTGCGAAAAGTGGTTTTTCAACACTAACACAAGTGCGAAAAGTGGTTTTTCCACACTAACACAAGTGCAAAAGTGGTTTCCTGCACCAACACAAGTGCCAAAAGTGGTTTTTCAACACTAACACAAGTGCGAAAAGTGGTTTTTCAACACTAACACAAGTGCGAAAAGTGGTTTTTCCACACTAATACAAGTGCAAAAGCGGTTGCCTGCACCAACACAAGTGCGAAAAGTGGTTTTTCAACACTAACACAAGTGCGAAAAGTGGTTTTTCAACACTATCACAAGTGCAAAAAGTGTTTTTTCCACACTAATACAAATGCAAAAAGTGGTTTCCTGCACCAACACAAGTGCGAAAAGTGGTTTTTCAACACTAACACAAGTGCGAAAAGTGGTTTTTCAACACTAACACAAGTGCGAAAAGTGGTTTTTCAACACTAACACAAGTGCGAAAAGTGGTTTTTCAACACTAACACAAGTGCGAAAAGTGGTTTTTCCAAACTAATACAAGTGCAAAAGTGGTTTCTTGCACCAACACAAGTGCGAAAAGTGGTTTTTCAACACTAACACAAGTGCGAAAAGGGGTTTTTCAACACTAACACATGTGCGAAAAGTGTTTTTTCCACACTAATACAAGTGCAGAAGCAGTTTCCTGCACCAACACAAGTGCGAAAAGTGGTTTTTCAACACGAACACAAGTGCGAAATGTGGTTTTTCAACAGTATCACAAGTGCAAAAAGTGTTTTTTCCACACTAATACAAGTGCAAAAGTGGTTTCCTGCACCAACACAAGTGCGAAAAGTGGTTTTTCAACACTAACACAAGTGCGAAAAGTGGTTTTTCAACACTAACACAAGTGCAAAAAGTGTTTTTTCCACACTAATACAAGTGCAAAAGTGGTTTCCTGCACCAACACAAGTGCGAAAAGTGGTTTTTCAACACTAACACAAGTGCGAAAAGTGGTTTTTCAACACTAACACAAGTGCGAAAAGTGGTTTTTCCAAACTAATACAAGTGCAAAAGTGGTTTCCTGCACCAACACAAGTGCGAAAAGTGGTTTTTCAACACTAACACAAGTGCGAAAAGTGGTTTTTCAACACTATCACAAGTGCAAAAAGTGTTTTTTCCACACTAATACAAGTGCAAAAGTGGTTTCCTGCACCAACACAAGTGCGAAAAGTGGTTTTTCAACACTAACATAAGTGCGAAAAGTGGTTTTTCAACACTAACACAACTGCGAAAAGTGGTTTTTCCACACTAATACAAGTGCAAAAGTGGTTTTCTGCACCAACACAAGTGCGAAAAGTGGTTTTTCAACACTAACACAAGTGCGAAAAGTGGTTTCTCAACACTAACACAAGTGCGAAAAGTGTTTTTTCCAAACTAATACAAGTGCAAAAGTGGTTTCCTGCACCAACACAAGTGCGAAAAGTGGTTTTTCAACACTAACACAAGTGCGAAAAGTGGTTTTTCAACACTAACCCAAGTGCGAAAAGTGGTTTTTCCACACTAATACAAGTGCAAAAGTGGTTTCCTGCACCAACACAAGTGCGAAATGTGGTTTTTCAACACTAACACAAGTGCGAAAAGTGGTTTTTCAACACTATCACAAGTGCAAAAAGTGTTTTTTCCACACTAATACAAGTGCAAAAGTGGTTTCCTGCACCAACACAAGTGCGAAAAGTGGTTTTTCAACACTAACACAAGTGCGAAAAGTGGTTTTTCAACACTAACCCAAGTGCGAAAAGTGGTTTTTCCACACTAATACAAGTGCAAAAGTGGTTTCCTGCACCAACACAAGTGCGAAATGTGGTTTTTCAACACTAACACAAGTGCGAAAAGTGGTTTTTCAACACTATCACAAGTGCAAAAAGTGTTTTTTCCACACTAATACAAGTGCAAAAGTGGTTTCCTGCACCATCACAAGTGCGAAAAGTGGTTTTTCAACACTAACACAAGTGCGAAAAGTGGTTTTTCAACACTAACACAAGTGCGAAAAGTGGTTTTTCCACACTAATACAAGTGCAAAAGTGGTTTCCTGCACCAACACAAGTGCGAAAAGTGGTTTTTCAACACTAACACAAGTGCGAAAAGTGGTTTTTCAACACTATCACAAGTGCAATAAGTGTTTTTTCCACACTAATACAAGTGCAAAAGTGGTTTCCTGCACGAACACAAGTGCGAAAAGTGGTTTTTCAACACTAACACAAGTGCGAAAAGTGGTTTTTCAACACTAACACAAGTGCGAAAAGTGGTTTTTTCACACTAATACAAGTGCAAAAGTGGTTTCCTGCACCAACACAAGTGCGAAAAGTGGTTTTTCAACACTAACACAAGTGCGAAAATTGGTTTTTAAACACTATCACAAGTGCAAAAAGTGTTTTTTCCACACTAATACAAGTGCAAAAGTGGTTTCCTGCACCAACACAAGTGCGAAAAGTGGTTTTTCAACACTATCACAAGTGCGAAAAGTGGTTTTTCAACACCAGCACAAGTGCGAAAAGTGGTTTTTCCACACTAACACAAGTGCAAAAGTTGTTTCCTGCACCAACACAAGTGCGAAAAGTGGTATTTCAACACTAACACAAGTGCGAAAAGTGGTTTTTCAACACTATCACAAGTGCGAAAAGTGTTTTTTCCACACTAATACAAGTGCAAAAGTGGTTTCCTGCACCAACACAAGTGCGAAAAGTGGTTTTTCAACACTAACACAAGTGCGAGAAGTGGTTTTTCAACACTAACACAAGTGCGAAAAGTGGTTTTTCAACACTAACACAAGTGCGAAAAGTGATTTTTCCACACTAATACAAGTGCAAAAGTGGTTTCCTGCACCAACACAAGTGCCAAAAGTGGTTTTTCAACACTAACACAAGTGCGAAAAGTGGTTTTTCAACACTAACACAAGTGCGAAAAGTGGTTTTTCCACACTAATACAAGTGCAAAAGCGGTTGCCTGCACCAACACAAATGCGAAAAGTGGTTTTTCAACACTAACACAAGTGCGAAAAGTGGTTTTTCAACACTATCACAAGTGCAAAAAGTGTTTTTTCCACACTAATACAAATGCAAAAGTGGTTTCCTGCACCAACACAAGTGCGAAAAGTGGTTTTTCAACACTAACACAAGTGCGAAAAGTGGTTTTTCAACACTAACACAAGTGCGAAAAGTGGTTTTTCAACACTAACACAAGTGCGAAAAGTGGTTTTTCCAAACTAATACAAGTGCAAAAGTGGTTTCCTGCACCAACACAAGTGCGAAAAGTGGTTTTTCAACACTAACACAAGTGCGAAAAGGGGTTTTTCAACACTAACACATGTGCGAAAAGTGTTTTTTCCACACTAATACAAGTGCAGAAGCAGTTTCCTGCACCAACACAAGTGCGAAAAGTGGTTTTTCAACACGAACACAAGTGCGAAATGTGGTTTTTCAACAGTATCAAAGTGCAAAAAGTGTTTTTTCCACACTAATACAAGTGCAAAAGTGGTTTCCTGCACCAACACAAGTGCGAAAAGTGGTTTTTCAACACTAACACAAGTGCGAAAAGTGGTTTTTCAACACTAACACAAGTGCAAAAAGTGGTTTTTCCACACTAATACAAGTGCAAAAGTGGTTTCCTGCACCAACACAAGTGCGAAAAGTGGTTTTTCAACACTAACACAAGTGCGAAAAGTGGTTTTTCAACACTAACACAAGTGCGAAAAGTGGTTTTTCAACACTAACACAAGTGCGAAAAGTGGTTTTTCCAAACTAATACAAGTGCAAAAGTGGTTTCCTGCACCAACACAAGTGCGAAAAGTGGTTTTTCAACACTAACACAAGTGCAAAAAGTGGTTTTTGAACACTATCACAAGTGCAAAAAGTGTTTTTTCCACACTAATACAAGTGCAAAAGTGGTTTCCTGCACCAAACACAAGTGCGAAAAGTGGTTTTTCAACACTAACACAAGTGCGAAAAGTGGTTTTTCAACACTAACACAACTGCGAAAAGTGGTTTTTCCACACTAATACAAGTGCAAAAGTGGTTTTCTGCACCAACACAAGTGCGAAAAGTGGTTTTTCAACACTAACACAAGTGCGAAAAGAGGTTTCTCAACACTAACACAAGTGCGAAAAGTGTTTTTTCCACACTATTACAAGTGCAAAAGCGGTTTCCTGCACCAACACAAGTGCGAAAATTGTTTTTTCAACACTAACACAAGTGCGAAAAGTGGTTTTTCAACACTAACACAAGTGCGAAAAGTGGTTTTTCAACACTAACACAAGTGCGAAAAGTGGTTTTTCCAAACTAATACAAGTGCAAAAGTGGTTTCCTGCACCAACACAAGTGCGAAAAGTGGTTTTTCAACACTAACACAAGTGCGAAAAGGGGTTTTTCAACACTAACACATGTGCGAAAAGTGTTTTTTCCACACTAATACAAGTGCAGAAGCAGTTTCCTGCACCAACACAAGTGCGAAAAGTGGTTTTTCAACACCACTTTCAACACAAGTGCGAAAGTGTGAAACCACAACACCAAAGTGTGAAACCACAAGCAAAAAGTGGTTTTTCCACACTAATACAAGTGCAAAAGTGGTTTCCTGCACCAACACAAGTGCGAAAAGTGGTTTTTCAACACTAACACAAGTGCGAAAAGTGGTTTTTCAACACTAACACAAGTGCGAAAAGTGGTTTTTCAACACTAACACAAGTGCGAAAAGTGGTTTTTCCAAAATAATACAAGTGCAAAAGTGGTTTCCTGCACCAACACAAGTGCGAAAAGTGGTTTTTCAACACTAACACAAGTGCGAAAAGTGGTTTTTCAACACTATCACAAGTGCAAAAAGTGTTTTTTCCACACTAATACAAGTGCAAAAGTGGTTTCCTGCACCAACACAAGTGCGAAAAGTGGTTTTTCAACACTAACACAAGTGCGAAAAGTGGTTTTTCAACACTAACACAACTGCGAAAAGTGGTTTTTCCACACTAATACAAGTGCGAAAAGTGGTTTTTCAACACTAACACAAGTGCGAAAAGTGGTTTCTCAACACTAACACAAGTGCGAAAAGTGTTTTTTCCAAACTAATACAAGTGCAAAAGTGGTTTCCTGCACCAACACAAGTGTGAAAAGTGGTTTTTCAACACTAACACAAATGCGAAAAGTGGTTTTTCAACACTAACCCAAGTGCGAAAAGTGGTTTTTCCACACTAATACAAGTGCAAAAGTGGTTTCCTGCACCAATACAAGTGCGAAATGTGGTTTTTCAACACTAACACAAGTGCGAAAAGTGGTTTTTCAACACTATCACAAGTGCAAAAAGTGTTTTTTCCACACTAATACAAGTGCAAAAGTGGTTTCCTGCACCAACACAAGTGCGAAAAGTGGTTTTTCAACACTAACACAAGTGCGAAAAGTGGTTTCCTGCACCAACACAAGTGCGAAAAGTGGTTTTTCAACACTAACACAAGTGCGAAAAGTGGGTTTTCAACACTAACCCAAGTGCGAAAAGTGGTTTTTCCACACTAATACAAGTGCAAAAGTGGTTTCCTGCACCAATACAAGTGCGAAATGTGGTTTTTCAACACTAACACAAGTGCGAAAAGTGGTTTTTCAACACTATCACAAGTGCAAAAAGTGTTTTTTCCACACTAATACAAGTGCAAAAGTGGTTTCCTGCACCAACACAAGTGCGAAAAGTGGTTTTTCAACACTAACACAAGTGCGAAAAGTGGTTTTTCAACACTAACCCAAGTGCGAAAAGTGGTTTTTCCACACTAATACAAGTGCAAAAGTGGTTTCCTGCACCAACACAAGTGCGAAATGTGGTTTTTCAACACTAACACAAGTGCGAAAAGTGGTTTTTCAACACTATCACAAGTGCAAAAAGTGTTTTTTCCACACTAATACAAGTGCAAAAGTGGTTTCCTGCACCATCACAAGTGCGAAAAGTGGTTTTTCAACACTAACACAAGTGCGAAAAGTGGTTTTTCAACACTAACACAAGTGCGAAAAGTGGTTTTTCCACACTAATACAAGTGCAAAAGTGGTTTCCTGCACCAACACAAGTGCGAAAAGTGGTTTTTCAACACTAACACAAGTGCGAAAAGTGGTTTTTCAACACTAACACAAGTGCGAAAAGTGGTTTTTCAACACTAACACAAGTGCGAAAAGTGGTTTTTCCAAACTAATACAAGTGCAAAAGTGGTTTCCTGCACCAACACAAGTGCGAAAAGTGGTTTTTCAACACTAACACAAGTGCGAAAAGTGGTTTTTCAACACTATCACAAGTGCAAAAAGTGTTTTTTCCACACTAATACAAGTGCAAAAGTGGTTTCCTGCACCAACACAAGTGCGAAAAGTGGTTTTTCAACACTAACACAAGTGCGAAAAGTGGTTTTTCAACACTAACACAACTGCGAAAAGTGGTTTTTCCACACTAATACAAGTGCGAAAAGTGGTTTTTCAACACTAACACAAGTGCGAAAAGTGGTTTCTCAACACTAACACAAGTGCGAAAAGTGTTTTTTCCAAACTAATACAAGTGCAAAAGTGGTTTCCTGCACCAACACAAGTGTGAAAAGTGGTTTTTCAACACTAACACAAATGCGAAAAGTGGTTTTTCAACACTAACCCAAGTGCGAAAAGTGGTTTTTCCACACTAATACAAGTGCAAAAGTGGTTTCCTGCACCAATACAAGTGCGAAATGTGGTTTTTCAACACTAACACAAGTGCGAAAAGTGGTTTTTCAACACTATCACAAGTGCAAAAAGTGTTTTTTCCACACTAATACAAGTGCAAAAGTGGTTTCCTGCACCAACACAAGTGCGAAAAGTGGTTTTTCAACACTAACACAAGTGCGAAAAGTGGTTTCCTGCACCAACACAAGTGCGAAAAGTGGTTTTTCAACACTAACACAAGTGCGAAAAGTGGTTTTTCAACACTAACCCAAGTGCGAAAAGTGGTTTTTCCACACTAATACAAGTGCAAAAGTGGTTTCCTGCACCAATACAAGTGCGAAATGTGGTTTTTCAACACTAACACAAGTGCGAAAAGTGGTTTTTCAACACTATCACAAGTGCAAAAAGTGTTTTTTCCACACTAATACAAGTGCAAAAGTGGTTTCCTGCACCAACACAAGTGCGAAAAGTGGTTTTTCAACACTAACACAAGTGCGAAAAGTGGTTTTTCAACACTAACCCAAGTGCGAAAAGTGGTTTTTCCACACTAATACAAGTGCAAAAGTGGTTTCCTGCACCAACACAAGTGCGAAATGTGGTTTTTCAACACTAACACAAGTGCGAAAAGTGGTTTTTCAACACTATCACAAGTGCAAAAAGTGTTTTTTCCACACTAATACAAGTGCAAAAGTGGTTTCCTGCACCATCACAAGTGCGAAAAGTGGTTTTTCAACACTAACACAAGTGCGAAAAGTGGTTTTTCAACACTAACACAAGTGCGAAAAGTGGTTTTTCCACACTAATACAAGTGCAAAAGTGGTTTCCTGCACCAACACAAGTGCGAAAAGTGGTTTTTCAACAATAACACAAGTGCGAAAAGTGGTTTTTCAACACTATCACAAGTGCAATAAGTGTTTTTTCCACACTAATACAAGTGCAAAAGTGGTTTCCTGCACGAACACAAGTGCGAAAAGTGGTTTTTCAACACTAACACAAGTGCGAAAAGTGGTTTTTCAACACTAACACAAGTGCGAAAAGTGGTTTTTTCACACTAATACAAGTGCAAAAGTGGTTTCCTGCACCAACACAAGTGCGAAAAGTGGTTTTTCAACACTAACACAAGTGCGAAAATTGGTTTTTCAACACTATCACAAGTGCAAAAAGTGTTTTTTCCACACTAATACAAGTGCAAAAGTGGTTTCCTGCACCAACACAAGTGCGAAAAGTGGTTTTTCAACACTATCACAAGTGCGAAAAGTGGTTTTTCAACACCAACACAAGTGTGAAAAGTGGTTTTTCCACACTAACACAAGTGCAAAAAGTTTTTTTTCCACACTAATACAAGTGCAAAAGTGGTTTCCTGCACCATCACAAGTGCGAAAAGTGGTTTTTCAACACTAACACAAGTGCGAAAAGTGGTTTTTCAACACTAACACAAGTGTGAAAAGTGGTTTTTCCACACTAATACAAGTGCAAAAGTGGTTTCCTGCACCAACACAAGTGCGAAAAGTGGTTTTTCAACACTAACACAAGTGCGAAAAGTGGTTTTTCAACACTATCACAAGTGCAATAAGTGTTTTTTCCACACTAATACAAGTGCAAAAGTGGTTTCCTGCACAAACACAAGTGCGAAAAGTGGTTTTTCAACACTAACACAAGTGCGAAAAGTGGTTTTTCAACACTAACACAAGTGCGAAAAGTGGTTTTTTCACACTAATACAAGTGCAAAAGTGGTTTCCTGCACCAACACAAGTGCGAAAAGTGGTTTTTCAACACTAACACAAGTGCGAAAATTGGTTTTTCAACACTATCACAAGTGCAAAAAGTGTTTTTTCCACACTAATACAAGTGCAAAAGTGGTTTCCTGCACCAACACCAGTGCGAAAAGTGGTTTTTCAACACTATCACAAGTGCGAAAAGTGGTTTTTCAACACCAACACAAGTGCGAAAAGTGGTTTTTCCACACTAACACAAGTGCAAAAGTTGTTTCCTGCACCAACACAAGTGCGAAAAGTGGTATTTCAACACTAACACAAGTGCGAAAAGTGGTTTTTCAACACTAACACAAGTGCGAAAAGTGGTTTTTCAACACTAACACAAGTGCGAAAAGTGGTTTTTCCACACTAATACAAGTGCAAAAGTGGTTTCCTGCACCAACACAAGTGCCAAAAGTGGTTTTTCAACACTAACACAAGTGCGAAAAGTGGTTTTTCAACACTAACACAAGTGCGAAAAGTGGTTTTTCCACACTAATACAAGTGCAAAAGCGGTTGCCTGCACCAACACAAGTGCGAAAAGTGGTTTTTCAACACTAACACAAGTGCGAAAAGTGGTTTTTCAACACTATCACAAGTGCAAAAAGTGTTTTTTCCACACTAATACAAATGCAAAAAGTGGTTTCCTGCACCAACACAAGTGCGAAATGTGGTTTTTCAACAGTATCAAAGTGCGAAAAGTGGTTTTTCAACACTAACACAAGTGCAAAAAGTGGTTTTTCCACACTAATACAAGTGCAAAAGTGGTTTCCTGCACCAACACAAGTGCGAAAAGTGGTTTTTCAACACTAACACAAGTGCGAAAAGTGGTTTTTCAACACTAACACAAGTGCAAAAAGTGGTTTTTCCACACTAATACAAGTGCAAAAGTGGTTTCCTGCACCAACACAAGTGCGAAAAGTGGTTTTTCAACACTAA
Source organism: Myxine glutinosa (assembly GCF_964187855.1). Taxonomy (NCBI): domain Eukaryota; kingdom Metazoa; phylum Chordata; class Myxini; order Myxiniformes; family Myxinidae; genus Myxine; species Myxine glutinosa. The sequence continues at coordinate 256,007 of NW_027616422.1, read as the reverse complement.
CACAAGTGCGAAAAGTGGTTTTTCAACACTAACACAAGTGCGAAAAGTGGTTTTTCAACACTAACACAAGTGCGAAAAGTGGTTTTTCCAAACTAATACAAGTGCAAAAGTGGTTTCCTGCACCAACACAAGTGCGAAAAGTGGTTTTTCAACACTAACACAAGTGCGAAAAGTGGTTTTTGAACACTATCACAAGTGCAAAAAGTGTTTTTTCCACACTAATACAAGTGCAAAAGTGGTTTCCTGCACCAACACAAGTGCGAAAAGTGGTTTTTCAACACTAACACAAGTGCGAAAAGTGGTTTTTCAACACTAACACAACTGCGAAAAGTGGTTTTTCCACACTAATACAAGTGCAAAAGTGGTTTTCTGCACCAACACAAGTGCGAAAAGTGGTTTTTCAACACTAACACAAGTGCGAAAAGTGGTTTCTCAACACTAACACAAGTGCGAAAAGTGTTTTTTCCACACTATTACAAGTGCAAAAGCGGTTTCCTGCACCAACACAAGTGCGAAAATTGTTTTTTCAACACTAACACAAGTGCGAAAAGTGGTTTTTCAACACTAACACAAGTGCGAAAAGTGGTTTTTCAACACTAACACAAGTGCGAAAAGTGGTTTTTCCAAACTAATACAAGTGCAAAAGTGGTTTCCTGCACCAACACAAGTGCGAAAAGTGGTTTTTCAACACTAACACAAGTGCGAAAAGGGGTTTTTCAACACTAACACATGTGCGAAAAGTGTTTTTTCCACACTAATACAAGTGCAGAAGCAGTTTCCTGCACCAACACAAGTGCGAAAAGTGGTTTTTCAACACGAACACAAGTGTGAAATGTGGTTTTTCAACAGTATCACAAGTGCAAAAAGTGTTTTTTCCACACTAATACAAGTGCAAACGTGGTTTCCTGCACCAACACAAGTGCGAAAAGTGGTTTTTCAACACTAACACAAGTGCGAAAAGTGGTTTTTCAACACTAACACAAGTGCAAAAAGTGGTTTTTCCACACTAATACAAGTGCAAAAGTGGTTTCCTGCACCAACACAAGTGCGAAAAGTGGTTTTTCAACACTAACACAAGTGCGAAAAGTGGTTTTTCAACACTAACACAAGTGCGAAAAGTGGTTTTTCAACACTAACACAAGTGCGAAAAGTGGTTTTTCCAAACTAATACAAGTGCAAAAGTGGTTTCCTGCACCAACACAAGTGCGAAAAGTGGTTTTTCAACACTAACACAAGTGCGAAAAGTGGTTTTTCAACACTATCACAAGTGCAAAAAGTGTTTTTTCCACACTAATACAAGTGCAAAAGTGGTTTCCTGCACCAACACAAGTGCGAAAAGTGGTTTTTCAACACTAACACAAGTGCGAAAAGTGGTTTTTCAACACTAACACAACTGCGAAAAGTGGTTTTTCCACACTAATACAAGTGCGAAAAGTGGTTTTTCAACACTAACACAAGTGCGAAAAGTGGTTTCTCAACACTAACACAAGTGCGAAAAGTGTTTTTTCCAAACTAATACAAGTGCAAAAGTGGTTTCCTGCACCAACACAAGTGTGAAAAGTGGTTTTTCAACACTAACACAAATGCGAAAAGTGGTTTTTCAACACTAACCCAAGTGCGAAAAGTGGTTTTTCCACACTAATACAAGTGCAAAAGTGGTTTCCTGCACCAATACAAGTGCGCAATGTGGTTTTTCAACACTAACACAAGTGCGAAAAGTGGTTTTTCAACACTATCACAAGTGCAAAAAGTGTTTTTTCCACACTAATACAAGTGCAAAAGTGGTTTCCTGCACCAACACAAGTGCGAAAAGTGGTTTTTCAACACTAACACAAGTGCGAAAAGTGGTTTCCTGCACCAACACAAGTGCGAAAAGTGGTTTTTCAACACTAACACAAGTGCGAAAAGTGGTTTTTCAACACTAACCCAAGTGCGAAAAGTGGTTTTTCCACACTAATACAAGTGCAAAAGTGGTTTCCTGCACCAATACAAGTGCGAAATGTGGTTTTTCAACACTAACACAAGTGCGAAAAGTGGTTTTTCAACACTATCACAAGTGCAAAAAGTGTTTTTTCCACACTAATACAAGTGCAAAAGTGGTTTCCTGCACCAACACAAGTGCGAAAAGTGGTTTTTCAACACTAACACAAGTGCGAAAAGTGGTTTTTCAACACTAACCCAAGTGCGAAAAGTGGTTTTTCCACACTAATACAAGTGCAAAAGTGGTTTCCTGCACCAACACAAGTGCGAAATGTGGTTTTTCAACACTAACACAAGTGCGAAAAGTGGTTTTTCAACACTATCACAAGTGCAAAAAGTGTTTTTTCCACACTAATACAAGTGCAAAAGTGGTTTCCTGCACCATCACAAGTGCGAAAAGTGGTTTTTCAACACTAACACAAGTGCGAAAAGTGGTTTTTCAACACTAACACAAGTGCGAAAAGTGGTTTTTCCACACTAATACAAGTGCAAAAGTGGTTTCCTGCACCAACACAAGTGCGAAAAGTGGTTTTTCAACACTAACACAAGTGCGAAAAGTGGTTTTTCAACACTAACACAAGTGCGAAAAGTGGTTTTTCAACACTAACACAAGTGCGAAAAGTGGTTTTTCCAAACTAATACAAGTGCAAAAGTGGTTTCCTGCACCAACACAAGTGCGAAAAGTGGTTTTTCAACACTAACACAAGTGCGAAAAGTGGTTTTTCAACACTATCACAAGTGCAAAAAGTGTTTTTTCCACACTAATACAAGTGCAAAAGTGGTTTCCTGCACCAACACAAGTGCGAAAAGTGGTTTTTCAACACTAACACAAGTGCGAAAAGTGGTTTTTCAACACTAACACAACTGCGAAAAGTGGTTTTTCCACACTAATACAAGTGCGAAAAGTGGTTTTTCAACACTAACACAAGTGCGAAAAGTGGTTTCTCAACACTAACACAAGTGCGAAAAGTGTTTTTTCCAAACTAATACAAGTGCAAAAGTGGTTTCCTGCACCAACACAAGTGTGAAAAGTGGTTTTTCAACACTAACACAAATGCGAAAAGTGGTTTTTCAACACTAACCCAAGTGCGAAAAGTGGTTTTTCCACACTAATACAAGTGCAAAAGTGGTTTCCTGCACCAATACAAGTGCGAAATGTGGTTTTTCAACACTAACACAAGTGCGAAAAGTGGTTTTTCAACACTATCACAAGTGCAAAAAGTGTTTTTTCCACACTAATACAAGTGCAAAAGTGGTTTCCTGCACCAACACAAGTGCGAAAAGTGGTTTTTCAACACTAACACAAGTGCGAAAAGTGGTTTCCTGCACCAACACAAGTGCGAAAAGTGGTTTTTCAACACTAACACAAGTACGAAAAGTGGTTTTTCAACACTAACCCAAGTGCGAAAAGTGGTTTTTCCACACTAATACAAGTGCAAAAGTGGTTTCCTGCACCAATACAAGTGCGAAATGTGGTTTTTCAACACTAACACAAGTGCGAAAAGTGGTTTTTCAACACTATCACAAGTGCAAAAAGTGTTTTTTCCACACTAATACAAGTGCAAAAGTGGTTTCCTGCACCAACACAAGTGCGAAAAGTGGTTTTTCAACACTAACACAAGTGCGAAAAGTGGTTTTTCAACACTAACCCAAGTGCGAAAAGTGGTTTTTCCACACTAATACAAGTGCAAAAGTGGTTTCCTGCACCAACACAAGTGCGAAATGTGGTTTTTCAACACTAACACAAGTGCGAAAAGTGGTTTTTCAACACTATCACAAGTGCAAAAAGTGTTTTTTCCACACTAATACAAGTGCAAAAGTGGTTTCCTGCACCAACACAAGTGCGAAAAGTGGTTTTTCAACACTAACACAAGTGCGAAAAGTGGTTTTTCAACACTAACACAAGTGCGAAAAGTGGTTTTTCCACACTAATACAAGTGCAAAAGTGGTTTCCTGCACCAACACAAGTGCGAAAAGTGGTTTTTCAACACTAACACATGTGCGAAAAGTGGTTTTTCAACACTAACACAAGTGTGAAAAGTGGTTTTTCCACACTAATACAAGTGCAAAAGTGGTTTCCTGCACCAACACAAGTGCGAAAAGTGGTTTTTCAACACTAACACAAGTGCGAAAAGTGGTTTTTCAACACTAACACAAGTGCGAAAAGTGGGTTTTCAACACTAACACAAGTGCGAAAAGTGGTTTTTCCACACTAACACAAGTGCAAAAGTGGTTTCCTGCACCAACACAAGTGCGAAAAGTGGTTTTTCAACACTAACACAAGTGCGAAAAGTGGTTTTTCAACACTAACACAAGTGCGAAAAGTGGTTTTTCCACACTAATACAAGTGCAAAAGTGGTTTCCTGCACCAACACAAGTGCGAAAAGTGGTTTTTCAACACTAACACAAGTGAGAAAAGTGGTTTTTCCACACTAACACAGGTGCGAAAAGTGATTTTTCCACACTAATACAAGTGCAAAAGTGGTTTCCTGCACCAACACAAGTGCGAAAAGTGGTTTTTCAACACTAACACAAGTGCGAAAAGTGGTTTTTCAACACTAACACAAGTGCGAAAAGTGGTTTTTCCACACTAACACAAGTGCAAAAAGTGGTTTTTCCACACTAATACAAGTGCAAAAGTGGTTTCCTGCACCAACACAAGTGCGAAAAGTGGTTTTTCAACACTAACACAAGTGCGAAAAGTGGTTTTCAACACTAACACAAGTGCAAAAAGTGTTTTTTCCACACTAATACAAGTGCAAAATTGGTTTCCTGCACCAACACAAGTGCGAAAAGTGGTTTTTCAACACTAACACAAGTGCGAAAAGTGGTTTTTTCACACTAATACAAGTGCAAAAGTGGTTTCCTGCACCAACACAAGTGCGAAAAGTGGTTTTTCAACACTAGCACAAGTGCGAAAAGTGGTTTTTCAACACTATCACAAGTGCAAAAAGTGTTTTTTCCACACTAATACAAGTGCAAAAGTGGTTTCCTGCACCAACACAAGTGCGAAAAGTGGTTTTTCAACACTAACACAAGTGCAAAAAGTGGTTTTTCAACACTAACACAAGTGCGAAAAGTGGTTTTTCAACACTAACACAAGTGCGAAAAGTGGTTTTTCCACACTAATACAAGTGCAAAAGTGGTTTCCTGCACCAACACAAGTGCGAAAAGTGGTTTTTCAACACTAACACATGTGCGAAAAGTGGTTTTTCAACACTAACACAAGTGTGAAAAGTGGTTTTTCCACACTAATACAAGTGCAAAAGTGGTTTCCTGCACCAACACAAGTGCGAAAAGTGGTTTTTCAACACTAACACAAGTGCGAAAAGTGGTTTTTCAACACTAACACAAGTGCGAAAAGTGGTTTTTCCACACTAACACAAGTGCAAAAAGTGGTTTTTCCACACTAATACAAGTGCAAAAGTGGTTTCCTGCACCAACACAAGTGCGAAAAGTGGTTTTTCAACACTAACACAAGTGCGAAAAGTGGTTTTCAACACTAACACAAGTGCAAAAAGTGTTTTTTCCACACTAATACAAGTGCAAAAGTGGTTTCCTGGACCAACACAAGTGTGAAAAGTGGTTTTTCAACACTAACACAAGTGCGAAAAGTGGTTTTTTCACACTAATACAAGTGCAAAAGTGGTTTCCTGCACCAACACAAGTGCGAAAAGTGGTTTTTCAACACTAGCACAAGTGCGAAAAGTGGTTTTTCAACACTATCACAAGTGCAAAAAGTGTTTTTTCCACACTAATACAAGTGCAAAAGTGGTTTCCTGCACCAACACAAGTGCGAAAAGTGGTTTTTCAACACTAACACAAGTGCAAAAAGTGGTTTTTCAACACTAACACAAGTGCGAAAAGTGGTTTTTCAACACTAACACAAGTGCGAAAAGTGGTTTTTCCACACTAATACAAGTGCAAAAGTGGTTTCCTGCACCAACACAAGTGCGAAAAGTGGTTTTTCAACACTAACACAAGTGCGAAAAGTGGTTTTTCAACACTAACACAAGTGCGAAAAGTGGTTTTTCCACACTAATACAAGTGCAAAAGTGGTTTCCTGCACCAACACAAGTGCGAAAAGTGGTTTTTCAACACTAACACATGTGCGAAAAGTGGTTTTTCAACACTAACACAAGTGTGAAAAGTGGTTTTTCCACACTAATACAAGTGCAAAAGTGGTTTCCTGCACCAACACAAGTGCGAAAAGTGGTTTTTCAACACTAACACAAGTGCGAAAAGTGGTTTTTCAACACTAACACAAGTGCGAAAAGTGGTTTTTCCACACTAATACAAGTGCAAAAGCGGTTTCCTGCACCAACACAAGTGCGAAAAGTGGTTTTTCAACACTAACACAAGTGCGAAATGTGGTTTTTCAACACTATCACAAGTGCAAAAAGTGTTTTTTCCACACTAATACAAGTGCAAAAGTGGTTTCCTGCACCAACACAAGTGCGAAAAGTGGTTTTTCAACACTAACACAAGTGCGAAAAGTGGTTTTTCAACACTAACACAAGTGCGAAAAGTGGGTTTTCAACACTAACACAAGTGCAAAAAGTGGTTTTTTCCACACTAACACAAGTGCAAAAGTGGTTTCCTGCACCAACACAAGTGCGAAAAGTGGTTTTTCAACACTAACACAAGTGCGAAAAGTGGTTTTTCAACACTAACACAAGTGCGAAAAGTGGTTTTTCCACACTAATACAAGTGCAAAAGTGGTTTCCTGCACCAACACAAGTGCGAAAAGTGGTTTTTCAACACTAACACAAGTGAGAAAAGTGGTTTTTCCACACTAACACAGGTGCGAAAAGTGATTTTTCCACACTAATACAAGTGCAAAAGTGGTTTCCTGCACCAACACAAGTGCGAAAAGTGGTTTTTCAACACTAACACAAGTGCGAAAAGTGGTTTTTCAACACTAACACAAGTGCGAAAAGTGGTTTTTCCACACTAACACAAGTGCAAAAAGTGGTTTTTCCACACTAATACAAGTGCAAAAGTGGTTTCCTGCACCAACACAAGTGCGAAAAGTGGTTTTCAACACTAACACAAGTGCGAAAAGTGGTTTTTCAACACTAACACAAGTGCGAAAAGTGGTTTTTCCACACTAATACAAGTGCAAAAGCGGTTTCCTGCACCAACACAAGTGCGAAAAGTGGTTTTTCAACACTAACACAAGTGCGAAAAGGGGTTTTTCAACACTATCACAAGTGCAAAAAGTGTTTTTTCCACACTAATACAAGTGCAAAAGTGGTTTCCTGCACCAACACAAGTGCAAAAAGTGGTTTTTCAACACTAACACAAGTACGAAAAGTGGTTTTTCAACACTAACACAACTGCGAAAAGTGGTTTTTCCACACTAATACAAGTGCAAAAGTGGTTTTCTGCACCAACACAAGTGCGAAAAGTGGTTTTTCCAGACTAATACAAGTGCAAAAGTGGTTTCCTGCACCAACACAAGTGCGAAAAGTGGTTTTTGAACACTAACACAATTGCGAAAAGTGGTTTTTCAACACTAACACAAGTGCGAAAAGTGTTTTTTCACACTAATACAAGTGCAAAAGCGGTTTCCTGCACCAACACAAGTGCGAAAAGTGGTTTTTCAACACTAACACAAGTGCGAAATGTGGTTTTTCAACACTATCACAAGTGCAAAAAGTGTTTTTTCCACACTAATACAAGTGCGAAAAGTGGTTTTTCAACACAAACACAAGTGCGAAAAGTGTTTTTTCACACTAATACAAGTGCAAAAGCGGTTTCCTGCACCAACACAAGTGCGAAAAGTGGTTTTTCAACACTAACACAAGTGCGAAAAGTGGTTTTTCAACACTATCACAAGTGCAATAAGTGTTTTTTCCACCCTAATACAAGTGCAAAAGTGGTTTCCTGCACCAACACAAGTGCGAAAAGTGGTTTTTCAACACTAACACAAGTGCGAAAAGTGGTTTTTCAACACTAACACAAGTGCGAAAAGTGGTTTTTCAACACTAACACAAGTGCGAAAAGTGGTTTTTCCACACTAATACAAGTGCAAAAGTGGTTTCCTGCACCAACACAAGTGCGAAAAGTGGTTTTTCAACACTAACACAAGTGCGAAAAGTGGTTTTTCAACACTAACACAAGTGCGAAAAGTGGTTTTTCCACACTAATACAAGTGCAAAAGTGGTTTCCTGCACCAACACAAGTGCGAAAAGTGGTTTTTCAACACTAACACATGTGCGAAAAGTGGTTTTTCAACACTAACACAAGTGCGAAAAGTGGTTTTTCCACACTAATACAAGTGCAAAAGTGGTTTCCTGCACCAACACAAGTGCGAAAAGTGGTTTTTCAACACTAACACAAGTGCGAAAAGTGGTTTTTCAACACTAACACAAGTGCGAAAAGTGGTTTTTCAACACTAACACAAGTGCGAAAAGTGGTTTTTCCACACTAACACAAGTGCAAAAGTGGTTTCCTGCACCAACACAAGTGCGAAAAGTGGTTTTTCAACACTATCACAAGTGCAAAAAGTGTTTTTTCCACACTAATACAAGTGCGAAAAGTGGTTTTTCCACACTAATACAAATGCAAAAGTGGTTTTTCAACACGAACACAAGTGCGAAAAGTGTTTTTTCAACACTAACACAAGTGCGAAAAGTGGTTTTTCAACACTATCACAAGTGCAAAAAGTGTTTTTTCCACACTAATACAAGTGCGAAAAGTGGTTTTTCCACACTAATACAAATGCAAAAGTGGTTTTTCAACACGAACACAAGTGCGAAAAGTGTTTTTTCAACACTAACACAAGTGCGAAAAGTGTTTTTTCCACACTAATACAAGTGCAAAAGTGGTTTCCTGCACCAACACAAGTGCGAAAAGTGGTTTTTCAACACGAACACAAGTGCGAAAAGTGGTTTTTCAACACTAACACAAGTGCGAAAAGTGGTTTTTCCACACTAATACAAGTGCAAAAGTGGTTTCCTGCAACAACACAAGTGCGAAAAGTGGTTTTTCAACACTAACACAAGTGCAAAAGTGGTTTCCTGCACCAACACAAGTGCGAAAAGTGATTTTTCAACACTAACACAAGTGCGAAAAGTGGTTTTTTCACACTAATAAAAGTGCAAAAGTGGTTTCCTGCACCAACACAAGTGCGAAAAGTGGTTTTTCAACACTAGCACAAGTGCGAAAAGTGGTTTTTCAACACTATCACAAGTGCAAAAAGTGTTTTTTCCACACTAATACAAGTGCAAAAGTGGTTTCCTGCACCAACACAAGTGCGAAAAGTGGTTTTTCAACACTAACACAAGTGCGAAAAGTGGTTTTTCAACACTAACACAAGTGCGAAAAGTGGTTTTTCAACACTAACACAAGCGCGAAAAGTGGTTTTTCCACACTAATACAAGTGCAAAAGTGGTTTCCTGCACCAACACAAGTGCGAAAAGTGGTTTTTCAACACTAACACAAGTGCGAAAAGTGGTTTTTCAACACTAACACAAGTGCGAAAAGTGGTTTTTCCACACTAATACAAGTGCAAAAGTGGTTTCCTGCACCAACACAAGTGCGAAAAGTGGTTTTTCAACACTAACACATGTGCGAAAAGTGGTTTTTCAACACTAACACAAGTGCGAAAAGTGGTTTTTCCACACTAATACAAGTGCAAAAGTGGTTTCCTGCACCAACACAAGTGCGAAAAGTGGTTTTTCAACACTAACACAAGTGCGAAAAGTGGTTTTTCAACACTAACACAAGTGCGAAAAGTGGTTTATCCACACTAATACAAGTGCAAAAGCGGTTTCCTGCACCAACACAAGTGCGAAAAGTGGTTTTTCAACACTAACACAAGTGCGAAAAGTGGTTTTTCAACACTATCACAAGTGCAAAAAGTGTTTTTTCCACACTAATACAAGTGCAAAAGTGGTTTCCTGCACCAACACAAGTGCGAAAAGTGGTTTTTCAACACTAACACAAGTGCGAAAAGTGGTTTTTCAACACTAACACAAGTGCGAAAAGTGGTTTTTAAACACTAACACAAGTGCGAAAAGTGGTTTTTCCAAACTAATACAAGTGCAAAAGTGGTTTCCTGCACCAATACAAGTGCGAAAAGTGGCTTTTCAACACTAACACAAGTGCGAAAAGTGGTTTTTCAACACTATCACAAGTGCAAAAAGTGTTTTTTCCACACTAATACAAGTGCAAAAGTGGTTTCCTGCACCAACACAAGTGCGAAAAGTGGTTTTTCAACAATAACACAAGTGCGAAAAGTGGTTTTTCAACACTAACACAACTGTAAAAAGTGGTTTTTCCACACTAATACAAGTGCAAAAGTGGTTTCCTGCACCAACACAAGTGCGAAAAGTGGTTTTTCAACACTAACACAAGTGCGAAATGTGGTTTTTCAACACTATCACAAGTGCGAAAAGTGGTTTTTCAACACTAACACAAGTGCGAAAAGTGGGTTTTCAACACTAACACAAGTGCGAAAAGTGGTTTTTCCACACTAACAGAAGTGCAAAAGTGGTTTCCTGCACCAACACAAGTGCGAAAAGTGGTTTTTCAACACTAACACAAGTGCGAAAAGTGGTTTTTCAACACTAACACAAGTGCGAAAAGTGGTTTTTCCACACTAATACAAGTGCAAAAGTGGTTTCCTGCACCAACACAAGTGCGAAAAGTGGTTTTTCAACACTAACACAAGTGAGAAAAGTGGTTTTTCCACACTAACACAAGTGCGAAAAGTGATTTTTCGACACTAATACAAGTGCAAAAGTGGTTTCCTGCACCAACACAAGTGCGAAAAGTGGTTTTTCAACACTAACACAAGTGCGAAAAGTGGTTTTTCAACACTAACACAAGTGCGAAAAGTGGTTTTTCCACACTAACACAAGTGCAAAAGTTGTTTCCTGCACCAACACAAGTGCGAAAAGTGGTATTTCAACACTGACACAAGTGCGAAAAGTGGTTTTTCAACACTATCACAAGTGCGAAAAGTGTTTTTTTCCACACTAATACAAGTGCAAAAGTGGTTTCCTGCACCAACACAAGTGCGAAAAGTGGTTTTTCAACACTAACACAAGTGCGAAAAGTGGTTTTTCAACACTAACACAAGTGCGAAAAGTGGTTTTTCAACACTAACACAAGTGCGAAAAGTGGTTTTTCCACACTAATACAAGTGCAAAAGTGGTTTCCTGCACCAACACAAGTGCGAAAAGTGGTTTTTCAACACTAACACAAGTGCGAAAAGTGGTTTTTCAACACTAACACAAGTGCGAAAAGTGGTTTTTCCACACTAATACAAGTGCAAAAGTGGTTTCCTGCACCAACACAAGTGCGAAAAGTGGTTTTTCAACACTAACACATGTGCGAAAAGTGGTTTTTCAACACTAACACAAGTGCGAAAAGTGGTTTTTCCACACTAATACAAGTGCAAAAGTGGTTTCCTGCACCAACACAAGTGCGAAAAGTTGTTTTTCAACATTAACACAAGTGCGAAAAGTGGTTTTTCAACACTAACACAAGTGCGAAAAGTGGTTTTTCCACACTAATACAAGTGCAAAAGCGGTTTCCTGCACCAACACAAGTGCGAAAAGTGGTTTTTCAACACTAACACAAGTGCGAAAAGTGGTTTTTCAACACTATCACAAGTGCAAAAAGTGTTTTTTCCACACTAATACAAGTGCAAAAGTGGTTTCCTGCACCAACACAAGTGCGAAAAGTGGTTTTTCAACACTAACACAAGTGCGAAAAGTGGTTTTTCAACACTAACACAAGTGCGAAAAGTGGTTTTTCCACACTAATACAAGTGCAAAAGTGGTTTCCTGCACCAACACAAGTGCGAAAAGTGGTTTTTCAACACTAACACAAGTGCGAAAAGTGGTTTTTCAACACTAACACAAGTGCGAAAAGTGGTTTTTCCAAACTAATACAAGTGCAAAAGTGGTTTCCTGCACCAACACAAGTGCGAAAAGTGGTTTTTCAACACTAACACAAGTGCGAAAAGTGGTTTTTCAACACTAACACAAGTGCGAAAAGTCGTTTTTCCACACGCATACAAGTGCAAAAGTGGTTTCCTGCACCAACACAAGTGCGAAAAGTGGTTTTTCAACACTAACACAAGTGCGAAAAGTGGTTTTTCAACACTAACACAAGTGCGAAAAGTGGTTTTTCCACACTAATACAAGTGCAAAAGTGGTTTCCTGCACCAACACAAGTGCGAAAAGTGGTTTTTCAACACTAACACAAGTGCGAAAAGTGGTTTTTCTACACTATCACAAGTGCAATAAGTGTTTTTTCCACACTAATACAAGTGCAAAAGTGGTTTCCTGCACCAACACAAGTGCGAAAAGTGGTTTTTCAACACTAACACAAGTGCGAAAAGTGGTTTTTCAACACTAACACAAGTGCGAAAAGTGGTTTTTCAACACTAACACAAGTGCGAAAAGTGGTTTTTCCACACTAACACAAGTGCAAAAGTGGTTTCCTGCACCAACACAAGTGCGAAAAGTGGTTTTTCAACACTAACACAAGTGCGAAAAGTGGTTTTTCAACACTATCACAAGTGCAAAAAGTGTTTTTTCCACACTAATACAAGTGCGAAAAGTGGTTTTTCCACACTAATACAAGTGCAAAAGTGGTTTTTCAACACTAACACAAGTGCGAAAAGTGGTTTTTCAACACTAACACAAGTGCGAAAAGTGTTTTTTCCACACTAATACAAGTGCAAAAGTGGTTTCCTGCACCAACACAAGTGCGAAAAGTGGTTTTTCAACACTAACACAAGTGCGAAAAGTGGTTTTTCAACACTAACACAAGTGCGAAAAGTGGTTTTGCCACACTAATACAAGTGCAATAGTGGTTTCCTGCACCAAAACAAGTGCGAAAAGTGGTTTTTCAACACTAACACAAGTGCGAAAAGTGTTTTTTCCACACTAATACAAGTGCAAAAGTGGTTTCCTGCACCAACACAAGTGCGAAAAGTGGTTTTTGAACACTAACACAAGTGCGAAAAGTGGTTTTTCAACACTAACACAAGTGCGAAAAGTGTTTTTTCACACTAATACAAGTGCAAAAGCGGTTTCCTGCACCAACACAAGTGCGAAAAGTGGTTTTTCAACACCAACACAAGTGCGAAATGTAGTTTTTAAACACTATCACAAGTGCAAAAAGTGTTTTTTCCACACTAATACAAGTGCGAAAAGTGGTTTTTCAACACAAACACAAGTGCGAAAAGTGTTTTTTCACACTAATACAAGTGCAAAAGCGGTTTCCTGCACCAACACTAGTGCGAAAAGTGGTTTTTCAACACTAACACAAGTGCGAAAAGTGGTTTTTCAACACTAACACATGCGCAAAAAGTGGTTTTTCCACACTAATACAAGTGCAAAAGCAGTTTCCTGCACCAACACAAGTGCGAAAAGTGGTTTTTCAACACGAACACAAGTGCGAAATGTGGTTTTTCAACACTATCACAAGTGCAAAAAGTGTTTTTTCCACACTAATACAAGTGCGAAAAGTGGTTTTTCAACACCAACACAAGTGCGAAAAGTGGTTTTTCAACACTAACACAAGTGCGAAAAGTGGTTTTTCAACACTATCACAAGTGCAAAAAGTGTTTTTTCCACACTAATACAAGTGCAAAAGTGGTTTCCTGCACCAACACAAGTGCGAAAAGTGGTTTTTCAACACTAACACAAGTGCGAAAAGTGGTTTTTTCACACTAATACAAGTGCAAAAGTGGTTTCCTGCACCAACACAAGTGCGAAAAGTGGTTTTTCAACACTAGCACAAGTACGAAAAGTGGTTTTTCAACACTATCACAAGTGCAAAAAGTGTTTTTTCCACACTAATACAAGTGCAAAAGTGGTTTCCTGCACCAACACAAGTGCGAAAAGTGGTTTTTCAACACTAACACAAGTGCGAAAAGTGGTTTTTCAACACTAACACAAGTGCGAAAAGTGGTTTTTGAACACTAACACAAGTGCGAAAAGTGGTTTTTCAACACTAACACAAGTGCGAAAAGTGTTTTTTCACACTAATACAAGTGCAAAAGCGGTTTCCTGCACCAACACAAGTGCGAAAAGTGGTTTTTCAACACTAACACAAGTGCGAAATGTGGTTTTTAAACACTATCACAAGTGCAAAAAGTGTTTTTTCCACACTAATACAAGTGCGAAAAGTGGTTTTTCAACACAAACACAAGTGCGAAAAGTGTTTTTTCACACTAATACAAGTGCAAAAGCGGTTTCCTGCACCAACACAAGTGCGAAAAGTGGTTTTTCAACACTAACACAAGTGCGAAAAGTGGTTTTTCAACACTAACACATGCGCAAAAAGTGGTTTTTCCACACTAATACAAGTGCAAAAGCAGTTTCCTGCACCAACACAAGTGCGAAAAGTGGTTTTTCAACACGAACACAAGTGCGAAATGTGGTTTTTCAACACTATCACAAGTGCAAAAAGTGTTTTTTCCACACTAATACAAGTGCGAAAAGTGGTTTTTCAACACTAACACATGCGCAAAAAGTGGTTTTTCCACACTAATACAAGTGCAAAAGCAGTTTCCTGCACCAACACAAGTGCGAAAAGTGGTTTTTCAACACGAACACAAGTGCGAAATGTGGTTTTTCAACACTATCACAAGTGCAAAAAGTGTTTTTTCCACACTAATACAAGTGCAAAAGTGGTTTCCTGCACCAACACAAGTGCGAAAAGTGGTTTTTCAACACTAACACAAGTGCGAAAAGTGGTTTTTTCACACTAATACAAGTGCAAAAGTGGTTTCCTGCACCAACACAAGTGCGAAAAGTGGTTTTTCAACACTAGCACAAGTACGAAAAGTGGTTTTTCAACACTATCACAAGTGCAAAAAGTGTTTTTTCCACACTAATACAAGTGCAAAAGTGGTTTCCTGCACCAACACAAGTGCGAAAAGTGGTTTTTCAACACTAACACAAGTGCGAAAAGTGGTTTTTCAACACTAACACAAGTGCGAAAAGTGGTTTTTCAACACTAACACAAGTGCGAAAAGTGGTTTTTCCACACTAATACAAGTGCAAAAGTGGTTTCCTGCACCAACACAAGTGCGAAAAGTGGTTTTTCAACACTAACACAAGTGCGAAAAGTGTTTTTTTCCACACTAATACAAGTGCAAAAGTGGTTTCGTGCACCAACACAAGTGCGAAAAGTGGTTTTTCAACACTAACACAAGTGCGAAAAGTGGTTTTTCAACACTAACACAAGTGCGAAAAGTGGTTTTTCAACACTAACACAAGTGCGAAAAGTGGTTTTTCCACACTAATACAAGTGCAAAAGTGGTTTCCTGCACCAACACAAGTGCGAAAAGTGGTTTTTCAACACTAACACAAGTGCGAAAAGTGGTTTTTCAACACTAACACAAGTGCGAAAAGTGGTTTTTCCACACTAATACAAGTGCAAAAGTGGTTTCCTGCACCAACACAAGTGCGAAAAGTGGTTTTTCAACACTAACACATGTGCGAAAAGTGGTTTTTCAACACTAACACAAGTGCGAAAAGTGGTTTTTCCACACTAATACAAGTGCAAAAGTGGTTTCCTGCACCAACACAAGTGCGAAAAGTGGTTTTTCAACACTAACACAAGTGCGAAAAGTGGTTTTTCAACACTAACACAAGTGCGAAAAGTGGTTTTTCCACACTAATACAAGTGCAAAAGCGGTTTCCTGCACCAACACAAGTGCGAAAAGTGGTTTTTCAACACTAACACAAGTGCGAAAAGTGGTTTTTCAACACTATCACAATTGCAAAAAGTGTTTTTCCACACTAATACAAGTGCAAAAGTGGTTTCCTGCACCAACACAAGTGCGAAAAGTGGTTTTTCAACACTAACACAAGTGCGAAAAGTGGTTTTTCAACACTAACACAAGTGCGAAAAGTGGTTTTTCCACACTAATACAAGTGCAAAAGTGGTTTCCTGCACCAACACAAGTGCGAAAAGTGGTTTTTCAACACTAACACAAGTGCGAAAAGTGGTTTTTCAACACTAACACAAGTGCGAAAAGTGGTTTTTCCAAACTAATACAAGTGCAAAAGTGGTTTCCTGCACCAACACAAGTGCGAAAAGTGGTTTTTCAACACTAACACAAGTGCGAAAAGTGGTTTTTCAACACTAACACAAGTGCGAAAAGTCGTTTTTCCACACGCATACAAGTGCAAAAGTGGTTTCCTGCACCAACACAAGTGCGAAAAGTGGTTTTTCAACACTAACACAAGTGCGAAAAGTGGTTTTTCAACACTAACACAAGTGCGAAAAGTGGTTTTTCCACACTAATACAAGTGCAAAAGTGGTTTCCTGCACCAACACAAGTGCGAAAAGTGGTTTTTCAACACTAACACAAGTGCGAAAAGTGGTTTTTCAACACTATCACAAGTGCAATAAGTGTTTTTTCCACACTAATACAAGTGCAAAAGTGGTTTCCTGCACCAACACAAGTGCGAAAAGTGGTTTTTCAACACTAACACAAGTGCGAAAAGTGGTTTTTCAACACTAACACAAGTGCGAAAAGTGGTTTTTCAACACTAACACAAGTGCGAAAAGTGGTTTTTCCACACTAACACAAGTGCAAAAGTGGTTTCCTGCACCAACACAAGTGCGAAAAGTGGTTTTTCAACACTAACACAAGTGCGAAAAGTGGTTTTTCAACACTATCACAAGTGCAAAAAGTGTTTTTTCCACACTAATACAAGTGCGAAAAGTGGTTTTTCCACACTAATACAAGTGCAAAAGTGGTTTTTCAACACTAACACAAGTGCGAAAAGTGGTTTTTCAACACTAACACAAGTGCGAAAAGTGTTTTTTCCACACTAATACAAGTGCAAAAGTGGTTTCCTGCACCAACACAAGTGCGAAAAGTGGTTTTTCAACACTAACACAAGTGCGAAAAGTGGTTTTTCAACACTAACACAAGTGCGAAAAGTGGTTTTTCCACACTAATACAAGTGCAATAGTGGTTTCCTGCACCAACACAAGTGCGAAAAGTGGTTTTTCAACACTAACACAAGTGCGAAAAGTGGTTTTTCCACACTAATACAAGTGCAAAAGCGGTTTCCTGCACCAACACAAGTGCGAAAAGTGGTTTTTCAACACTAACACAAGTGCGAAATGTGGTTTTTCAACACTATCACAAGTGCAAAAAGTGTTTTTTCCACACTAATACAAGTGCAAAAGTGGTTTCCTGGACCAACACAAGTGCAAAAAGTGGTTTTCAACACTAACACAAGTGCGAAAAGTGGTTTTTCAACACTAACACAAGTGCGAAAAGTGGGTTTTCAACACTAACACAAGTGCGAAAAGTGGTTTTTCCACACTAACACAAGTGCAAAAGTGGTTTCCTGCACCAACACAAGTGCGAAAAGTGGTTTTTCAACACTAACACAAGTGCGAAAAGTGGTTTTTCAACACTAACACAAGTGCGAAAAGTGGTTTTTTTTCCACACTAATACAAGTGCAAAAGTGGTTTCCTGCACCAACACAAGTGCGAAAAGTGGTTTTTCAAGACTAACACAAGTGAGAAAAGTGGTTTTTCCACACTAACACAGGTGCGAAAAGTGATTTTTCCACACTAATACAAGTGCAAAAGTGGTTTCCTGCACCAACACAAGTGCGAAAAGTGGTTTTTCAACACTAACACAAGTGCGAAAAGTGGTTTTTCAACACTAACACAAGTGCGAAAAGTGGTTTTTCCACACTAACACAAGTGCAAAAAGTGGTTTTTCCACACTAATACAAGTGCAAAAGTGGTTTCCTGCACCAACACAAGTGCGAAAAGTGGTTTTTCAACACTAACACAAGTGCGAAAAGTGGTTTTCAACACTAACACAAGTGCGAAAAGTGGTTTTTCAACACTAACACAAGTGCGAAAAGTGGTTTTTCCACACTAATACAAGTGCAAAAGCGGTTTCCTGCACCAACACAAGTGCGAAAAGTGGTTTTTCAACACTAACACAAGTGCGAAAAGGGGTTTTTCAACACTATCACAAGTGCAAAAAGTGTTTTTACCACACTAATACAAGTGCAAAAGTGGTTTCCTGCACCAACACAAGTGCAAAAAGTGGTTTTTCAACACTAACACAAGTACGAAAAGTGGTTTTTCAACACTAACACAACTGCGAAAAGTGGTTTTTCCACACTAATACAAGTGCAAAAGTGGTTTTCTGCACCAACACAAGTGCGAAAAGTGGTTTTTCCACACTAATACAAGTGCAAAAGTGGTTTCCTGCACCAACACAAGTGCGAAAAGTGGTTTTTGAACACTAACACAATTGCGAAAAGTGGTTTTTCAACACTAACACAAGTGCGAAAAGTGTTTTTTCACACTAATACAAGTGCAAAAGCGGTTTCCTGCACCAACACAAGTGCGAAAAGTGGTTTTTCAACACTAACACAAGTGCGAAATGTGGTTTTTCAACACTATCACAAGTGCAAAAAGTGTTTTTTCCACACTAATACAAGTGCGAAAAGTGGTTTTTCAACACAAACACAAGTGCGAAAAGTGTTTTTTCACACTAATACAAGTGCAAAAGCGGTTTCCTGCACCAACACAAGTGCGAAAAGTGGTTTTTCAACACTAACACAAGTGCGAAAAGTGGTTTTTCAACACTATCACAAGTGCAATAAGTGTTTTTTCCACACTAATACAAGTGCAAAAGTGGTTTCCTGCACCAACACAAGTGCGAAAAGTGGTTTTTCAACACTAACACAAGTGCGAAAAGTGGTTTTTCAACACTAACACAAGTGCGAAAAGTGGTTTTTCAACACTAACACAAGTGCAAAAAGTGGTTTTTCCACACTAATACAAGTGCAAAAGTGGTTTCCTGCACCAACACAAGTGCGAAAAGTGGTTTTTCAACACTAACACAAGTGCGAAAAGTGGTTTTTCAACACTAACACAAGTGCGAAAAGTGGTTTTTCCACACTAATACAAGTGCAAAAGTGGTTTCCTGCACCAACACAAGTGCGAAAAGTGGTTTTTCAACACTAACACATGTGCGAAAAGTGGTTTTTCAACACTAACACAAGTGCGAAAAGTGGTTTTTCCACACTAATACAAGTGCAAAAGTGGTTTCCTGCACCAACACAAGTGCGAAAAGTGGTTTTTCAACACTAACACAAGTGCGAAAAGTGGTTTTTCAACACTAACACAAGTGCGAAAAGTGGTTTTTCAACACTAACACAAGTGCGAAAAGTGGTTTTTCCACACTAACACAAGTGCAAAAGTGGTTTCCTGCACCAACACAAGTGCGAAAAGTGGTTTTTCAACACTATCACAAGTGCAAAAAGTGTTTTTTCCACACTAATACAAGTGCGAAAAGTGGTTTTTCCACACTAATACAAATGCAAAAGTGGTTTTTCAACACGAACACAAGTGCGAAAAGTGTTTTTTCAACACTAACACAAGTGCGAAAAGTGGTTTTTCAACACTAACACAAGTGCGAAAAGTGGGTTTTCAACACTAACACAAGTGCGAAAAGTGGTTTTTCCACACTAACACAAGTGCAAAAGTGGTTTCCTGCACCAACACAAGTGCGAAAAGTGGTTTTTCAACACTAACACAAGTGCGAAAAGTGGTTTTTCAACACTAACACAAGTGCGAAAAGTGGTTTTTCCACACTAATACAAGTGCAAAAGTGGTTTCCTGCACCAACACAAGTGCAAAAAGTGGTTTTTCAACACTAACACATGTGCGAAAAGTGGTTTTTCAACACTAACACAAGTGCGAAAAGTGGTTTTTCCACACTAATACAAGTGCAAAAGTGGTTTCCTGCACCAACACAAGTGCGAAAAGTGGTTTTTCAACACTAACACAAGTGCGAAAAGTGGTTTTTCAACACTAACACAAGTGCGAAAAGTGATTTTTCAACACTAACACAAGTGCGAAAAGTGGTTTTTCCACACTAATACAAGTGCAAAAGTGGTTTCCTGCACCAACACAAGTGCGAAAAGTGGTTTTTCAACACTAACACATGTGCGAAAAGTGGTTTTTCAACACTAACACAAGTGCGAAAAGTGGTTTTTCCACACTAATACAAGTGCAATAGTGGTTTCCTGCACCAACACAAGTGCGAAAAGTGGTTTTTCAACACTAACACAAGTGCGAAAAGTGGTTTTTCCACACTAATACAAGTGCAAAAGCGGTTTCCTGCACCAACACAAGTGCGAAAAGTGGTTTTTCAACACTAACACAAGTGCGAAATGTGGTTTTTCAACACTATCACAAGTGCAAAAAGTGTTTTTTCCACACTAATACAAGTGCAAAAGTGGTTTCCTGGACCAACACAAGTGCAAAAAGTGGTTTTCAACACTAACACAAGTGCGAAAAGTGGTTTTTCAACACTAACACAAGTGCGAAAAGTGGGTTTTCAACACTAACACAAGTGCGAAAAGTGGTTTTTCCACACTAACACAAGTGCAAAAGTGGTTTCCTGCACCAACACAAGTGCGAAAAGTGGTTTTTCAACACTAACACAAGTGCGAAAAGTGGTTTTTCAACACTAACACAAGTGCGAAAAGTGGTTTTTTTTCCACACTAATACAAGTGCAAAAGTGGTTTCCTGCACCAACACAAGTGCGAAAAGTGGTTTTTCAAGACTAACACAAGTGAGAAAAGTGGTTTTTCCACACTAACACAGGTGCGAAAAGTGATTTTTCCACACTAATACAAGTGCAAAAGTGGTTTCCTGCACCAACACAAGTGCGAAAAGTGGTTTTTCAACACTAACACAAGTGCGAAAAGTGGTTTTTCAACACTAACACAAGTGCGAAAAGTGGTTTTTCCACACTAACACAAGTGCAAAAAGTGGTTTTTCCACACTAATACAAGTGCAAAAGTGGTTTCCTGCACCAACACAAGTGCGAAAAGTGGTTTTTCAACACTAACACAAGTGCGAAAAGTGGTTTTCAACACTAACACAAGTGCGAAAAGTGGTTTTTCAACACTAACACAAGTGCGAAAAGTGGTTTTTCCACACTAATACAAGTGCAAAAGCGGTTTCCTGCACCAACACAAGTGCGAAAAGTGGTTTTTCAACACTAACACAAGTGCGAAAAGGGGTTTTTCAACACTATCACAAGTGCAAAAAGTGTTTTTACCACACTAATACAAGTGCAAAAGTGGTTTCCTGCACCAACACAAGTGCAAAAAGTGGTTTTTCAACACTAACACAAGTACGAAAAGTGGTTTTTCAACACTAACACAACTGCGAAAAGTGGTTTTTCCACACTAATACAAGTGCAAAAGTGGTTTTCTGCACCAACACAAGTGCGAAAAGTGGTTTTTCCACACTAATACAAGTGCAAAAGTGGTTTCCTGCACCAACACAAGTGCGAAAAGTGGTTTTTGAACACTAACACAATTGCGAAAAGTGGTTTTTCAACACTAACACAAGTGCGAAAAGTGTTTTTTCACACTAATACAAGTGCAAAAGCGGTTTCCTGCACCAACACAAGTGCGAAAAGTGGTTTTTCAACACTAACACAAGTGCGAAATGTGGTTTTTCAACACTATCACAAGTGCAAAAAGTGTTTTTTCCACACTAATACAAGTGCGAAAAGTGGTTTTTCAACACAAACACAAGTGCGAAAAGTGTTTTTTCACACTAATACAAGTGCAAAAGCGGTTTCCTGCACCAACACAAGTGCGAAAAGTGGTTTTTCAACACTAACACAAGTGCGAAAAGTGGTTTTTCAACACTATCACAAGTGCAATAAGTGTTTTTTCCACACTAATACAAGTGCAAAAGTGGTTTCCTGCACCAACACAAGTGCGAAAAGTGGTTTTTCAACACTAACACAAGTGCGAAAAGTGGTTTTTCAACACTAACACAAGTGCGAAAAGTGGTTTTTCAACACTAACACAAGTGCAAAAAGTGGTTTTTCCACACTAATACAAGTGCAAAAGTGGTTTCCTGCACCAACACAAGTGCGAAAAGTGGTTTTTCAACACTAACACAAGTGCGAAAAGTGGTTTTTCAACACTAACACAAGTGCGAAAAGTGGTTTTTCCACACTAATACAAGTGCAAAAGTGGTTTCCTGCACCAACACAAGTGCGAAAAGTGGTTTTTCAACACTAACACATGTGCGAAAAGTGGTTTTTCAACACTAACACAAGTGCGAAAAGTGGTTTTTCCACACTAATACAAGTGCAAAAGTGGTTTCCTGCACCAACACAAGTGCGAAAAGTGGTTTTTCAACACTAACACAAGTGCGAAAAGTGGTTTTTCAACACTAACACAAGTGCGAAAAGTGGTTTTTCAACACTAACACAAGTGCGAAAAGTGGTTTTTCCACACTAACACAAGTGCAAAAGTGGTTTCCTGCACCAACACAAGTGCGAAAAGTGGTTTTTCAACACTATCACAAGTGCAAAAAGTGTTTTTTCCACACTAATACAAGTGCGAAAAGTGGTTTTTCCACACTAATACAAATGCAAAAGTGGTTTTTCAACACGAACACAAGTGCGAAAAGTGTTTTTTCAACACTAACACAAGTGCGAAAAGTGGTTTTTCAACACTAACACAAGTGCGAAAAGTGGGTTTTCAACACTAACACAAGTGCGAAAAGTGGTTTTTCCACACTAACACAAGTGCAAAAGTGGTTTCCTGCACCAACACAAGTGCGAAAAGTGGTTTTTCAACACTAACACAAGTGCGAAAAGTGGTTTTTCAACACTAACACAAGTGCGAAAAGTGGTTTTTCCACACTAATACAAGTGCAAAAGTGGTTTCCTGCACCAACACAAGTGCGAAAAGTGGTTTTTCAACACTAACACATGTGCGAAAAGTGGTTTTTCAACACTAACACAAGTGCGAAAAGTGGTTTTTCCACACTAATACAAGTGCAAAAGTGGTTTCCTGCACCAACACAAGTGCGAAAAGTGGTTTTTCAACACTAACACAAGTGCGAAAAGTGGTTTTTCAACACTAACACAAGTGCGAAAAGTGATTTTTCAACACTAACACAAGTGCGAAAAGTGGTTTTTCCACACTAATACAAGTGCAAAAGTGGTTTCCTGCACCAACACAAGTGCGAAAAGTGGTTTTTCAACACTAACACATGTGCGAAAAGTGGTTTTTCAACACTAACACAAGTGCGAAAAGTGGTTTTTTCCACACTAATACAAGTGCAAAAGTGGTTTCCTGCACCAACACAAGTGCGAAAAGTGGTTTTTCAACACTAACACAAGTGCGAAAAGTGGTTTTTCAACACTAACACATGCGCAAAAAGTGGTTTTTCCACACTAATACAAGTGCAAAAGCAGTTTCCTGCACCAACACAAGTGCGAAAAGTGGTTTTTCAACACGAACACAAGTGCGAAATGTGGTTTTTCAACACTATCACAAGTGCAAAAAGTGTTTTTTCCACACTAATACAAGTGCGAAAAGTGGTTTTTCAACACCAACACAAGTGCGAAAAGTGGTTTTTCAACACTAACACAAGTGCGAAAAGTGGTTTTTCAACACTATCACAAGTGCAAAAAGTGTTTTTTCCACACTAATACAAGTGCAAAAGTGGTTTCCTGCACCAACACAAGTGCGAAAAGTGGTTTTTCAACACTAACACAAGTGCGAAAAGTGGTTTTTTCACACTAATACAAGTGCAAAAGTGGTTTCCTGCACCAACACAAGTGCGAAAAGTGGTTTTTCAACACTAGCACAAGTGCGAAAAGTGGTTTTTCAACACTATCACAAGTGCAAAAAGTGTTTTTTCCACACTAATACAAGTGCAAAAGTGGTTTCCTGCACCAACACAAGTGCGAAAAGTGGTTTTTCAACACTAACACAAGTGCAAAAAGTGGTTTTTCAACACTAACACAAGTGCGAAAAGTGGTTTTTCAACACTAACACAAGTGCGAAAAGTGGTTTTTCCACACTAATACAAGTGCAAAAGTGGTTTCCTGCACCAACACAAGTGCGAAAAGTGGTTTTGCAACACTAACACAAGTGCGAAAAGTGGTTTTTCAACACTAACACAAGTGCGAAAAGTGGTTTTTCCACACTAATACAAGTGCAAAAGTGGTTTCCTGCACCAACACAAGTGCGAAAAGTGGTTTTTCAACACTAACACATGTGCGAAAAGTGGTTTTTCAACACTAACACAAGTGTGAAAAGTGGTTTTTCCACACTAATACAAGTGCAAAAGTGGTTTCCTGCACCAACACAAGTGCGAAAAGTGGTTTTTCAACACTAACACAAGTGCGAAAAGTGGTTTTTCAACACTAACACAAGTGCGAAAAGTGGTTTTTCCACACTAATACAAGTGCAAAAGCGGTTTCCTGCACCAACACAAGTGCGAAAAGTGGTTTTTCAACACTAACACAAGTGCGAAATGTGGTTTTTCAACACTATCACAAGTGCAAAAAGTGTTTTTTCCACACTAATACAAGTGCAAAAGTGGTTTCCTGCACCAACACAAGTGCGAAAAGTGGTTTTTGAACACTAACACAAGTGCGAAAAGTGGTTTTTCAACACTATCACAAGTGCAATAAGTGTTTTTTCCACACTAATACAAGTGCAAAAGTGGTTTCCTGCACCAACACAAGTGCGAAAAGTGGTTTTTCAACACTAACACAAGTGCGAAAAGTGGTTTTTCAACACTAACACAAGTGCGAAAAGTGGTTTTTCCACACTAATACAAGTGCAAAAGTGGTTTCCTGCACCAACACAAGTGCGAAAAGTGGTTTTTCAACACTAACACATGTGCGAAAAGTGGTTTTTCAACACTAACACAAGTGCGAAAAGTGGTTTTTCAACACTAACACAAGTGCAAAAAGTGGTTTTTCCACACTAATACAAGTGCAAAAGTGGTTTCCTGCACCAACACAAGTGCGAAAAGTGGTTTTTCAACACTAACACAAGTGCGAAAAGTGGTTTTTCAACACTAACACAAGTGCGAAAAGTGGTTTTTCCACACTAATACAAGTGCAAAAGTGGTTTCCTGCACCAACACAAGTGCGAAAAGTGGTTTTTCAACACTAACACATGTGCGAAAAGTGGTTTTTCAACACTAACACAAGTGCGAAAAGTGGTTTTTCCACACTAATACAAGTGCAAAAGTGGTTTCCTGCACCAACACAAGTGCGAAAAGTGGTTTTTCAACACTAACACAAGTGCGAAAAGTGGTTTTTCAACACTAACACAAGTGCGAAAAGTGGTTTTTCAACACTAACACAAGTGCGAAAAGTGGTTTTTCCACACTAACACAAGTGCAAAAGTGGTTTCCTGCACCAACACAAGTGCGAAAAGTGGTTTTTCAACACTATCACAAGTGCAAAAAGTGTTTTTTCCACACTAATACAAGTGCGAAAAGTGGTTTTTCCACACTAATACAAATGCAAAAGTGGTTTTTCAACACGAACACAAGTGCGAAAAGTGTTTTTTCAACACTAACACAAGTGCGAAAAGTGGTTTTTCAACACTAACACAAGTGCGAAAAGTGGGTTTTCAACACTAACACAAGTGCGAAAAGTGGTTTTTCCACACTAACACAAGTGCAAAAGTGGTTTCCTGCACCAACACAAGTGCGAAAAGTGGTTTTTCAACACTAACACAAGTGCGAAAAGTGGTTTTTCAACACTAACACAAGTGCGAAAAGTGGTTTTTCCACACTAATACAAGTGCAAAAGTGGTTTCCTGCACCAACACAAGTGCGAAAAGTGGTTTTTCAACACTAACACATGTGCGAAAAGTGGTTTTTCAACACTAACACAAGTGCAAAAAGTGGTTTTTCCACACTAATACAAGTGCAAAAGTGGTTTCCTGCACCAACACAAGTGCGAAAAGTGGTTTTTCAACACTAACACAAGTGCGAAAAGTGGTTTTTCAACACTAACACAAGTGCGAAAAGTGATTTTTCAACACTAACACAAGTGCGAAAAGTGGTTTTTCCACACTAATACAAGTGCAAAAGTGGTTTCCTGCACCAACACAAGTGCGAAAAGTGGTTTTTCAACACTAACACATGTGCGAAAAGTGGTTTTTCAACACTAACACAAGTGCGAAAAGTGGTTTTTTCCACACTAATACAAGTGCAAAAGTGGTTTCCTGCACCAACACAAGTGCGAAAAGTGGTTTTTCAACACTAACACAAGTGCGAAAAGTGGTTTTTCAACACTAACACATGCGCAAAAAGTGGTTTTTCCACACTAATACAAGTGCAAAAGCAGTTTCCTGCACCAACACAAGTGCGAAAAGTGGTTTTTCAACACGAACACAAGTGCGAAATGTGGTTTTTCAACACTATCACAAGTGCAAAAAGTGTTTTTTCCACACTAATACAAGTGCGAAAAGTGGTTTTTCAACACCAACACAAGTGCGAAAAGTGGTTTTTCAACACTAACACAAGTGCGAAAAGTGGTTTTTCAACACTATCACAAGTGCAAAAAGTGTTTTTTCCACACTAATACAAGTGCAAAAGTGGTTTCCTGCACCAACACAAGTGCGAAAAGTGGTTTTTCAACACTAACACAAGTGCGAAAAGTGGTTTTTTCACACTAATACAAGTGCAAAAGTGGTTTCCTGCACCAACACAAGTGCGAAAAGTGGTTTTTCAACACTAGCACAAGTGCGAAAAGTGGTTTTTCAACACTATCACAAGTGCAAAAAGTGTTTTTTCCACACTAATACAAGTGCAAAAGTGGTTTCCTGCACCAACACAAGTGCGAAAAGTGGTTTTTCAACACTAACACAAGTGCAAAAAGTGGTTTTTCAACACTAACACAAGTGCGAAAAGTGGTTTTTCAACACTAACACAAGTGCGAAAAGTGGTTTTTCCACACTAATACAAGTGCAAAAGTGGTTTCCTGCACCAACACAAGTGCGAAAAGTGGTTTTGCAACACTAACACAAGTGCGAAAAGTGGTTTTTCAACACTAACACAAGTGCGAAAAGTGGTTTTTCCACACTAATACAAGTGCAAAAGTGGTTTCCTGCACCAACACAAGTGCGAAAAGTGGTTTTTCAACACTAACACATGTGCGAAAAGTGGTTTTTCAACACTAACACAAGTGTGAAAAGTGGTTTTTCCACACTAATACAAGTGCAAAAGTGGTTTCCTGCACCAACACAAGTGCGAAAAGTGGTTTTTCAACACTAACACAAGTGCGAAAAGTGGTTTTTCAACACTAACACAAGTGCGAAAAGTGGTTTTTCCACACTAATACAAGTGCAAAAGTGGTTTCCTGCACCAACACAAGTGCGAAAAGTGGTTTTTCAACACTAACACAAGTGCGAAATGTGGTTTTTCAACACTATCACAAGTGCAAAAAGTGTTTTTTCCACACTAATACAAGTGCAAAAGTGGTTTCCTGCACCAACACAAGTGCGAAAAGTGGTTTTTGAACACTAACACAAGTGCGAAAAGTGGTTTTTCAACACTATCACAAGTGCAATAAGTGTTTTTTCCACACTAATACAAGTGCAAAAGTGGTTTCCTGCACCAACACAAGTGCGAAAAGTGGTTTTTCAACACTAACACAAGTGCGAAAAGTGGTTTTTCAACACTAACACAAGTGCGAAAAGTGGTTTTTCAACACTAACACAAGTGCGAAAAGTGGTTTTTCCACACTAACACAAGTGCAAAAGTGGTTTCCTGCACCAACACAAGTGCGAAAAGTGGTTTTTCAACACTAACACAAGTGCGAAAAGTGGTTTTTCAACACTATCACAAGTGCAAAAAGTGTTTTTTCCACACTAATACAAGTGCGAAAAGTGGTTTTTCCACACTAATACAAGTG
The DNA here is from genome assembly GCF_964187855.1 of Myxine glutinosa. Lineage (NCBI taxonomy): Eukaryota > Metazoa > Chordata > Myxini > Myxiniformes > Myxinidae > Myxine > Myxine glutinosa. The sequence goes on along the minus strand of NW_027616422.1, from coordinate 228,281 downwards.
CAAAAGTGGTTTTTCAACACTAACACAAGTGCGAAAAGTGGTTTTTCAACACTAACACAAGTGCGAAAAGTGTTTTTTCCACACTAATACAAGTGCAAAAGTGGTTTCCTGCACCAACACAAGTGCGAAAAGTGGTTTTTCAACACTAACACAAGTGCGAAAAGTGGTTTTTCAACACTAACACAAGTGCGAAAAGTGGTTTTTCCACACTAATACAAGTGCAATAGTGGTTTCCTGCACCAACACAAGTGCGAAAACTGGTTTTTCAACACTAACACAAGTGCGAAAAGTGGTTTTTCCACACTAATACAAGTGCAAAAGCGGTTTCCTGCACCAACACAAGTGCGAAAAGTGGTTTTTCAACACTAACACAAGTGCGAAATGTGGTTTTTCAACACTATCACAAGTGCAAAAAGTGTTTTTTCCACACTAATACAAGTGCAAAAGTGGTTTCCTGCACCAACACAAGTGCAAAAAGTGGTTTTCAACACTAACACAAGTGCGAAAAGTGGTTTTTCAACACTAACACAAGTGCGAAAAGTGGGTTTTCAACACTAACACAAGTGCGAAAAGTGGTTTTTCCACACTAACACAAGTGCAAAAGTGGTTTCCTGCACCAACACAAGTGCGAAAAGTGGTTTTTCAACACTAACACAAGTGCGAAAAGTGGTTTTTCAACACTAACACAAGTGCGAAAAGTGGTTTTTTTTCCACACTAATACAAGTGCAAAAGTGGTTTCCTGCACCAACACAAGTGCGAAAAGTGGTTTTTCAAGACTAACACAAGTGAGAAAAGTGGTTTTTCCACACTAACACAGGTGCGAAAAGTGATTTTTCCACACTAATACAAGTGCAAAAGTGGTTTCCTGCACCAACACAAGTGCGAAAAGTGGTTTTTCAACACTAACACAAGTGCGAAAAGTGGTTTTTCAACACTAACACAAGTGCGAAAAGTGGTTTTTCCACACTAACACAAGTGCAAAAAGTGGTTTTTCCACACTAATACAAGTGCAAAAGTGGTTTCCTGCACCAACACAAGTGCGAAAAGTGGTTTTTCAACACTAACACAAGTGCGAAAAGTGGTTTTCAACACTAACACAAGTGCGAAAAGTGGTTTTTCAACACTAACACAAGTGCGAAAAGTGGTTTTTCCACACTAATACAAGTGCAAAAGCGGTTTCCTGCACCAACACAAGTGCGAAAAGTGGTTTTTCAACACTAACACAAGTGCGAAAAGGGGTTTTTCAACACTATCACAAGTGCAAAAAGTGTTTTTACCACACTAATACAAGTGCAAAAGTGGTTTCCTGCACCAACACAAGTGCAAAAAGTGGTTTTTCAACACTAACACAAGTACGAAAAGTGGTTTTTCAACACTAACACAACTGCAAAAAGTGGTTTTTCCACACTAATACAAGTGCAAAAGTGGTTTTCTGCACCAACACAAGTGCGAAAAGTGGTTTTTCCACACTAATACAAGTGCAAAAGTGGTTTCCTGCACCAACACAAGTGCGAAAAGTGGTTTTTGAACACTAACACAATTGCGAAAAGTGGTTTTTCAACACTAACACAAGTGCGAAAAGTGTTTTTTCACACTAATACAAGTGCAAAAGCGGTTTCCTGCACCAACACAAGTGCGAAAAGTGGTTTTTCAACACTAACACAAGTGCGAAATGTGGTTTTTCAACACTATCACAAGTGCAAAAAGTGTTTTTTCCACACTAATACAAGTGCGAAAAGTGGTTTTTCAACACAAACACAAGTGCGAAAAGTGTTTTTTCACACTAATACAAGTGCAAAAGCGGTTTCCTGCACCAACACAAGTGCGAAAAGTGGTTTTTCAACACTAACACAAGTGCGAAAAGTGGTTTTTCAACACTATCACAAGTGCAATAAGTGTTTTTTCCACACTAATACAAGTGCAAAAGTGGTTTCCTGCACCAACACAAGTGCGAAAAGTGGTTTTTCAACACTAACACAAGTGCGAAAAGTGGTTTTTCCACACTAATACAAGTGCAAAAGTGGTTTCCTGCACCAACACAAGTGCGAAAAGTGGTTTTTCAACACTAACACAAGTGCGAAAAGTGGTTTTTCAACACTAACACAAGTGCGAAAAGTGGTTTTTCCACACTAATACAAGTGCAAAAGTGGTTTCCTGCACCAACACAAGTGCGAAAAGTGGTTTTTCAACACTAACACATGTGCAAAAAGTGGTTTTTCAACACTAACACAAGTGCGAAAAGTGGTTTTTCCACACTAATACAAGTGCAAAAGTGGTTTCCTGCACCAACACAAGTGCGAAAAGTGGTTTTTCAACACTAACACAAGTGCGAAAAGTGGTTTTTCAACACTAACACAAGTGCGAAAAGTGGTTTTTCAACACTAACACAAGTGCGAAAAGTGGTTTTTCCACACTAACACAAGTGCAAAAGTGGTTTCCTGCACCAACACAAGTGCGAAAAGTGGTTTTTCAACACTATCACAAGTGCAAAAAGTGTTTTTTCCACACTAATACAAGTGCGAAAAGTGGTTTTTCCACACTAATACAAATGCAAAAGTGGTTTTTCAACACGAACACAAGTGCGAAAAGTGTTTTTTCAACACTAACACAAGTGCGAAAAGTGGTTTTTCAACACTAACACAAGTGCGAAAAGTGGGTTTTCAACACTAACACAAGTGCGAAAAGTGGTTTTTCCACACTAACACAAGTGCAAAAGTGGTTTCCTGCACCAACACAAGTGCGAAAAGTGGTTTTTCAACACTAACACAAGTGCGAAAAGTGGTTTTTTGAACACTAACACAAGTGCGAAAAGTGGTTTTTCCACACTAATACAAGTGCAAAAGTGGTTTCCTGCACCAACACAAGTGCGAAAAGTGGTTTTTCAACACTAACACATGTGCGAAAAGTGGTTTTTCAACACTAACACAAGTGCGAAAAGTGGTTTTTCCACACTAATACAAGTGCAAAAGTGGTTTCCTGCACCAACACAAGTGCGAAAAGTGGTTTTTCAACACTAACACAAGTGCGAAAAGTGGTTTTTCAACACTAACACAAGTGCGAAAAGTGATTTTTCAACACTAACACAAGTGCGAAAAGTGGTTTTTCCACACTAATACAAGTGCAAAAGTGGTTTCCTGCACCAACACAAGTGCGAAAAGTGGTTTTTCAACACTAACACATGTGCGAAAAGTGGTTTTTCAACACTAACACAAGTGCGAAAAGTGGTTTTTTCCACACTAATACAAGTGCAAAAGTGGTTTCCTGCACCAACACAAGTGCGAAAAGTGGTTTTTCAACACTAACACAAGTGCGAAAAGTGGTTTTTCAACACTAACACAAGTGCAAAAAGTGGTTTTTCAACACTAACACAAGTGCGAAAAGTGGTTTTTCAACACTAACACAAGTGCGAAAAGTGGTTTTTCCACACTAATACAAGTGCAAAAGTGGTTTCCTGCACCAACACAAGTGCGAAAAGTGGTTTTGCAACACTAACACAAGTGCGAAAAGTGGTTTTTCAACACTAACACAAGTGCGAAAAGTGGTTTTTCCACACTAATACAAGTGCAAAAGTGGTTTCCTGCACCAACACAAGTGCGAAAAGTGGTTTTTCAACACTAACACATGTGCGAAAAGTGGTTTTTCAACACTAACACAAGTGTGAAAAGTGATTTTTCCACACTAATACAAGTGCAAAAGTGGTTTCCTGCACCAACACAAGTGCGAAAAGTGGTTTTTCAACACTAACACAAGTGCGAAAAGTGGTTTTTCAACACTAACACAAGTGCGAAAAGTGGTTTTTCCACACTAATACAAGTGCAAAAGCGGTTTCCTGCACCAACACAAGTGCGAAAAGTGGTTTTTCAACACTAACACAAGTGCGAAATGTGGTTTTTCAACACTATCACAAGTGCAAAAAGTGTTTTTTCCACACTAATACAAGTGCAAAAGTGGTTTCCTGCACCAACACAAGTGCGAAAAGTGGTTTTTGAACACTAACACAAGTGCGAAAAGTGGTTTTTCAACACTATCACAAGTGCAATAAGTGTTTTTTCCACACTAATACAAGTGCAAAAGTGGTTTCCTGCACCAACACAAGTGCGAAAAGTGGTTTTTCAACACTAACACAAGTGCGAAAAGTGGTTTTTCAACACTAACACAAGTGCGAAAAGTGGTTTTTCAACACTAACACAAGTGCGAAAAGTGGTTTTTCCACACTAACACAAGTGCAAAAGTGGTTTCCTGCACCAACACAAGTGCGAAAAGTGGTTTTTCAACACTAACACAAGTGCGAAAAGTGGTTTTTCAACACTATCACAAGTGCGAAAAGTGGTTTTTCCACACTAATACAAGTGCAAAAGTGGTTTTTCAACACTAACACAAGTGCGAAAAGTGGTTTTTCAACACTAACACAAGTGCGAAAAGTGTTTTTTCCACACTAATACAAGTGCAAAAGTGGTTTCCTGCACCAACACAAGTGCGAAAAGTGGTTTTTCAACACTAACACAAGTGCGAAAAGTGGTTTTTCAACACTAACACAAGTGCGAAAAGTGGTTTTTCCACACTAATACAAGTGCAATAGTGGTTTCCTGCACCAACACAAGTGCGAAAACTGGTTTTTCAACACTAACACAAGTGCGAAAAGTGGTTTTTCCACACTAACACAAGTGCAAAAGTTGTTTCCTGCACCAACACAAGTGCGAAAAGTGGTTTTTCAACACTAACACAAGTGCGAAAAGTGGTTTTTCCACACTAATACAAGTGCAAAAGTGGTTTCCTGCACCAACACAAGTGCGAAAAGTGGTTTTTCAACACTAACACATGTGCGAAAAGTGGTTTTTCAACACTAACACAAGTGTGAAAAGTGATTTTTCCACACTAATACAAGTGCAAAAGTGGTTTCCTGCACCAACACAAGTGCGAAAAGTGGTTTTTCAACACTAACACAAGTGCGAAAAGTGGTTTTTCAACACTAACACAAGTGCGAAAAGTGGTTTTTCCACACTAATACAAGTGCAAAAGCGGTTTCCTGCACCAACACAAGTGCGAAAAGTGGTTTTTCAACACTAACACAAGTGCGAAATGTGGTTTTTCAACACTATCACAAGTGCAAAAAGTGTTTTTTCCACACTAATACAAGTGCAAAAGTGGTTTCCTGCACCAACACAAGTGCGAAAAGTGGTTTTTGAACACTAACACAAGTGCGAAAAGTGGTTTTTCAACACTATCACAAGTGCAATAAGTGTTTTTTCCACACTAATACAAGTGCAAAAGTGGTTTCCTGCACCAACACAAGTGCGAAAAGTGGTTTTTCAACACTAACACAAGTGCGAAAAGTGGTTTTTCAACACTAACACAAGTGCGAAAAGTGGTTTTTCAACACTAACACAAGTGCGAAAAGTGGTTTTTCCACACTAACACAAGTGCAAAAGTGGTTTCCTGCACCAACACAAGTGCGAAAAGTGGTTTTTCAACACTAACACAAGTGCGAAAAGTGGTTTTTCAACACTATCACAAGTGCAAAAAGTGGTTTTTCCACACTAATACAAGTGCAAAAGTGGTTTTTCAACACTAACACAAGTGCGAAAAGTGGTTTTTCAACACTAACACAAGTGCGAAAAGTGTTTTTTCCACACTAATACAAGTGCAAAAGTGGTTTCCTGCACCAACACAAGTGCGAAAAGTGGTTTTTCAACACTAACACAAGTGCGAAAAGTGGTTTTTCAACACTAACACAAGTGCGAAAAGTGGTTTTTCCACACTAATACAAGTGCAATAGTGGTTTCCTGCACCAACACAAGTGCGAAAACTGGTTTTTCAACACTAACACAAGTGCGAAAAGTGGTTTTTCCACACTAATACAAGTGCAAAAGCGGTTTCCTGCACCAACACAAGTGCGAAAAGTGGTTTTTCAACACTAACACAAGTGCGAAATGTGGTTTTTCAACACTATCACAAGTGCAAAAAGTGTTTTTTCCACACTAATACAAGTGCAAAAGTGGTTTCCTGCACCAACACAAGTGCAAAAAGTGGTTTTCAACACTAACACAAGTGCGAAAAGTGGTTTTTCAACACTAACACAAGTGCGAAAAGTGGGTTTTCAACACTAACACAAGTGCGAAAAGTGGTTTTTCCACACTAACACAAGTGCAAAAGTGGTTTCCTGCACCAACACAAGTGCGAAAAGTGGTTTTTCAACACTAACACAAGTGCGAAAAGTGGTTTTTCAACACTAACACAAGTGCGAAAAGTGGTTTTTTTTCCACACTAATACAAGTGCAAAAGTGGTTTCCTGCACCAACACAAGTGCGAAAAGTGGTTTTTCAAGACTAACACAAGTGAGAAAAGTGGTTTTTCCACACTAACACAGGTGCGAAAAGTGATTTTTCCACACTAATACAAGTGCAAAAGTGGTTTCCTGCACCAACACAAGTGCGAAAAGTGGTTTTTCAACACTAACACAAGTGCGAAAAGTGGTTTTTCAACACTAACACAAGTGCGAAAAGTGGTTTTTCCACACTAACACAAGTGCAAAAAGTGGTTTTTCCACACTAATACAAGTGCAAAAGTGGTTTCCTGCACCAACACAAGTGCGAAAAGTGGTTTTTCAACACTAACACAAGTGCGAAAAGTGGTTTTCAACACTAACACAAGTGCGAAAAGTGGTTTTTCAACACTAACACAAGTGCGAAAAGTGGTTTTTCCACACTAATACAAGTGCAAAAGCGGTTTCCTGCACCAACACAAGTGCGAAAAGTGGTTTTTCAACACTAACACAAGTGCGAAAAGGGGTTTTTCAACACTATCACAAGTGCAAAAAGTGTTTTTACCACACTAATACAAGTGCAAAAGTGGTTTCCTGCACCAACACAAGTGCAAAAAGTGGTTTTTCAACACTAACACAAGTACGAAAAGTGGTTTTTCAACACTAACACAACTGCGAAAAGTGGTTTTTCCACACTAATACAAGTGCAAAAGTGGTTTTCTGCACCAACACAAGTGCGAAAAGTGGTTTTTCCACACTAATACAAGTGCAAAAGTGGTTTCCTGCACCAACACAAGTGCGAAAAGTGGTTTTTGAACACTAACACAATTGCGAAAAGTGGTTTTTCAACACTAACACAAGTGCGAAAAGTGTTTTTTCACACTAATACAAGTGCAAAAGCGGTTTCCTGCACCAACACAAGTGCGAAAAGTGGTTTTTCAACACTAACACAAGTGCGAAATGTGGTTTTTCAACACTATCACAAGTGCAAAAAGTGTTTTTTCCACACTAATACAAGTGCGAAAAGTGGTTTTTCAACACAAACACAAGTGCGAAAAGTGTTTTTTCACACTAATACAAGTGCAAAAGCGGTTTCCTGCACCAACACAAGTGCGAAAAGTGGTTTTTCAACACTAACACAAGTGCGAAAAGTGGTTTTTCAACACTATCACAAGTGCAATAAGTGTTTTTTCCACACTAATACAAGTGCAAAAGTGGTTTCCTGCACCAACACAAGTGCGAAAAGTGGTTTTTCAACACTAACACAAGTGCGAAAAGTGGTTTTTCAACACTAACACAAGTGCGAAAAGTGGTTTTTCAACACTAACACAAGTGCAAAAAGTGGTTTTTCCACACTAATACAAGTGCAAAAGTGGTTTCCTGCACCAACACAAGTGCGAAAAGTGGTTTTTCAACACTAACACAAGTGCGAAAAGTGGTTTTTCAACACTAACACAAGTGCGAAAAGTGGTTTTTCCACACTAATACAAGTGCAAAAGTGGTTTCCTGCACCAACACAAGTGCGAAAAGTGGTTTTTCAACACTAACACATGTGCGAAAAGTGGTTTTTCAACACTAACACAAGTGCGAAAAGTGGTTTTTCCACACTAATACAAGTGCAAAAGTGGTTTCCTGCACCAACACAAGTGCGAAAAGTGGTTTTTCAACACTAACACAAGTGCGAAAAGTGGTTTTTCAACACTAACACAAGTGCGAAAAGTGGTTTTTCAACACTAACACAAGTGCGAAAAGTGGTTTTTCCACACTAACACAAGTGCAAAAGTGGTTTCCTGCACCAACACAAGTGCGAAAAGTGGTTTTTCAACACTATCACAAGTGCAAAAAGTGTTTTTTCCACACTAATACAAGTGCGAAAAGTGGTTTTTCCACACTAATACAAATGCAAAAGTGGTTTTTCAACACGAACACAAGTGCGAAAAGTGTTTTTTCAACACTAACACAAGTGCGAAAAGTGGTTTTTCAACACTAACACAAGTGCGAAAAGTGGGTTTTCAACACTAACACAAGTGCGAAAAGTGGTTTTTCCACACTAACACAAGTGCAAAAGTGGTTTCCTGCACCAACACAAGTGCGAAAAGTGGTTTTTCAACACTAACACAAGTGCGAAAAGTGGTTTTTCAACACTAACACAAGTGCGAAAAGTGGTTTTTCCACACTAATACAAGTGCAAAAGTGGTTTCCTGCACCAACACAAGTGCGAAAAGTGGTTTTTCAACACTAACACATGTGCGAAAAGTGGTTTTTCAACACTAACACAAGTGCGAAAAGTGGTTTTTCCACACTAATACAAGTGCAAAAGTGGTTTCCTGCACCAACACAAGTGCGAAAAGTGGTTTTTCAACACTAACACAAGTGCGAAAAGTGGTTTTTCAACACTAACACAAGTGCGAAAAGTGATTTTTCAACACTAACACAAGTGCGAAAAGTGGTTTTTCCACACTAATACAAGTGCAAAAGTGGTTTCCTGCACCAACACAAGTGCGAAAAGTGGTTTTTCAACACTAACACATGTGCGAAAAGTGGTTTTTCAACACTAACACAAGTGCGAAAAGTGGTTTTTTCCACACTAATACAAGTGCAAAAGTGGTTTCCTGCACCAACACAAGTGCGAAAAGTGGTTTTTCAACACTAACACAAGTGCGAAAAGTGGTTTTTCAACACTAACACATGCGCAAAAAGTGGTTTTTCCACACTAATACAAGTGCAAAAGCAGTTTCCTGCACCAACACAAGTGCGAAAAGTGGTTTTTCAACACGAACACAAGTGCGAAATGTGGTTTTTCAACACTATCACAAGTGCAAAAAGTGTTTTTTCCACACTAATACAAGTGCGAAAAGTGGTTTTTCAACACCAACACAAGTGCGAAAAGTGGTTTTTCAACACTAACACAAGTGCGAAAAGTGGTTTTTCAACACTATCACAAGTGCAAAAAGTGTTTTTTCCACACTAATACAAGTGCAAAAGTGGTTTCCTGCACCAACACAAGTGCGAAAAGTGGTTTTTCAACACTAACACAAGTGCGAAAAGTGGTTTTTTCACACTAATACAAGTGCAAAAGTGGTTTCCTGCACCAACACAAGTGCGAAAAGTGGTTTTTCAACACTAGCACAAGTGCGAAAAGTGGTTTTTCAACACTATCACAAGTGCAAAAAGTGTTTTTTCCACACTAATACAAGTGCAAAAGTGGTTTCCTGCACCAACACAAGTGCGAAAAGTGGTTTTTCAACACTAACACAAGTGCAAAAAGTGGTTTTTCAACACTAACACAAGTGCGAAAAGTGGTTTTTCAACACTAACACAAGTGCGAAAAGTGGTTTTTCCACACTAATACAAGTGCAAAAGTGGTTTCCTGCACCAACACAAGTGCGAAAAGTGGTTTTTCAACACTAACACAAGTGCGAAAAGTGGTTTTTCAACACTAACACAAGTGCGAAAAGTGGTTTTTCCACACTAATACAAGTGCAAAAGTGGTTTCCTGCACCAACACAAGTGCGAAAAGTGGTTTTTCAACACTAACACATGTGCGAAAAGTGGTTTTTCAACACTAACACAAGTGTGAAAAGTGGTTTTTCCACACTAATACAAGTGCAAAAGTGGTTTCCTGCACCAACACAAGTGCGAAAAGTGGTTTTTCAACACTAACACAAGTGCGAAAAGTGGTTTTTCAACACTAACACAAGTGCGAAAAGTGGTTTTTCCACACTAATACAAGTGCAAAAGCGGTTTCCTGCACCAACACAAGTGCGAAAAGTGGTTTTTCAACACTAACACAAGTGCGAAATGTGGTTTTTCAACACTATCACAAGTGCAAAAAGTGTTTTTTCCACACTAATACAAGTGCAAAAGTGGTTTCCTGCACCAACACAAGTGCGAAAAGTGGTTTTTCAACACTAACACAAGTGAGAAAAGTGGTTTTTCCACACTAACACAGGTGCGAAAAGTGATTTTTCCACACTAATACAAGTGCAAAAGTGGTTTCCTGCACCAACACAAGTGCGAAAAGTGGTTTTTCAACACAAACACAAGTGCGAAAAGTGGTTTTTCAACACTAACACAAGTGCGAAAAGTGGTTTTTCCACACTAACACAAGTGCAAAAACTGGTTTTTCCACACTAATACAAGTGCAAAAGTGGTTTCCTGCACCAACACAAGTGCGAAAAGTGGTTTTTCAACACTAACACAAGTGCGAAAAGTGGTTTTCAACACTAACACAAGTGCGAAAAGTGGTTTTTCAACACTAACACAAGTGCGAAAAGTGGTTTTTCCACACTAATACAAGTGCAAAAGCGGTTTCCTGCACCAACACAAGTGCGAAAAGTGGTTTTTCAACACTAACACAAGTGCGAAAAGGGGTTTTTCAACACTATCACAAGTGCAAAAAGTGTTTTTTCCACACTAATACAAGTGCAAAAGTGGTTTCCTGCACCAACACAAGTGCAAAAAGTGGTTTTTCAACACTAACACAAGTACGAAAAGTGGTTTTTCAACACTAACACAACTGCGAAAAGTGGTTTTTCCACACTAATACAAGTGCAAAAGTGGTTTTCTGCACCAACACAAGTGCGAAAAGTGGTTTTTCCACACTAATACAAGTGCAAAAGTGGTTTCCTGCACCAACACAAGTGCGAAAAGTGGTTTTTGAACACTAACACAATTGCGAAAAGTGGTTTTTCAACACTAACACAAGTGCGAAAAGTGTTTTTTCACACTAATACAAGTGCAAAAGCGGTTTCCTGCACCAACACAAGTGCGAAAAGTGGTTTTTCAACACTAACACAAGTGCGAAATGTGGTTTTTCAACACTATCACAAGTGCAAAAAGTGTTTTTTCCACACTAATACAAGTGCGAAAAGTGGTTTTTCAACACAAACACAAGTGCGAAAAGTGTTTTTTCACACTAATACAAGTGCAAAAGCGTTTTCCTGCACCAACACAAGTGCGAAAAGTGGTTTTTCAACACTAACACAAGTGCGAAAAGTGGTTTTTCAACACTATCACAAGTGCAATAAGTGTTTTTTCCACACTAATACAAGTGCAAAAGTGGTTTCCTGCACCAACACAAGTGCGAAAAGTGGTTTTTCAACACTAACACAAGTGCGAAAAGTGGTTTTTCAACACTAACACAAGTGCGAAAAGTGGTTTTTCAACACTAACACAAGTGCGAAAAGTGGTTTTTCCACACTAATACAAGTGCAAAAGTGGTTTCCTGCACCAACACAAGTGCGAAAAGTGGTTTTTCAACACTAACACAAGTGCGAAAAGTGGTTTTTCAACACTAACACAAGTGCGAAAAGTGGTTTTTCCACACTAATACAAGTGCAAAAGTGGTTTCCTGCACCAACACAAGTGCGAAAAGTGGTTTTTCAACACTAACACATGTGCGAAAAGTGGTTTTTCAACACTAACACAAGTGCGAAAAGTGGTTTTTCCACACTAATACAAGTGCAAAAGTGGTTTCCTGCACCAACACAAGTGCGAAAAGTGGTTTTTCAACACTAACACAAGTGCGAAAAGTGGTTTTTCAACACTAACACAAGTGCGAAAAGTGGTTTTTCAACACTAACACAAGTGCGAAAAGTGGTTTTTCCACACTAACACAAGTGCAAAAGTGGTTTCCTGCACCAACACAAGTGCGAAAAGTGGTTTTTCAACACTATCACAAGTGCAAAAAGTGTTTTTTCCACACTAATACAAGTGCGAAAAGTGGTTTTTCCACACTAATACAAATGCAAAAGTGGTTTTTCAACACGAACACAAGTGCGAAAAGTGTTTTTTCAACACTAACACAAGTGCGAAAAGTGGTTTTTCAACACTATCACAAGTGCAAAAAGTGTTTTTTCCACACTAATACAAGTGCGAAAAGTGGTTTTTCCACACTAATACAAATGCAAAAGTGGTTTTTCAACACGAACACAAGTGCGAAAAGTGTTTTTTCAACACTAACACAAGTGCGAAAAGTGTTTTTTCCACACTAATACAAGTGCAAAAGTGGTTTCCTGCACCAACACAAGTGCGAAAAGTGGTTTTTCAACACGAACACAAGTGCGAAAAGTGGTTTTTCAACACTAACACAAGTGCGAAAAGTGGTTTTTCCACACTAATACAAGTGCAAAAGTGGTTTCCTGCAACAACACAAGTGCGAAAAGTGGTTTTTCAACACTAACACAAGTGCGAAAAGTGTTTTTTCCACACTAATACAAGTGCAAAAGTGGTTTCCTGCACCAACACAAGTGCGAAAAGTGGTTTTTGAACACTAACACAAGTGCGAAAAGTGGTTTTTCAACACTAACACAAGTGCGAAAAGTGTTTTTTCACACTAATACAAGTGCAAAAGCGGTTTCCTGCACCAACACAAGTGCGAAAAGTGGTTTTTCAACACTAACACAAGTGCGAAATGTGGTTTTTCAACACTATCACAAGTGCAAAAAGTGATTTTTCCACACTAATACAAGTGCGAAAAGTGGTTTTTCAACACAAACACAAGTGCGAAAAGTGTTTTTTCACACTAATACAAGTGCAAAAGCGGTTTCCTGCACCAACACAAGTGCGAAAAGTGGTTTTTCAACACTAACACAAGTGCGAAAAGTGGTTTTTCAACACTAACACATGTGCGAAAAGTGGTTTTTCCACACTAATACAAGTGCAAAAGCAGTTTCCTGCACCAACACAAGTGCGAAAAGTGGTTTTTCAACATGAACACAAGTGCGAAATGTGGTTTTTCAACACTATCACAAGTGCAAAAAGTGTTTTTTCCACACTAATACAAGTGCGAAAAGTGGTTTTTCAACACCAACACAAGTGCGAAAAGTGGTTTTTCAACACTAACACAAGTGCGAAAAGTGGTTTTTCAACACTATCACAAGTGCAAAAAGTGTTTTTTCCACACTAATACAAGTGCAAAAGTGGTTTCCTGCACCAACACAAGTGCGAAAAGTGATTTTTCAACACTAACACAAGTGCGAAAAGTGGTTTTTTCACACTAATAAAAGTGCAAAAGTGGTTTCCTGCACCAACACAAGTGCGAAAAGTGGTTTTTCAACACTAGCACAAGTGCGAAAAGTGGTTTTTCAACACTATCACAAGTGCAAAAAGTGTTTTTTCCACACTAATACAAGTGCAAAAGTGGTTTCCTGCACCAACACAAGTGCGAAAAGTGGTTTTTCATCACTAACACAAGTGCGAAAAGTGGTTTTTCAACACTAACACAAGTGCGAAAAGTGGTTTTTCAACACTAACACAAGCGCGAAAAGTGGTTTTTCCACACTAATACAAGTGCAAAAGTGGTTTCCTGCACCAACACAAGTGCGAAAAGTGGTTTTTCAACACTAACACAAGTGCGAAAAGTGGTTTTTCAACACTAACACAAGTGCGAAAAGTGGTTTTTCCACACTAATACAAGTGCAAAAGTGGTTTCCTGCACCAACACAAGTGCGAAAAGTGGTTTTTCAACACTAACACATGTGCGAAAAGTGGTTTTTCAACACTAACACAAGTGCGAAAAGTGGTTTTTCCACACTAATACAAGTGCAAAAGTGGTTTCCTGCACCAACACAAGTGCGAAAAGTGGTTTTTCAACACTAACACAAGTGCGAAAAGTGGTTTTTCAACACTAACACAAGTGCGAAAAGTGGTTTATCCACACTAATACAAGTGCAAAAGCGGTTTCCTGCACCAACACAAGTGCGAAAAGTGGTTTTTCAACACTAACACAAGTGCGAAAAGTGGTTTTTCAACACTATCACAAGTGCAAAAAGTGTTTTTTCCACACTAATACAAGTGCAAAAGTGGTTTCCTGCACCAACACAAGTGCGAAAAGTGGTTTTTCAACACTAACACAAGTGCGAAAAGTGGTTTTTCAACACTAACACAAGTGCGAAAAGTGGTTTTTCAACACTAACACAAGTGCGAAAAGTGGTTTTTCCAAACTAATACAAGTGCAAAAGTGGTTTCCTGCACCAATACAAGTGCGAAAAGTGGCTTTTCAACACTAACACAAGTGCGAAAAGTGGTTTTTCAACACTATCACAAGTGCAAAAAGTGTTTTTTCCACACTAATACAAGTGCAAAAGTGGTTTCCTGCACCAACACAAGTGCGAAAAGTGGTTTTTCAACAATAACACAAGTGCGAAAAGTGGTTTTTCAACACTAACACAACTGTAAAAAGTGGTTTTTCCACACTAATACAAGTGCAAAAGTGGTTTCCTGCACCAACACAAGTGCGAAAAGTGGTTTTTCAACACTAACACAAGTGCGAAATGTGGTTTTTCAACACTATCACAAGTGCGAAAAGTGGTTTTTCAACACTAACACAAGTGCGAAAAGTGGGTTTTCAACACTAACACAAGTGCGAAAAGTGGTTTTTCCACACTAACACAAGTGCAAAAGTGGTTTCCTGCACCAACACAAGTGCGAAAAGTGGTTTTTCAACACTAACACAAGTGCGAAAAGTGGTTTTTCAACACTAACACAAGTGCGAAAAGTGGTTTTTCCACACTAATACAAGTGCAAAAGTGGTTTCCTGCACCAACACAAGTGCGAAAAGTGGTTTTTCAACACTAACACAAGTGAGAAAAGTGGTTTTTCCACACTAACACAAGTGCGAAAAGTGATTTTTCGACACTAATACAAGTGCAAAAGTGGTTTCCTGCACCAACACAGGTGCGAAAAGTGGTTTTTCAACACTAACACAAGTGCGAAAAGTGGTTTTTCAACACTAACACAAGTGCGAAAAATGGTTTTTCCACACTAACACAAGTGCAAAAGTTGTTTCCTGCACCAACACAAGTGCGAAAAGTGGTATTTCAACACTGACACAAGTGCGAAAAGTGGTTTTTCAACACTATCACAAGTGCGAAAAGTGTTTTTTTCCACACTAATACAAGTGCAAAAGTGGTTTCCTGCACCAACACAAGTGCGAAAAGTGGTTTTTCAACACTAACACAAGTGCGAAAAGTGGTTTTTCAACACTAACACAAGTGCGAAAAGTGGTTTTTCAACACTAACACAAGTGCGAAAAGTGGTTTTTCCACACTAATACAAGTGCAAAAGTGGTTTCCTGCACCAACACAAGTGCGAAAAGTGGTTTTTCAACACTAACACAAGTGCGAAAAGTGGTTTTTCAACACTAACACAAGTGCGAAAAGTGGTTTTTCCACACTAATACAAGTGCAAAAGTGGTTTCCTGCACCAACACAAGTGCGAAAAGTGGTTTTTCAACACTAACACATGTGCGAAAAGTGGTTTTTCAACACTAACACAAGTGCGAAAAGTGGTTTTTCCACACTAATACAAGTGCAAAAGTGGTTTCCTGCACCAACACAAGTGCGAAAAGTGGTTTTTCAACATTAACACAAGTGCGAAAAGTGGTTTTTCAACACTAACACAAGTGCGAAAAGTGGTTTTTCCACACTAATACAAGTGCAAAAGCGGTTTCCTGCACCAACACAAGTGCGAAAAGTGGTTTTTCAACACTAACACAAGTGCGAAAAGTGGTTTTTCAACACTATCACAAGTGCAAAAAGTGTTTTTCCCACACTAATACAAGTGCAAAAGTGGTTTCCTGCACCAACACAAGTGCGAAAAGTGGTTTTTCAACACTAACACAAGTGCGAAAAGTGGTTTTTCAACACTAACACAAGTGCGAAAAGTGGTTTTTCCACACTAATACAAGTGCAAAAGTGGTTTCCTGCACCAACACAAGTGCGAAAAGTGGTTTTTCAACACTAACACAAGTGCAAAAAGTGGTTTTTCAACACTAACACAAGTGCGAAAAGTGGTTTTTCCAAACTAATACAAGTGCAAAAGTGGTTTCCTGCACCAACACAAGTGCGAAAAGTGGTTTTTCAACACTAACACAAGTGCGAAAAGTGGTTTTTCAACACTAACACAAGTGCGAAAAGTCGTTTTTCCACACGCATACAAGTGCAAAAGTGGTTTCCTGCACCAACACAAGTGCGAAAAGTGGTTTTTCAACACTAACACAAGTGCGAAAAGTGGTTTTTCAACACTAACACAAGTGCGAAAAGTGGTTTTTCCACACTAATACAAGTGCAAAAGTGGTTTCCTGCACCAACACAAGTGCGAAAAGTGGTTTTTCAACACTAACACAAGTGCGAAAAGTGGTTTTTCAACACTATCACAAGTGCAATAAGTGTTTTTTCCACACTAATACAAGTGCAAAAGTGGTTTCCTGCACCAACACAAGTGCGAAAAGTGGTTTTTCAACACTAACACAAGTGCGAAAAGTGGTTTTTCAACACTATCACAAGTGCAAAAAGTGATTTTTCCACACTAATACAAGTGCGAAAAGTGGTTTTTCAACACAAACACAAGTGCGACAAGTGTTTTTTCACACTAATACAAGTGCAAAAGCGGTTTCCTGCACCAACACAAGTGCGAAAAGTGGTTTTTCAACACTAACACAAGTGCGAAAAGTGGTTTTTCAACACTAACACATGTGCGAAAAGTGGTTTTTCCACACTAATACAAGTGCAAAAGCAGTTTCCTGCACCAACACAAGTGCGAAAAGTGGTTTTTCAACATGAACACAAGTGCGAAATGTGGTTTTTCAACACTATCACAAGTGCAAAAAGTGTTTTTTCCACACTAATACAAGTGCGAAAAGTGGTTTTTCAACACCAACACAAGTGCGAAAAGTGGTTTTTCAACACTAACACAAGTGCGAAAAGTGGTTTTTCAACACTATCACAAGTGCAAAAAGTGTTTTTTCCACACTAATACAAGTGCAAAAGTGGTTTCCTGCACCAACACAAGTGCGAAAAGTGATTTTTCTACACTAACACAAGTGCGAAAAGTGGTTTTTTCACACTAATAAAAGTGCAAAAGTGGTTTCCTGCACCAACACAAGTGCGAAAAGTGGTTTTTCAACACTAGCACAAGTGCGAAAAGTGGTTTTTCAACACTATCACAAGTGCAAAAAGTGTTTTTTCCACACTAATACAAGTGCAAAAGTGGTTTCCTGCACCAACACAAGTGCGAAAAGTGGTTTTTCAACACTAACACAAGTGCGAAAAGTGGTTTTTCAACACTAACACAAGTGCGAAAAGTGGTTTTTCAACACTAACACAAGCGCGAAAAGTGGTTTTTCCACACTAATACAAGTGCAAAAGTGGTTTCCTGCACCAACACAAGTGCGAAAAGTGGTTTTTCAACACTAACACAAGTGCGAAAAGTGGTTTTTCAACACTAACACAAGTGCGAAAAGTGGTTTTTCCACACTAATACAAGTGCAAAAGTGGTTTCCTGCACCAACACAAGTGCGAAAAGTGGTTTTTCAACACTAACACATGTGCGAAAAGTGGTTTTTCAACACTAACACAAGTGCGAAAAGTGGTTTTTCCACACTAATACAAGTGCGAAAGTGGTTTCCTGCACCAACACAAGTGCGAAAAGTGGTTTTTCAACACTAACACAAGTGCGAAAAGTGGTTTTTCAACACTAACACAAGTGCGAAAAGTGGTTTATCCACACTAATACAAGTGCAAAAGCGGTTTCCTGCACCAACACAAGTGCGAAAAGTGGTTTTTCAACACTAACACAAGTGCGAAAAGTGGTTTTTCAACACTATCACAAGTGCAAAAAGTGTTTTTTCCACACTAATACAAGTGCAAAAGTGGTTTCCTGCACCAACACAAGTGCGAAAAGTGGTTTTTCAACACTAACACAAGTGCGAAAAGTGGTTTTTCAACACTAACACAAGTGCGAAAAGTGGTTTTTCAACACTAACACAAGTGCGAAAAGTGGTTTTTCCAAACTAATACAAGTGCAAAAGTGGTTTCCTGCACCAATACAAGTGCGAAAAGTGGCTTTTCAACACTAACACAAGTGCGAAAAGTGGTTTTTCAACACTATCACAAGTGCAAAAAGTGTTTTTTCTACACTAATACAAGTGCAAAAGTGGTTTCCTGCACCAACACAAGTGCGAAAAGTGGTTTTTCAACAATAACACAAGTGCGAAAAGTGGTTTTTCAACACTAACACAACTGTAAAAAGTGGTTTTTCCACACTAATACAAGTGCAAAAGTGGTTTCCTGCACCAACACAAGTGCGAAAAGTGGTTTTTCAACACTAACACAAGTGCGAAATGTGGTTTTTCAACACTATCACAAGTGCGAAAAGTGGTTTTTCAACACTAACACAAGTGCGAAAAGTGGGTTTTCAACACTAACACAAGTGCGAAAAGTGGTTTTTCCACACTAACACAAGTGCAAAAGTGGTTTCCTGCACCAACACAAGTGCGAAAAGTGGTTTTTCAACACTAACACAAGTGCGAAAAGTGGTTTTTCAACACTAACACAAGTGCGAAAAGTGGTTTTTCCACACTAATACAAGTGCAAAAGTGGTTTCCTGCACCAACACAAGTGCGAAAAGTGGTTTTTCAACACTAACACAAGTGAGAAAAGTGGTTTTTCCACACTAACACAAGTGCGAAAAGTGATTTTTCGACACTAATACAAGTGCAAAAGTGGTTTCCTGCACCAACACAAGTGCGAAAAGTGGTTTTTCAACACTAACACAAGTGCGAAAAGTGGTTTTTCAACACTAACACAAGTGCGAAAAGTGGTTTTTCCACACTAACACAAGTGCAAAAGTTGTTTCCTGCACCAACACAAGTGCGAAAAGTGGTATTTCAACACTGACACAAGTGCGAAAAGTGGTTTTTCAACACTATCACAAGTGCGAAAAGTGTTTTTTTCCACACTAATACAAGTGCAAAAGTGGTTTCCTGCACCAACACAAGTGCGAAAAGTGGTTTTTCAACACTAACACAAGTGCGAAAAGTGGTTTTTCAACACTAACACAAGTGCGAAAAGTGGTTTTTCAACACTAACACAAGTGCGAAAAGTGGTTTTTCCACACTAATACAAGTGCAAAAGTGGTTTCCTGCACCAACACAAGTGCGAAAAGTGGTTTTTCAACACTAACACAAGTGCGAAAAGTGGTTTTTCAACACTAACACAAGTGCGAAAAGTGGTTTTTCCACACTAATACAAGTGCAAAAGTGGTTTCCTGCACCAACACAAGTGCGAAAAGTGGTTTTTCAACACTAACACATGTGCGAAAAGTGGTTTTTCAACACTAACACAAGTGCGAAAAGTGGTTTTTCCACACTAATACAAGTGCAAAAGTGGTTTCCTGCACCAACACAAGTGCGAAAAGTGGTTTTTCAACATTAACACAAGTGCGAAAAGTGGTTTTTCAACACTAACACAAGTGCGAAAAGTGGTTTTTCCACACTAATACAAGTGCAAAAGCGGTTTCCTGCACCAACACAAGTGCGAAAAGTGGTTTTTCAACACTAACACAAGTGCGAAAAGTGGTTTTTCAACACTATCACAAGTGCAAAAAGTGTTTTTTCCACACTAATACAAGTGCAAAAGTGGTTTGCTGCACCAACACAAGTGCGAAAAGTGGTTTTTCAACACTAACACAAGTGCGAAAAGTGGTTTTTCAACACTAACACAAGTGCGAAAAGTGGTTTTTCCACACTAATACAAGTGCAAAAGTGGTTTCCTGCACCAACACAAGTGCGAAAAGTGGTTTTTCAACACTAACACAAGTGCGAAAAGTGGTTTTTCAACACTAACACAAGTGCGAAAAGTGGTTTTTCCAAACTAATACAAGTGCAAAAGTGGTTTCCTGCACCAACACAAGTGCGAAAAGTGGTTTTTCAACACTAACACAAGTGCGAAAAGTGGTTTTTCAACACTAACACAAGTGCGAAAAGTCGTTTTTCCACACGCATACAAGTGCAAAAGTGGTTTCCTGCACCAACACAAGTGCGAAAAGTGGTTTTTCAACACTAACACAAGTGCGAAAAGTGGTTTTTCAACACTAACACAAGTGCGAAAAGTGGTTTTTCCACACTAATACAAGTGCAAAAGTGGTTTCCTGCACCAACACAAGTGCGAAAAGTGGTTTTTCAACACTAACACAAGTGCGAAAAGTGGTTTTTCAACACTATCACAAGTGCAATAAGTGTTTTTTCCACACTAATACAAGTGCAAAAGTGGTTTCCTGCACCAACACAAGTGCGAAAAGTGGTTTTTCAACACTAACACAAGTGCGAAAAGTGGTTTTTCAACACTAACACAAGTGCGAAAAGTGGTTTTTCAACACTAACACAAGTGCGAAAAGTGGTTTTTCCACACTAACACAAGTGCAAAAGTGGTTTCCTGCACCAACACAAGTGCGAAAAGTGGTTTTTCAACACTAACACAAGTGCGAAAAGTGGTTTTTCAACACTATCACAAGTGCAAAAAGTGTTTTTTCCACACTAATACAAGTGCGAAAAGTGGTTTTTCCACACTAATACAAGTGCAAAAGTGGTTTTTCAACACTAACACAAGTGCGAAAAGTGGTTTTTCAACACTAACACAAGTGCGAAAAGTGTTTTTTCCACACTAATACAAGTGCAAAAGTGGTTTCCTGCACCAACACAAGTGCGAAAAGTGGTTTTTCAACACTAACACAAGTGCGAAAAGTGGTTTTTCAACACTAACACAAGTGCGAAAAGTGGTTTTTCCACACTAATACAAGTGCAAAAGTGGTTTCCTGCACCAACACAAGTGCGAAAAGTGGTTTTTGAACACTAACACAAGTGCGAAAAGTGGTTTTTCAACACTAACACAAGTGCGAAAAGTGTTTTTTCACACTAATACAAGTGCAAAACGGTTTCCTGCACCAACACAAGTGCGAAAAGTGGTTTTTCAACACTAACACAAGTGCGAAATGTGGTTTTTAAACACTATCACAAGTGCAAAAAGTGTTTTTTCCACACTAATACAAGTGCGAAAAGTGGTTTTTCAACACAAACACAAGTGCGAAAAGTGTTTTTTCACACTAATACAAGTGCAAAAGCGGTTTCCTGCACCAACACAAGTGCGAAAAGTGGTTTTTCAACACTAACACAAGTGCGAAAAGTGGTTTTTCAACACTAACACATGCGCAAAAAGTGGTTTTTCCACACTAATACAAGTGCAAAAGCAGTTTCCTGCACCAACACAAGTGCGAAAAGTGGTTTTTCAACACGAACACAAGTGCGAAATGTGGTTTTTCAACACTATCACAAGTGCAAAAAGTGTTTTTTCCACACTCATTCAAGTGCGAAAAGTGGTTTTTCAACACCAACACAAGTGCGAAAAGTGGTTTTTCAACACTAACACAAGTGCGAAAAGTGGTTTTTCAACACTATCACAAGTGCAAAAAGTGTTTTTTCCACACTAATACAAGTGCAAAAGTGGTTTCCTGCACCAACACAAGTGCGAAAAGTGGTTTTTCAACACTAACACAAGTGCGAAAAGTGGTTTTTTCACACTAATACAAGTGCAAAAGTGGTTTCCTGCACCAACACAAGTGCGAAAAGTGGTTTTTCAACACTAGCACAAGTACGAAAAGTGGTTTTTCAACACTATCACAAGTGCAAAAAGTGTTTTTTCCACACTAATACAAGTGCAAAAGTGGTTTCCTGCACCAACACAAGTGCGAAAAGTGGTTTTTCAACACTAACACAAGTGCGAAAAGTGGTTTTTCAACACTAACACAAGTGCGAAAAGTGGTTTTTCAACACTAACACAAGTGCGAAAAGTGGTTTTTCCACACTAATACAAGTGCAAAAGTGGTTTCCTGCACCAACACAAGTGCGAAAAGTGGTTTTTCAACACTAACACAAGTGCGAAAAGTGTTTTTTTCCACACTAATACAAGTGCAAAATGGTTTCGTGCACCAACACAAGTGCGAAAAGTGGTTTTTCAACACTAACACAAGTGCGAAAAGTGGTTTTTCAACACTAACACAAGTGCGAAAAGTGGTTTTTCAACACTAACACAAGTGCGAAAAGTGGTTTTTCCACACTAATACAAGTGCAAAAGTGGTTTCCTGCACCAACACAAGTGCGAAAAGTGGTTTTTCAACACTAACACATGTGCGAAAAGTGGTTTTTCAACACTAACACAAGTGCGAAAAGTGGTTTTTCCACACTAATACAAGTGCAAAAGTGGTTTCCTGCACCAACACAAGTGCGAAAAGTGGTTTTTCAACACTAACACAAGTGCGAAAAGTGGTTTTTCAACACTAACACAAGTGCGAAAAGTGGTTTTTCCACACTAATACAAGTGCAAAAGCGGTTTCCTGCACCAACACAAGTGCGAAAAGTGGTTTTTCAACACTAACACAAGTGTGAAAAGTGGTTTTTCAACACTATCACAAGTGCAAAAAGTGTTTTTTCCACACTAATACAAGTGCAAAAGTGGTTTACTGCACCAACACAAGTGCGAAAAGTGGTTTTTCAACACTAACACAAGTGCGAAAAGTGGTTTTTCAACACTAACACAAGTGCGAAAAGTGGTTTTTTCCACACTAATACAAGTGCAAAAGTGGTTTCCTGCACCAACACAAGTGCGAAAAGTGGTTTTTCAACACTAACACAAGTGCGAAAAGTGGTTTTTCAACACTAACACAAGTGCGAAAAGTGGTTTTTCCAAACTAATACAAGTGCAAAAGTGGTTTCCTGCACCAACACAGGTGCGAAAAGTGGTTTTTCAACACTAACACAAGTGCGAAAAGTGGTTTTTCAACACTAACACAAGTGCGAAAAGTCGTTTTTCCACACGCATACAAGTGCAAAAGTGGTTTCCAGCACCAACACAAGTGCGAAAAGTGGTTTTTCAACACTAACACAAGTGCGAAAAGTGGTTTTTCAACACTAACACAAGTGCGAAAAGTGGTTTTTCCACACTAATACAAGTGCAAAAGTGGTTTCCTGCACCAACACAAGTGCGAAAAGTGGTTTTTCAACACTAACACAAGTGCGAAAAGTGGTTTTTCAACACTATCACAAGTGCAATAAGTGTTTTTTCCACACTAATACAAGTGCAAAAGTGGTTTCCTGCACCAACACAAGTGCGAAAAGTGGTTTTTCAACACTAACACAAGTGCGAAAAGTGGTTTTTCAACACTAACACAAGTGCGAAAAGTGGTTTTTCAACACTAACACAAGTGCGAAAAGTGGTTTTTCCACACTAACACAAGTGCAAAAGTGGTTTCCTGCACCAACACAAGTGCGAAAAGTGGTTTTTCAACACTAACACAAGTGCGAAAAGTGGTTTTTCAACACTATCACAAGTGCAAAAAGTGTTTTTTCCACACTAATACAAGTGCGAAAAGTGGTTTTTCCACACTAATACAAGTGCAAAAGTGGTTTTT
Source organism: Myxine glutinosa (assembly GCF_964187855.1). Classification (NCBI taxonomy): domain Eukaryota; kingdom Metazoa; phylum Chordata; class Myxini; order Myxiniformes; family Myxinidae; genus Myxine; species Myxine glutinosa. The sequence continues at coordinate 204,774 of NW_027616422.1, read as the reverse complement.
CAACACTAACACAAGTGCGAAAAGTGGTTTTTCAACACTAACACAAGTGCGAAAAGTGTTTTTTCCACACTAATACAAGTGCAAAAGTGGTTTCCTGCACCAACACAAGTGCGAAAAGTGGTTTTTCAACACTAACACAAGTGCGAAAAGTGGTTTTTCAACACTAACACAAGTGCGAAAAGTGGTTTTTCCACACTAATACAAGTGCAATAGTGGTTTCCTGCACCAACACAAGTGCGAAAAGTGGTTTTTCAACACTAACACAAGTGCGAAAAGTGGTTTTTCCACACTAATACAAGTGCAAAAGCGGTTTCCTGCACCAACACAAGTGCGAAAAGTGGTTTTTCAACACTAACACAAGTGCGAAATGTGGTTTTTCAACACTATCACAAGTGCAAAAAATGTTTTTTCCACACTAATACAAGTGCAAAAGTGGTTTCCTGCACCAACACAAGTGCAAAAAGTGGTTTTTCAACACTAACACAAGTGCGAAAAGTGGTTTTTCAACACTAACACAAGTGCGAAAAGTGGGTTTTCAACACTAACACAAGTGCGAAAAGTGGTTTTTCCACACTAACACAAGTGCAAAAGTGGTTTCCTGCACCAACACAAGTGCGAAAAGTGGTTTTTCAACACTAACACAAGTGCGAAAAGTGGTTTTTCAACACTAACACAAGTGCGAAAAGTGGTTTTTTTTCCACACTAATACAAGTGCAAAAGTGGTTTCCTGCACCAACACAAGTGCGAAAAGTGGTTTTTCAACACTAACACATGTGCGAAAAGTGATTTTTCCACACTAATACAAGTGCAAAAGTGGTTTCCTGCACCAACACAAGTGCGAAAAGTGGTTTTTCAACACTAACACAAGGGCGAAAAGTGGTTTTTCAACACTAACACAAGTGCGAAAAGTGGTTTTTCCACACTAACACAAGTGCAAAAAGTGGTTTTTCCACACTAATACAAGTGCAAAAGTGGTTTCCTGCACCAACACAAGTGCGAAAAGTGGTTTTTCAACACTAACACAAGTGCGAAAAGTGGTTTTCAACACTAACACAAGTGCGAAAAGTGGTTTTTCAACACTAACACAAGTGCGAAAAGTGGTTTTTCCACACTAATACAAGTGCAAAAGCGGTTTCCTGCACCAACACAAGTGCGAAAAGTGGTTTTTCAACACTAACACAAGTGCGAAAAGGGGTTTTTCAACACTATCACAAGTGCAAAAAGTGTTTTTTCCACACTAATACAAGTGCAAAAGTGGTTTCCTGCACCAACACAAGTGCAAAAAGTGGTTTTTCAACACTAACACAAGTACGAAAAGTGGTTTTTCAACACTAACACAACTGCGAAAAGTGGTTTTTCCACACTAATACAAGTGCAAAAGTGGTTTTCTGCACCAACACAAGTGCGAAAAGTGGTTTTTCCACACTAATACAAGTGCAAAAGTGGTTTCCTGCACCAACACAAGTGCGAAAAGTGGTTTTTGAACACTAACACAATTGCGAAAAGTGGTTTTTCAACACTAACACAAGTGCGAAAAGTGTTTTTTCACACTAATACAAGTGCAAAAGCGGTTTCCTGCACCAACACAAGTGCGAAAAGTGGTTTTTCAACACTAACACAAGTGCGAAATGTGGTTTTTCAACACTATCACAAGTGCAAAAAGTGTTTTTTCCACACTAATACAAGTGCGAAAAGTGGTTTTTCAACACAAACACAAGTGCGAAAAGTGTTTTTTCACACTAATACAAGTGCAAAAGCGGTTTCCTGCACCAACACAAGTGCGAAAAGTGGTTTTTCAACACTAACACAAGTGCGAAAAGTGGTTTTTCAACACTATCACAAGTGCAATAAGTGTTTTTTCCACACTAATACAAGTGCAAAAGTGGTTTCCTGCACCAACACAAGTGCGAAAAGTGGTTTTTCAACACTAACACAAGTGCGAAAAGTGGTTTTTCAACACTAACACAAGTGCGAAAAGTGGTTTTTCAACACTAACACAAGTGCGAAAAGTGGTTTTTCCACACTAATACAAGTGCAAAAGTGGTTTCCTGCACCAACACAAGTGCGAAAAGTGGTTTTTCAACACTAACACAAGTGCGAAAAGTGGTTTTTCAACACTAACACAAGTGCGAAAAGTGGTTTTTCCACACTAATACAAGTGCAAAAGTGGTTTCCTGCACCAACACAAGTGCGAAAAGTGGTTTTTCAACACTAACACATGTGCGAAAAGTGGTTTTTCAACACTAACACAAGTGCGAAAAGTGGTTTTTCCACACTAATACAAGTGCAAAAGTGGTTTCCTGCACCAACACAAGTGCGAAAAGTGGTTTTTCAACACTAACACAAGTGCGAAAAGTGGTTTTTCAACACTAACACAAGTGCGAAAAGTGGTTTTTCAACACTAACACAAGTGCGAAAAGTGGTTTTTCCACACTAACACAAGTGCAAAAGTGGTTTCCTGCACCAACACAAGTGCGAAAAGTGGTTTTTCAACACTATCACAAGTGCAAAAAGTGTTTTTTCCACACTAATACAAGTGCGAAAAGTGGTTTTTCCACACTAATACAAATGCAAAAGTGGTTTTTCAACACGAACACAAGTGCGAAAAGTGTTTTTTCAACACTAACACAAGTGCGAAAAGTGGTTTTTCAACACTATCACAAGTGCAAAAAGTGTTTTTTCCACACTAATACAAGTGCGAAAAGTGGTTTTTCCACACTAATACAAATGCAAAAGTGGTTTTTCAACACGAACACAAGTGCGGAAAGTGTTTTTTCAACACTAACACAAGTGCGAAAAGTGTTTTTTCCACACTAATACAAGTGCAAAAGTGGTTTCCTGCACCAACACAAGTGCGAAAAGTGGTTTTTCAACACGAACACAAGTGTGAAAAGTGGTTTTTCAACACTAACACAAGTGCGAAAAGTGGTTTTTCCACACTAATACAAGTGCAAAAGTGGTTTCCTGCAACAACACAAGTGCGAAAAGTGGTTTTTCAACACTAACACAAGTGCGAAAAGTGTTTTTTCCACACTAATACAAGTGCAAAAGTGGTTTCCTGCACCAACACAAGTGCGAAAAGTGGTTTTTGAACACTAACACAAGTGCGAAAAGTGGTTTTTCAACACTAACACAAGTGCGAAAAGTGTTTTTTCACACTAATACAAGTGCAAAAGCGGTTTCCTGCACCAACACAAGTGCGAAAAGTGGTTTTTCAACACTAACACAAGTGCGAAATGTGGTTTTTCAACACTATCACAAGTGCAAAAAGTGTTTTTTCCACACTAATACAAGTGCGAAAAGTGGTTTTTCAACACAAACACAAGTGCGAAAAGTGTTTTTTCACACTAATACAAGTGCAAAAGCGGTTTCCTGCACCAACACAAGTGCGAAAAGTGGTTTTTCAACACTAACACAAGTGCGAAAAGTGGTTTTTCAACACTAACACATGTGCGAAAAGTGGTTTTTCCACACTAATACAAGTGCAAAAGCAGTTTCCTGCACCAACACAAGTGCGAAAAGTGGTTTTTCAACATGAACACAAGTGCGAAATGTGGTTTTTCAACACTAACACAAGTGCGAAAAGTGTTTTTTCCACACTAATACAAGTGCGAAAAGTGGTTTTTCAACACCAACACAAGTGCGAAAAGTGGTTTTTCAACACTAACACAAGTGCGAAAAGTGGTTTTTCAACACTATCACAAGTGCAAAAAGTGTTTTTTCCACACTAATACAAGTGCAAAAGTGGTTTCCTGCACCAACACAAGTGCGAAAAGTGGTTTTTCAACACTAACACAAGTGCGAAAAGTGGTTTTTCAACACTAACACAAGTGCGAAAAGTGGTTTTTCCACACTAATACAAGTGCAAAAGTGGTTTCCTGCACCAACACAAGTGCGAAAAGTGGTTTTTCAACACTAACACATGTGCGAAAAGTGGTTTTTCAACACTAACACAAGTGCGAAAAGTGGTTTTTCCACACTAATACAAGTGCAAAAGTGGTTTCCTGCACCAACACAAGTGCGAAAAGTGGTTTTTCAACACTAACACAAGTGCGAAAAGTGGTTTTTCAACACTAACACAAGTGCGAAAAGTGGTTTTTCCACACTAACACAAGTGCAAAAGTTGTTTCCTGCACCAACACAAGTGCGAAAAGTGGTATTTCAACACTGACACAAGTGCGAAAAGTGGTTTTTCAACACTATCACAAGTGCGAAAAGTGTTTTTTTCCACACTAATACAAGTGCAAAAGTGGTTTCCTGCACCAACACAAGTGCGAAAAGTGGTTTTTCAACACTAACACAAGTGCGAAAAGTGGTTTTTCAACACTAACACAAGTGCGAAAAGTGGTTTTTCAACACTAACACAAGTGCGAAAAGTGGTTTTTCCACACTAATACAAGTGCAAAAGTGGTTTCCTGCACCAACACAAGTGCGAAAAGTGGTTTTTCAACACTAACACAAGTGCGAAAAGTGGTTTTTCAACACTAACACAAGTGCGAAAAGTGGTTTTTCCACACTAACACAAGTGCGAAAAGTGATTTTTCGACACTAATACAAGTGCAAAAGTGGTTTCCTGCACCAACACAAGTGCGAAAAGTGGTTTTTCAACACTAACACAAGTGCGAAAAGTGGTTTTTCAACACTAACACAAGTGCGAAAAGTGGTTTTTCCACACTAACACAAGTGCAAAAGTTGTTTCCTGCACCAACACAAGTGCGAAAAGTGGTATTTCAACACTGACACAAGTGCGAAAAGTGGTTTTTCAACACTATCACAAGTGCGAAAAGTGTTTTTTTCCACACTAATACAAGTGCAAAAGTGGTTTCCTGCACCAACACAAGTGCGAAAAGTGGTTTTTCAACACTAACACAAGTGCGAAAAGTGGTTTTTCAACACTAACACAAGTGCGAAAAGTGGTTTTTCAACACTAACACAAGTGCGAAAAGTGGTTTTTCCACACTAATACAAGTGCAAAAGTGGTTTCCTGCACCAACACAAGTGCGAAAAGTGGTTTTTCAACACTAACACAAGTGCGAAAAGTGGTTTTTCAACACTAACACAAGTGCGAAAAGTGGTTTTCCACACTAATACAAGTGCAAAAGTGGTTTCCTGCACCAACACAAGTGCGAAAAGTGGTTTTTCAACACTAACACATGTGCGAAAAGTGGTTTTTCAACACTAACACAAGTGCGAAAAGTGGTTTTTCCACACTAATACAAGTGCAAAAGTGGTTTCCTGCACCAACACAAGTGCGAAAAGTGGTTTTTCAACATTAACACAAGTGCGAAAAGTGGTTTTTCAACACTATCACAAGTGCAAAAAGTGTTTTTTCCACACTAATACAAGTGCGAAAAGTGGTTTTTCAACACAAACACAAGTGCGAAAAGTGTTTTTTCACACTAATACAAGTGCAAAAGCGGTTTCCTGCACCAACACAAGTGCGAAAAGTGGTTTTTCAACACTAACACAAGTGCGAAAAGTGGTTTTTCAACACTATCACAAGTGCAATAAGTGTTTTTTCCACACTAATACAAGTGCAAAAGTGGTTTCCTGCACCAACACAAGTGCGAAAAGTGGTTTTTCAACACTAACACAAGTGCGAAAAGTGGTTTTTCAACACTAACACAAGTGCGAAAAGTGGTTTTTCAACACTAACACAAGTGCGAAAAGTGGTTTTTCCACACTAATACAAGTGCAAAAGTGGTTTCCTGCACCAACACAAGTGCGAAAAGTGGTTTTTCAACACTAACACAAGTGCGAAAAGTGGTTTTTCAACACTAACACAAGTGCGAAAAGTGGTTTTTCCACACTAATACAAGTGCAAAAGTGGTTTCCTGCACCAACACAAGTGCGAAAAGTGGTTTTTCAACACTAACACATGTGCGAAAAGTGGTTTTTCAACACTAACACAAGTGCGAAAAGTGGTTTTTCCACACTAATACAAGTGCAAAAGTGGTTTCCTGCACCAACACAAGTGCGAAAAGTGGTTTTTCAACACTAACACAAGTGCGAAAAGTGGTTTTTCAACACTAACACAAGTGCGAAAAGTGGTTTTTCAACACTAACACAAGTGCGAAAAGTGGTTTTTCCACACTAACACAAGTGCAAAAGTGGTTTCCTGCACCAACACAAGTGCGAAAAGTGGTTTTTCAACACTATCACAAGTGCAAAAAGTGTTTTTTCCACACTAATACAAGTGCGAAAAGTGGTTTTTCCACACTAATACAAATGCAAAAGTGGTTTTTCAACACGAACACAAGTGCGAAAAGTGTTTTTTCAACACTAACACAAGTGCGAAAAGTGGTTTTTCAACACTATCACAAGTGCAAAAAGTGTTTTTTCCACACTAATACAAGTGCGAAAAGTGGTTTTTCCACACTAATACAAATGCAAAAGTGGTTTTTCAACACGAACACAAGTGCGAAAAGTGTTTTTTCAACACTAACACAAGTGCGAAAAGTGTTTTTTCCACACTAATACAAGTGCAAAAGTGGTTTCCTGCACCAACACAAGTGCGAAAAGTGGTTTTTCAACACGAACACAAGTGTGAAAAGTGGTTTTTCAACACTAACACAAGTGCGAAAAGTGGTTTTTCCACACTAATACAAGTGCAAAAGTGGTTTCCTGCAACAACACAAGTGCGAAAAGTGGTTTTTCAACACTAACACAAGTGCGAAAAGTGTTTTTTCCACACTAATACAAGTGCAAAAGTGGTTTCCTGCACCAACACAAGTGCGAAAAGTGGTTTTTGAACACTAACACAAGTGCGAAAAGTGGTTTTTCAACACTAACACAAGTGCGAAAAGTGTTTTTTCACACTAATACAAGTGCAAAAGCGGTTTCCTGCACCAACACAAGTGCGAAAAGTGGTTTTTCAACACTAACACAAGTGCGAAATGTGGTTTTTCAACACTATCACAAGTGCAAAAAGTGTTTTTTCCACACTAATACAAGTGCGAAAAGTGGTTTTTCAACACAAACACAAGTGCGAAAAGTGTTTTTTCACACTAATACAAGTGCAAAAGCGGTTTCCTGCACCAACACAAGTGCGAAAAGTGGTTTTTCAACACTAACACAAGTGCGAAAAGTGGTTTTTCAACACTAACACATGTGCGAAAAGTGGTTTTTCCACACTAATACAAGTGCAAAAGCAGTTTCCTGCACCAACACAAGTGCGAAAAGTGGTTTTTCAACATGAACACAAGTGCGAAATGTGGTTTTTCAACACTAACACAAGTGCGAAAAGTGTTTTTTCCACACTAATACAAGTGCGAAAAGTGGTTTTTCAACACCAACACAAGTGCGAAAAGTGGTTTTTCAACACTAACACAAGTGCGAAAAGTGGTTTTTCAACACTATCACAAGTGCAAAAAGTGTTTTTTCCACACTAATACAAGTGCAAAAGTGGTTTCCTGCACCAACACAAGTGCGAAAAGTGATTTTTCAACACTAACACAAGTGCGAAAAGTGGTTTTTTCACACTAATAAAAGTGCAAAAGTGGTTTCCTGCACCAACACAAGTGCGAAAAGTGGTTTTTCAACACTAGCACAAGTGCGAAAAGTGGTTTTTCAACACTATCACAAGTGCAAAAAGTGTTTTTTCCACACTAATACAAGTGCAAAAGTGGTTTCCTGCACCAACACAAGTGCGAAAAGTGGTTTTTCAACACTAACACAAGTGCGAAAAGTGGTTTTTCAACACTAACACAAGTGCGAAAAGTGGTTTTTCAACACTAACACAAGCGCGAAAAGTGGTTTTTCCACACTAATACAAGTGCAAAAGTGGTTTCCTGCACCAACACAAGTGCGAAAAGTGGTTTTTCAACACTAACACAAGTGCGAAAAGTGGTTTTTCAACACTAACACAAGTGCGAAAAGTGGTTTTTCCACACTAATACAAGTGCAAAAGTGGTTTCCTGCACCAACACAAGTGCGAAAAGTGGTTTTTCAACACTAACACATGTGCGAAAAGTGGTTTTTCAACACTAACACAAGTGCGAAAAGTGGTTTTTCCACACTAATACAAGTGCAAAAGTGGTTTCCTGCACCAACACAAGTGCGAAAAGTGGTTTTTCAACACTAACACAAGTGCGAAAAGTGGTTTTTCAACACTAACACAAGTGCGAAAAGTGGTTTATCCACACTAATACAAGTGCAAAAGCGGTTTCCTGCACCAACACAAGTGCGAAAAGTGGTTTTTCAACACTAACACAAGTGCGAAAAGTGGTTTTTCAACACTATCACAAGTGCAAAAAGTGTTTTTTCCACACTAATACAAGTGCAAAAGTGGTTTCCTGCACCAACACAAGTGCGAAAAGTGGTTTTTCAACACTAACACAAGTGCGAAAAGTGGTTTTTCAACACTAACACAAGTGCGAAAAGTGGTTTTTCAACACTAACACAAGTGCGAAAAGTGGTTTTTCCAAACTAATACAAGTGCAAAAGTGGTTTCCTGCACCAATACAAGTGCGAAAAGTGGCTTTTCAACACTAACACAAGTGCGAAAAGTGGTTTTTCAACACTATCACAAGTGCAAAAAGTGTTTTTTCCACACTAATACAAGTGCAAAAGTGGTTTCCTGCACCAACACAAGTGCGAAAAGTGGTTTTTCAACAATAACACAAGTGCGAAAAGTGGTTTTTCAACACTAACACAACTGTGAAAAGTGGTTTTTCCACACTAATACAAGTGCAAAAGTGGTTTCCTGCACCAACACAAGTGCGAAAAGTGGTTTTTCAACACTAACACAAGTGCGAAATGTGGTTTTTCAACACTATCACAAGTGCAAAAAGTGGTTTTTCAACACTAACACAAGTGCGAAAAGTGGGTTTTCAACACTAACACAAGTGCGAAAAGTGGTTTTTCCACACTAACACAAGTGCAAAAGTGGTTTCCTGCACCAACACAAGTGCGAAAAGTGGTTTTTCAACACTAACACAAGTGCGAAAAGTGGTTTTTCAACACTATCACAAGTGCAATAAGTGTTTTTTCCACACTAATACAAGTGCAAAAGTGGTTTCCTGCACCAACACAAGTGCGAAAAGTGGTTTTTCAACACTAACACAAGTGCGAAAAGTGGTTTTTCAACACTAACACAAGTGCGAAAAGTGGTTTTTCAACACTAACACAAGTGCGAAAAGTGGTTTTTCCACACTAACACAAGTGCAAAAGTGGTTTCCTGCACCAACACAAGTGCGAAAAGTGGTTTTTCAACACTAACACAAGTGCGAAAAGTGGTTTTTCAACACTATCACAAGTGCAAAAAGTGTTTTTTCCACACTAATACAAGTGCGAAAAGTGGTTTTTCCACACTAATACAAGTGCAAAAGTGGTTTTTCAACACTAACACAAGTGCGAAAAGTGGTTTTTCAACACTAACACAAGTGCGAAAAGTGTTTTTTCCACACTAATACAAGTGCAAAAGTGGTTTCCTGCACCAACACAAGTGCGAAAAGTGGTTTTTCAACACTAACACAAGTGCGAAAAGTGGTTTTTCAACACTAACACAAGTGCGAAAAGTGGTTTTTCCACACTAATACAAGTGCAATAGTGGTTTCCTGCACCAACACAAGTGCGAAAAGTGGTTTTTCAACACTAACACAAGTGCGAAAAGTGGTTTTTCCACACTAATACAAGTGCAAAAGCGGTTTCCTGCACCAACACAAGTGCGAAAAGTGGTTTTTCAACACTAACACAAGTGCGAAATGTGGTTTTTCAACACTATCACAAGTGCAAAAAGTGTTTTTTCCACACTAATACAAGTGCAAAAGTGGTTTCCTGCACCAACACAAGTGCAAAAAGTGGTTTTTCAACACTAACACAAGTGCGAAAAGTGGTTTTTCAACACTAACACAAGTGCGAAAAGTGGGTTTTCAACACTAACACAAGTGCGAAAAGTGGTTTTTCCACACTAACACAAGTGCAAAAGTGGTTTCCTGCACCAACACAAGTGCGAAAAGTGGTTTTTCAACACTAACACAAGTGCGAAAAGTGGTTTTTCAACACTAACACAAGTGCGAAAAGTGGTTTTTTTTCCACACTAATACAAGTGCAAAAGTGGTTTCCTGCACCAACACAAGTGCGAAAAGTGGTTTTTCAACACTAACACATGTGCGAAAAGTGATTTTTCCACACTAATACAAGTGCAAAAGTGGTTTCCTGCACCAACACAAGTGCGAAAAGTGGTTTTTCAACACTAACACAAGGGCGAAAAGTGGTTTTTCAACACTAACACAAGTGCGAAAAGTGGTTTTTCCACACTAACACAAGTGCAAAAAGTGGTTTTTCCACACTAATACAAGTGCAAAAGTGGTTTCCTGCACCAACACAAGTGCGAAAAGTGGTTTTTCAACACTAACACAAGTGCGAAAAGTGGTTTTCAACACTAACACAAGTGCGAAAAGTGGTTTTTCAACACTAACACAAGTGCGAAAAGTGGTTTTTCCACACTAATACAAGTGCAAAAGCGGTTTCCTGCACCAACACAAGTGCGAAAAGTGGTTTTTCAACACTAACACAAGTGCGAAAAGGGGTTTTTCAACACTATCACAAGTGCAAAAAGTGTTTTTTCCACACTAATACAAGTGCAAAAGTGGTTTCCTGCACCAACACAAGTGCAAAAAGTGGTTTTTCAACACTAACACAAGTACGAAAAGTGGTTTTTCAACACTAACACAACTGCGAAAAGTGGTTTTTCCACACTAATACAAGTGCAAAAGTGGTTTTCTGCACCAACACAAGTGCGAAAAGTGGTTTTTCCACACTAATACAAGTGCAAAAGTGGTTTCCTGCACCAACACAAGTGCGAAAAGTGGTTTTTGAACACTAACACAATTGCGAAAAGTGGTTTTTCAACACTAACACAAGTGCGAAAAGTGTTTTTTCACACTAATACAAGTGCAAAAGCGGTTTCCTGCACCAACACAAGTGCGAAAAGTGGTTTTTCAACACTAACACAAGTGCGAAATGTGGTTTTTCAACACTATCACAAGTGCAAAAAGTGTTTTTTCCACACTAATACAAGTGCGAAAAGTGGTTTTTCAACACAAACACAAGTGCGAAAAGTGTTTTTTCACACTAATACAAGTGCAAAAGCGGTTTCCTGCACCAACACAAGTGCGAAAAGTGGTTTTTCAACACTAACACAAGTGCGAAAAGTGGTTTTTCAACACTATCACAAGTGCAATAAGTGTTTTTTCCACACTAATACAAGTGCAAAAGTGGTTTCCTGCACCAACACAAGTGCGAAAAGTGGTTTTTCAACACTAACACAAGTGCGAAAAGTGGTTTTTCAACACTAACACAAGTGCGAAAAGTGGTTTTTCAACACTAACACAAGTGCGAAAAGTGGTTTTTCCACACTAATACAAGTGCAAAAGTGGTTTCCTGCACCAACACAAGTGCGAAAAGTGGTTTTTCAACACTAAAACAAGTGCGAAAAGTGGTTTTTCAACACTAACACAAGTGCGAAAAGTGGTTTTTCCACACTAATACAAGTGCAAAAGTGGTTTCCTGCACCAACACAAGTGCGAAAAGTGGTTTTTCAACACTAACACATGTGCGAAAAGTGGTTTTCAACACTAACACAAGTGCGAAAAGTGGTTTTTCCACACTAATACAAGTGCAAAAGTGGTTTCCTGCACCAACACAAGTGCGAAAAGTGGTTTTTCAACACTAACACAAGTGCGAAAAGTGGTTTTTCAACACTAACACAAGTGCGAAAAGTGGTTTTTCAACACTAACACAAGTGCGAAAAGTGGTTTTTCCACACTAACACAAGTGCAAAAGTGGTTTCCTGCACCAACACAAGTGCGAAAAGTGGTTTTTCAACACTATCACAAGTGCAAAAAGTGTTTTTTCCACACTAATACAAGTGCGAAAAGTGGTTTTTCCACACTAATACAAATGCAAAAGTGGTTTTTCAACACGAACACAAGTGCGAAAAGTGTTTTTTCAACACTAACACAAGTGCGAAAAGTGGTTTTTCAACACTATCACAAGTGCAAAAAGTGTTTTTTCCACACTAATACAAGTGCGAAAAGTGGTTTTCCACACTAATACAAATGCAAAAGTGGTTTTTCAACACGAACACAAGTGCGAAAAGTGTTTTTTCAACACTAACACAAGTGCGAAAAGTGTTTTTTCCACACTAATACAAGTGCAAAAGTGGTTTCCTGCACCAACACAAGTGCGAAAAGTGGTTTTTCAACACGAACACAAGTGTGAAAAGTGGTTTTTCAACACTAACACAAGTGCGAAAAGTGGTTTTTCCACACTAATACAAGTGCAAAAGTGGTTTCCTGCAACAACACAAGTGCGAAAAGTGGTTTTTCAACACTAACACAAGTGCGAAAAGTGTTTTTTCCACACTAATACAAGTGCAAAAGTGGTTTCCTGCACCAACACAAGTGCGAAAAGTGGTTTTTGAACACTAACACAAGTGCGAAAAGTGGTTTTTCAACACTAACACAAGTGCGAAAAGTGTTTTTTCACACTAATACAAGTGCAAAAGCGGTTTCCTGCACCAACACAAGTGCGAAAAGTGGTTTTTCAACACTAACACAAGTGCGAAATGTGGTTTTTCAACACTATCACAAGTGCAAAAAGTGTTTTTTCCACACTAATACAAGTGCGAAAAGTGGTTTTTCAACACAAACACAAGTGCGAAAAGTGTTTTTTCACACTAATACAAGTGCAAAAGCGGTTTCCTGCACCAACACAAGTGCGAAAAGTGGTTTTTCAACACTAACACAAGTGCGAAAAGTGGTTTTTCAACACTAACACATGTGCGAAAAGTGGTTTTTCCACACTAATACAAGTGCAAAAGCAGTTTCCTGCACCAACACAAGTGCGAAAAGTGGTTTTTCAACATGAACACAAGTGCGAAATGTGGTTTTTCAACACTAACACAAGTGCGAAAAGTGTTTTTTCCACACTAATACAAGTGCGAAAAGTGGTTTTTCAACACCAACACAAGTGCGAAAAGTGGTTTTTCAACACTAACACAAGTGCGAAAAGTGGTTTTTCAACACTATCACAAGTGCAAAAAGTGTTTTTCCCACACTAATACAAGTGCAAAAGTGGTTTCCTGCACCAACACAAGTGCGAAAAGTGGTTTTTCAACACTAACACAAGTGCGAAAAGTGGTTTTTCAACACTAACACAAGTGCGAAAAGTGGTTTTTCCACACTAATACAAGTGCAAAAGTGGTTTCCTGCACCAACACAAGTGCGAAAAGTGGTTTTTCAACACTAACACATGTGCGAAAAGTGGTTTTTCAACACTAACACAAGTGCGAAAAGTGGTTTTTCCACACTAATACAAGTGCAAAAGTGGTTTCCTGCACCAACACAAGTGCGAAAAGTGGTTTTTCAACACTAACACAAGTGCGAAAAGTGGTTTTTCAACACTAACACAAGTGCGAAAAGTGGTTTTTCCACACTAACACAAGTGCAAAAGTTGTTTCCTGCACCAACACAAGTGCGAAAAGTGGTATTTCAACACTGACACAAGTGCGAAAAGTGGTTTTTCAACACTATCACAAGTGCGAAAAGTGTTTTTTTCCACACTAATACAAGTGCAAAAGTGGTTTCCTGCACCAACACAAGTGCGAAAAGTGGTTTTTCAACACTAACACAAGTGCGAAAAGTGGTTTTTCAACACTAACACAAGTGCGAAAAGTGGTTTTTCAACACTAACACAAGTGTGAAAAGTGGTTTTTCCACACTAATACAAGTGCAAAAGTGGTTTCCTGCACCAACACAAGTGCGAAAAGTGGTTTTTCAACACTAACACAAGTGCGAAAAGTGGTTTTTCAACACTAACACAAGTGCGAAAAGTGGTTTTTCCACACTAACACAAGTGCGAAAAGTGATTTTTCGACACTAATACAAGTGCAAAAGTGGTTTCCTGCACCAACACAAGTGCGAAAAGTGGTTTTTCAACACTAACACAAGTGCGAAAAGTGGTTTTTCAACACTAACACAAGTGCGAAAAGTGGTTTTTCCACACTAACACAAGTGCAAAAGTTGTTTCCTGCACCAACACAAGTGCGAAAAGTGGTATTTCAACACTGACACAAGTGCGAAAAGTGGTTTTTCAACACTATCACAAGTGCGAAAAGTGTTTTTTTCCACACTAATACAAGTGCAAAAGTGGTTTCCTGCACCAACACAAGTGCGAAAAGTGGTTTTTCAACACTAACACAAGTGCGAAAAGTGGTTTTTCAACACTAACACAAGTGCGAAAAGTGGTTTTTCAACACTAACACAAGTGCGAAAAGTGGTTTTTCCACACTAATACAAGTGCAAAAGTGGTTTCCTGCACCAACACAAGTGCGAAAAGTGGTTTTTCAACACTAACACAAGTGCGAAAAGTGGTTTTTCAACACTAACACAAGTGCGAAAAGTGGTTTTTCCACACTAATACAAGTGCAAAAGTGGTTTCCTGCACCAACACAAGTGCGAAAAGTGGTTTTTCAACACTAACACATGTGCGAAAAGTGGTTTTTCAACACTAACACAAGTGCGAAAAGTGGTTTTTCCACACTAATACAAGTGCAAAAGTGGTTTCCTGCACCAACACAAGTGCGAAAAGTGGTTTTTCAACATTAACACAAGTGCGAAAAGTGGTTTTTCAACACTATCACAAGTGCAAAAAGTGTTTTTTCCACACTAATACAAGTGCGAAAAGTGGTTTTTCAACACAAACACAAGTGCGAAAAGTGTTTTTTCACACTAATACAAGTGCAAAAGCGGTTTCCTGCACCAACACAAGTGCGAAAAGTGGTTTTTCAACACTAACACAAGTGCGAAAAGTGGTTTTTCAACACTATCACAAGTGCAATAAGTGTTTTTTCCACACTAATACAAGTGCAAAAGTGGTTTCCTGCACCAACACAAGTGCGAAAAGTGGTTTTTCAACACTAACACAAGTGCGAAAAGTGGTTTTTCAACACTAACACAAGTGCGAAAAGTGGTTTTTCAACACTAACACAAGTGCGAAAAGTGGTTTTTCCACACTAATACAAGTGCAAAAGTGGTTTCCTGCACCAACACAAGTGCGAAAAGTGGTTTTTCAACACTAACACAAGTGCGAAAAGTGGTTTTTCAACACTAACACAAGTGCGAAAAGTGGTTTTTCCACACTAATACAAGTGCAAAAGTGGTTTCCTGCACCAACACAAGTGCGAAAAGTGGTTTTTCAACACTAAGACATGTGCGAAAAGTGGTTTTTCAACACTAACACAAGTGCGAAAAGTGGTTTTTCCACACTAATACAAGTGCAAAAGTGGTTTCCTGCACCAACACAAGTGCGAAAAGTGGTTTTTCAACACTAACACAAGTGCGAAAAGTGGTTTTTCAACACTAACACAAGTGCGAAAAGTGGTTTTTCAACACTAACACAAGTGCGAAAAGTGGTTTTTCCACACTAACACAAATGCAAAAGTGGTTTCCTGCACCAACACAAGTGCGAAAAGTGGTTTTTCAACACTATCACAAGTGCAAAAAGTGTTTTTTCCACACTAATACAAGTGCGAAAAGTGGTTTTTCCACACTAATACAAATGCAAAAGTGGTTTTTCAACACGAACACAAGTGCGAAAAGTGTTTTTTCAACACTAACACAAGTGCGAAAAGTGGTTTTTCAACACTATCACAAGTGCAAAAAGTGTTTTTTCCACACTAATACAAGTGCGAAAAGTGGTTTTTCCACACTAATACAAATGCAAAAGTGGTTTTTCAACACGAACACAAGTGCGAAAAGTGTTTTTTCCACACTAATACAAGTGCAAAAGTGGTTTCCTGCACCAACACAAGTGCGAAAAGTGGTTTTTCAACACGAACACAAGTGTGAAAAGTGGTTTTTCAACACTAACACAAGTGCGAAAAGTGGTTTTTCCACACTAATACAAGTGCAAAAGTGGTTTCCTGCAACAACACAAGTGCGAAAAGTGGTTTTTCAACACTAACACAAGTGCGAAAAGTGTTTTTTCCACACTAATACAAGTGCAAAAGTGGTTTCCTGCACCAACACAAGTGCGAAAAGTGGTTTTTGAACACTAACACAAGTGCGAAAAGTGGTTTTTCAACACTAACACAAGTGCGAAAAGTGTTTTTTCACACTAATACAAGTGCAAAAGCGGTTTCCTGCACCAACACAAGTGCGAAAAGTGGTTTTTCAACACTAACACAAGTGCGAAATGTGGTTTTTCAACACTATCACAAGTGCAAAAAGTGTTTTTTCCACACTAATACAAGTGCGAAAAGTGGTTTTTCAACACAAACACAAGTGCGAAAAGTGTTTTTTCACACTAATACAAGTGCAAAAGCGGTTTCCTGCACCAACACAAGTGCGAAAAGTGGTTTTTCAACACTAACACAAGTGCGAAAAGTGGTTTTTCAACACTAACACATGTGCGAAAAGTGGTTTTTCCACACTAATACAAGTGCAAAAGCAGTTTCCTGCACCAACACAAGTGCGAAAAGTGGTTTTTCAACATGAACACAAGTGCGAAATGTGGTTTTTCAACACTAACACAAGTGCGAAAAGTGTTTTTTCCACACTAATACAAGTGCGAAAAGTGGTTTTTCAACACCAACACAAGTGCGAAAAGTGGTTTTTCAACACTAACACAAGTGCGAAAAGTGGTTTTTCAACACTATCACAAGTGCAAAAAGTGTTTTTTCCACACTAATACAAGTGCAAAAGTGGTTTCCTGCACCAACACAAGTGCGAAAAGTGATTTTTCAACACTAACACAAGTGCGAAAAGTGGTTTTTTCACACTAATAAAAGTGCAAAAGTGGTTTCCTGCACCAACACAAGTGCGAAAAGTGGTTTTTCAACACTAGCACAAGTGCGAAAAGTGGTTTTTCAACACTATCACAAGTGCAAAAAGTGTTTTTTCCACACTAATACAAGTGCAAAAGTGGTTTCCTGCACCAACACAAGTGCGAAAAGTGGTTTTTCAACACTAACACAAGTGCGAAAAGTGGTTTTTCAACACTAACACAAGTGCGAAAAGTGGTTTTTCAACACTAACACAAGCGCGAAAAGTGGTTTTTCCACACTAATACAAGTGCAAAAGTGGTTTCCTGCACCAACACAAGTGCGAAAAGTGGTTTTTCAACACTAACACAAGTGCGAAAAGTGGTTTTTCAACACTAACACAAGTGCGAAAAGTGGTTTTTCCACACTAATACAAGTGCAAAAGTGGTTTCCTGCACCAACACAAGTGCGAAAAGTGGTTTTTCAACACTAACACATGTGCGAAAAGTGGTTTTTCAACACTAACACAAGTGCGAAAAGTGGTTTTTCCACACTAATACAAGTGCAAAAGTGGTTTCCTGCACCAACACAAGTGCGAAAAGTGGTTTTTCAACACTAACACAAGTGCGAAAAGTGGTTTTTCAACACTAACACAAGTGCGAAAAGTGGTTTATCCACACTAATACAAGTGCAAAAGCGGTTTCCTGCACCAACACAAGTGCGAAAAGTGGTTTTTCAACACTAACACAAGTGCGAAAAGTGGTTTTTCAACACTATCACAAGTGCAAAAAGTGTTTTTTCCACACTAATACAAGTGCAAAAGTGGTTTCCTGCACCAACACAAGTGCGAAAAGTGGTTTTTCAACACTAACACAAGTGCGAAAAGTGGTTTTTCAACACTAACACAAGTGCGAAAAGTGGTTTTTCAACACTAACACAAGTGCGAAAAGTGGTTTTTCCAAACTAATACAAGTGCAAAAGTGGTTTCCTGCACCAATACAAGTGCGAAAAGTGGCTTTTCAACACTAACACAAGTGCGAAAAGTGGTTTTTCAACACTATCACAAGTGCAAAAAGTGTTTTTTCCACACTAATACAAGTGCAAAAGTGGTTTCCTGCACCAACACAAGTGCGAAAAGTGGTTTTTCAACAATAACACAAGTGCGAAAAGTGGTTTTTCAACACTAACACAACTGTGAAAAGTGGTTTTTCCACACTAATACAAGTGCAAAAGTGGTTTCCTGCACCAACACAAGTGCGAAAAGTGGTTTTTCAACACTAACACAAGTGCGAAATGTGGTTTTTCAACACTATCACAAGTGCGAAAAGTGGTTTTTCAACACTAACACAAGTGCGAAAAGTGGGTTTTCAACACTAACACAAGTGCGAAAAGTGGTTTTTCCACACTAACACAAGTGCAAAAGTGGTTTCCTGCACCAACACAAGTGCGAAAAGTGGTTTTTCAACACTAACACAAGTGCGAAAAGTGGTTTTTCAACACTAACACAAGTGCGAAAAGTGGTTTTTCCACACTAATACAAGTGCAAAAGTGGTTTCCTGCACCAACACAAGTGCGAAAAGTGGTTTTTCAACACTAACACAAGTGAGAAAAGTGGTTTTTCCACACTAACACAAGTGCGAAAAGTGATTTTTCGACACTAATACAAGTGCAAAAGTGGTTTCCTGCACCAACACAAGTGCGAAAAGTGGTTTTTCAACACTAACACAAGTGCGAAAAGTGGTTTTTCAACACTAACACAAGTGCGAAAAGTGGTTTTTCCACACTAACACAAGTGCAAAAGTTGTTTCCTGCACCAACACAAGTGCGAAAAGTGGTATTTCAACACTGACACAAGTGCGAAAAGTGGTTTTTCAACACTATCACAAGTGCGAAAAGTGTTTTTTTCCACACTAATACAAGTGCAAAAGTGGTTTCCTGCACCAACACAAGTGCGAAAAGTGGTTTTTCAACACTAACACAAGTGCGAAAAGTGGTTTTTCAACACTAACACAAGTGCGAAAAGTGGTTTTTCAACACTAACACAAGTGCGAAAAGTGGTTTTTCCACACTAATACAAGTGCAAAAGTGGTTTCCTGCACCAACACAAGTGCGAAAAGTGGTTTTTCAACACTAACACAAGTGCGAAAAGTGGTTTTTCAACACTAACACAAGTGCGAAAAGTGGTTTTTCCACACTAATACAAGTGCAAAAGTGGTTTCCTGCACCAACACAAGTGCGAAAAGTGGTTTTTCAACACTAACACATGTGCGAAAAGTGGTTTTTCAACACTAACACAAGTGCGAAAAGTGGTTTTTCCACACTAATACAAGTGCAAAAGTGGTTTCCTGCACCAACACAAGTGCGAAAAGTGGTTTTTCAACACTAACACAAGTGCGAAAAGTGGTTTTTCAACACTAACACAAGTGCGAAAAGTGGTTTTTCCACACTAATACAAGTGCAAAAGTGGTTTCCTGCACCAACACAAGTGCGAAAAGTGGTTTTTCAACACTAACACAAGTGAGAAAAGTGGTTTTTCCACACTAACACAAGTGCGAAAAGTGATTTTTCGACACTAATACAAGTGCAAAAGTGGTTTCCTGCACCAACACAAGTGCGAAAAGTGGTTTTTCAACACTAACACAAGTGCGAAAAGTGGTTTTTCAACACTAACACAAGTGCGAAAAGTGGTTTTTCCACACTAACACAAGTGCAAAAGTTGTTTCCTGCACCAACACAAGTGCGAAAAGTGGTATTTCAACACTGACACAAGTGCGAAAAGTGGTTTTTCAACACTATCACAAGTGCGAAAAGTGTTTTTTTCCACACTAATACAAGTGCAAAAGTGGTTTCCTGCACCAACACAAGTGCGAAAAGTGGTTTTTCAACACTAACACAAGTGCGAAAAGTGGTTTTTCAACACTAACACAAGTGCGAAAAGTGGTTTTTCAACACTAACACAAGTGCGAAAAGTGGTTTTTCCACACTAATACAAGTGCAAAAGTGGTTTCCTGCACCAACACAAGTGTGAAAAGTGGTTTTTCAACACTAACACAAGTGCGAAAAGTGGTTTTTCAACACTAACACAAGTGCGAAAAGTGGTTTTTCCACACTAATACAAGTGCAAAAGTGGTTTCCTGCACCAACACAAGTGCGAAAAGTGGTTTTTCAACACTAACACATGTGCGAAAAGTGGTTTTTCAACACTAACACAAGTGCGAAAAGTGGTTTTTCCACACTAATACAAGTGCAAAAGTGGTTTCCTGCACCAACACAAGTGCGAAAAGTGGTTTTTCAACATTAACACAAGTGCGAAAAGTGGTTTTTCAACACTAACACAAGTGCGAAAAGTGGTTTTTCCACACTAATACAAGTGCAAAAGCGGTTTCCTGCACCAACACAAGTGCGAAAAGTGGTTTTTCAACACTAACACAAGTGCGAAAAGTGGTTTTTCAACACTATCACAAGTGCAAAAAGTGTTTTTTCCACACTAATACAAGTGCAAAAGTGGTTTCCTGCACCAACACAAGTGCGAAAAGTGGTTTTTCAACACTAACACAAGTGCGAAAAGTGGTTTTTCAACACTAACACAAGTGCGAAAAGTGGTTTTTCCACACTAATACAAGTGCAAAAGTGGTTTCCTGCACCAACACAAGTGCGAAAAGTGGTTTTTCAACACTAGCACAAGTGCGAAAAGTGGTTTTTCAACACTATCACAAGTGCAAAAAGTGTTTTTTCCACACTAATACAAGTGCAAAAGTGGTTTCCTGCACCAACACAAGTGCGAAAAGTGGTTTTTCAACACTAACACATGTGCGAAAAGTGGTTTTTCAACACTAACACAAGTGCGAAATGTGGTTTTTCAACACTATCACAAGTGCAAAAAGTGTTTTTTCCACACTAATACAAGTGCGAAAAGTGGTTTTTCAACACAAACACAAGTGCGAAAAGTGTTTTTTCACACTAATACAAGTGCAAAAGCGGTTTCCTGCACCAACACAAGTGCGAAAAGTGGTTTTTCAACACTAACACAAGTGCGAAAAGTGGTTTTTCAACACTAACACATGTGCGAAAAGTGGTTTTTCCACACTAATACAAGTGCAAAAGCAGTTTCCTGCACCAACACAAGTGCGAAAAGTGGTTTTTCAACATGAACACAAGTGCGAAATGTGGTTTTTCAACACTAACACAAGTGCGAAAAGTGTTTTTTCCACACTAATACAAGTGCGAAAAGTGGTTTTTCAACACCAACACAAGTGCGAAAAGTGGTTTTTCAACACTAACACAAGTGCGAAAAGTGGTTTTTCAACACTATCACAAGTGCAAAAAGTGTTTTTTCCACACTAATACAAGTGCAAAAGTGGTTTCCTGCACCAACACAAGTGCGAAAAGTGATTTTTCAACACTAACACAAGTGCGAAAAGTGGTTTTTTCACACTAATAAAAGTGCAAAAGTGGTTTCCTGCACCAACACAAGTGCGAAAAGTGGTTTTTCAACACTAGCACAAGTGCGAAAAGTGGTTTTTCAACACTATCACAAGTGCAAAAAGTGTTTTTTCCACACTAATACAAGTGCAAAAGTGGTTTCCTGCACCAACACAAGTGCGAAAAGTGGTTTTTCAACACTAACACAAGTGCGAAAAGTGGTTTTTCAACACTAACACAAGTGCGAAAAGTGGTTTTTCAACACTAACACAAGCGCGAAAAGTGGTTTTTCCACACTAATACAAGTGCAAAAGTGGTTTCCTGCACCAACACAAGTGCGAAAAGTGGTTTTTCAACACTAACACAAGTGCGAAAAGTGGTTTTTCAACACTAACACAAGTGCGAAAAGTGGTTTTTCCACACTAATACAAGTGCAAAAGTGGTTTCCTGCACCAACACAAGTGCGAAAAGTGGTTTTTCAACACTAACACATGTGCGAAAAGTGGTTTTTCAACACTAACACAAGTGCGAAAAGTGGTTTTTCCACACTAATACAAGTGCAAAAGTGGTTTCCTGCACCAACACAAGTGCGAAAAGTGGTTTTTCAACACTAACACAAGTGCGAAAAGTGGTTTTTCAACACTAACACAAGTGCGAAAAGTGGTTTATCCACACTAATACAAGTGCAAAAGCGGTTTCCTGCACCAACACAAGTGCGAAAAGTGGTTTTTCAACACTAACACAAGTGCGAAAAGTGGTTTTTCAACACTATCACAAGTGCAAAAAGTGTTTTTTCCACACTAATACAAGTGCAAAAGTGGTTTCCTGCACCAACACAAGTGCGAAAAGTGGTTTTTCAACACTAACACAAGTGCGAAAAGTGGTTTTTCAACACTAACACAAGTGCGAAAAGTGGTTTTTCAACACTAACACAAGTGCGAAAAGTGGTTTTTCCAAACTAATACAAGTGCAAAAGTGGTTTCCTGCACCAATACAAGTGCGAAAAGTGGCTTTTCAACACTAACACAAGTGCGAAAAGTGGTTTTTCAACACTATCACAAGTGCAAAAAGTGTTTTTTCCACACTAATACAAGTGCAAAAGTGGTTTCCTGCACCAACACAAGTGCGAAAAGTGGTTTTTCAACAATAACACAAGTGCGAAAAGTGGTTTTTCAACACTAACACAACTGTGAAAAGTGGTTTTTCCACACTAATACAAGTGCAAAAGTGGTTTCCTGCACCAACACAAGTGCGAAAAGTGGTTTTTCAACACTAACACAAGTGCGAAATGTGGTTTTTCAACACTATCACAAGTGCGAAAAGTGGTTTTTCAACACTAACACAAGTGCGAAAAGTGGGTTTTCAACACTAACACAAGTGCGAAAAGTGGTTTTTCCACACTAACACAAGTGCAAAAGTGGTTTCCTGCACCAACACAAGTGCGAAAAGTGGTTTTTCAACACTAACACAAGTGCGAAAAGTGGTTTTTCAACACTAACACAAGTGCGAAAAGTGGTTTTTCCACACTAATACAAGTGCAAAAGTGGTTTCCTGCACCAACACAAGTGCGAAAAGTGGTTTTTCAACACTAACACAAGTGAGAAAAGTGGTTTTTCCACACTAACACAAGTGCGAAAAGTGATTTTTCGACACTAATACAAGTGCAAAAGTGGTTTCCTGCACCAACACAAGTGCGAAAAGTGGTTTTTCAACACTAACACAAGTGCGAAAAGTGGTTTTTCAACACTAACACAAGTGCGAAAAGTGGTTTTTCCACACTAACACAAGTGCAAAAGTTGTTTGCTGCACCAACACAAGTGCGAAAAGTGGTATTTCAACACTGACACAAGTGCGAAAAGTGGTTTTTCAACACTATCACAAGTGCGAAAAGTGTTTTTTTCCACACTAATACAAGTGCAAAAGTGGTTTCCTGCACCAACACAAGTGCGAAAAGTGGTTTTTCAACACTAACACAAGTGCGAAAAGTGGTTTTTCAACACTAACACAAGTGCGAAAAGTGGTTTTTCAACACTAACACAAGTGCGAAAAGTGGTTTTTCCACACTAATACAAGTGCAAAAGTGGTTTCCTGCACCAACACAAGTGCGAAAAGTGGTTTTTCAACACTAACACAAGTGCGAAAAGTGGTTTTTCAACACTAACACAAGTGCGAAAAGTGGTTTTTCCACACTAATACAAGTGCAAAAGTGGTTTCCTGCACCAACACAAGTGCGAAAAGTGGTTTTTCAACACTAACACATGTGCGAAAAGTGGTTTTTCAACACTAACACAAGTGCGAAAAGTGGTTTTTCCACACTAATACAAGTGCAAAAGTGGTTTCCTGCACCAACACAAGTGCGAAAAGTGGTTTTTCAACACTAACACAAGTGCGAAAAGTGGTTTTTCAACACTAACACAAGTGCGAAAAGTGGTTTTTCCACACTAATACAAGTGCAAAAGTGGTTTCCTGCACCAACACAAGTGCGAAAAGTGGTTTTTCAACACTAACACAAGTGAGAAAAGTGGTTTTTCCACACTAACACAAGTGCGAAAAGTGATTTTTCGACACTAATACAAGTGCAAAAGTGGTTTCCTGCACCAACACAAGTGCGAAAAGTGGTTTTTCAACACTAACACAAGTGCGAAAAGTGGTTTTTCAACACTAACACAAGTGCGAAAAGTGGTTTTTCCACACTAACACAAGTGCAAAAGTTGTTTCCTGCACCAACACAAGTGCGAAAAGTGGTATTTCAACACTGACACAAGTGCGAAAAGTGGTTTTTCAACACTATCACAAGTGCGAAAAGTGTTTTTTTCCACACTAATACAAGTGCAAAAGTGGTTTCCTGCACCAACACAAGTGCGAAAAGTGGTTTTTCAACACTAACACAAGTGCGAAAAGTGGTTTTTCAACACTAACACAAGTGCGAAAAGTGGTTTTTCAACACTAACACAAGTGCGAAAAGTGGTTTTTCCACACTAATACAAGTGCAAAAGTGGTTTCCTGCACCAACACAAGTGTGAAAAGTGGTTTTTCAACACTAACACAAGTGCGAAAAGTGGTTTTTCAACACTAACACAAGTGCGAAAAGTGGTTTTTCCACACTAATACAAGTGCAAAAGTGGTTTCCTGCACCAACACAAGTGCGAAAAGTGGTTTTTCAACACTAACACATGTGCGAAAAGTGGTTTTTCAACACTAACACAAGTGCGAAAAGTGGTTTTTCCACACTAATACAAGTGCAAAAGTGGTTTCCTGCACCAACACAAGTGCGAAAAGTGGTTTTTCAACATTAACACAAGTGCGAAAAGTGGTTTTTCAACACTAACACAAGTGCGAAAAGTGGTTTTTCCACACTAATACAAGTGCAAAAGCGGTTTCCTGCACCAACACAAGTGCGAAAAGTGGTTTTTCAACACTAACACAAGTGCGAAAAGTGGTTTTTCAACACTATCACAAGTGCAAAAAGTGTTTTTTCCACACTAATACAAGTGCAAAAGTGGTTTCCTGCACCAACACAAGTGCGAAAAGTGGTTTTTCAACACTAACAC
Organism: Myxine glutinosa; assembly: GCF_964187855.1. Lineage (NCBI taxonomy): Eukaryota > Metazoa > Chordata > Myxini > Myxiniformes > Myxinidae > Myxine > Myxine glutinosa. The sequence continues at coordinate 180,033 of NW_027616422.1, read as the reverse complement.
AAGTGCGAAAAGTGGTTTTTCAACACTAACACAAGTGCGAAAAGTGGTTTTTCCACACTAATACAAGTGCAAAAGTGGTTTCCTGCACCAACACAAGTGCGAAAAGTGGTTTTTCAACACTAACACAAGTGCGAAAAGTGGTTTTTCAACACTAACACAAGTGCGAAAAGTGGTTTTTCCAAACTAATACAAGTGCAAAAGTGGTTTCCTGCACCAACACAAGTGCGAAAAGTGGTTTTTCAACACTAACACAAGTGCGAAAAGTGGTTTTTCAACACTAACACAAGTGCGAAAAGTCGTTTTTCCACACGCATACAAGTGCAAAAGTGGTTTCCTGCACCAACACAAGTGCGAAAAGTGGTTTTTCAACACTAACACAAGTGCGAAAAGTGGTTTTTCAACACTAACACAAGTGCGAAAAGTGGTTTTTCCACACTAATACAAGTGCAAAAGTGGTTTCCTGCACCAACATAAGTGCGAAAAGTGGTTTTTCAACACTAACACAAGTGCGAAAAGTGGTTTTTCAACACTATCACAAGTGCAATAAGTGTTTTTTCCACACTAATACAAGTGCAAAAGTGGTTTCCTGCACCAACACAAGTGCGAAAAGTGGTTTTTCAACACTAACACAAGTGCGAAAAGTGGTTTTTCAACACTAACACAAGTGCGAAAAGTGGTTTTTCAACACTAACACAAGTGCGAAAAGTGGTTTTTCCACACTAACACAAGTGCAAAAGTGGTTTCCTGCACCAACACAAGTGCGAAAAGTGGTTTTTCAACACTAACACAAGTGCGAAAAGTGGTTTTTCAACACTATCACAAGTGCAAAAAGTGTTTTTTCCACACTAATACAAGTGCGAAAAGTGGTTTTTCCACACTAATACAAGTGCAAAAGTGGTTTTTCAACACTAACACAAGTGCGAAAAGTGGTTTTTCAACACTAACACAAGTGCGAAAAGTGTTTTTTCCACACTAATACAAGTGCAAAAGTGGTTTCCTGCACCAACACAAGTGCGAAAAGTGGTTTTTCAACACTAACACAAGTGCGAAAAGTGGTTTTTCATCACTAACACAAGTGCGAAAAGTGGTTTTTCCACACTAATACAAGTGCAATAGTGGTTTCCTGCACCAACACAAGTGCGAAAAGTGGTTTTTCAACACTAACACAAGTGCGAAAAGTGTTTTTTCCACACTAATACAAGTGCAAAAGTGGTTTCCTGCACCAACACAAGTGCGAAAAGTGGTTTTTGAACACTAACACATGTGCGAAAAGTGGTTTTTCAACACTAACACAAGTGCGAAAAGTGTTTTTTCACACTAATACAAGTGCAAAAGCGGTTTCCTGCACCAACACAAGTGCGAAAAGTGGTTTTTCAACACTAACACAAGTGCGAAATGTGGTTTTTAAACACTATCACAAGTGCAAAAAGTGTTTTTTCCACACTAATACAAGTGCGAAAAGTGGTTTTTCAACACAAACACAAGTGCGAAAAGTGTTTTTTCACACTAATACAAGTGCAAAAGCGGTTTCCTGCACCAACACAAGTGCGAAAAGTGGTTTTTCAACACTAACACAAGTGCGAAAAGTGGTTTTTCAACACTAACACATGCGCAAAAAGTGGTTTTTCCACACTAATACAAGTGCAAAAGCAGTTTCCTGCACCAACACAAGTGCGAAAAGTGGTTTTTCAACACGAACACAAGTGCGAAATGTGGTTTTTCAACACTATCACAAGTGCAAAAAGTGTTTTTTCCACACTAATACAAGTGCGAAAAGTGGTTTTTCAACACCAACACAAGTGCGAAAAGTGGTTTTTCAACACTAACACAAGTGCGAAAAGTGGTTTTTCAACACTATCACAAGTGCAAAAAGTGTTTTTTCCACACTAATACAAGTGCAAAAGTGGTTTCCTGCACCAACACAAGTGCGAAAAGTGGTTTTTCAACACAAACACAAGTGCGAAAAGTGGTTTTTCAACACTAACACATGTGCGAAAAGTGGTTTTTCAACACTAACACAAGTGCGAAAAGTGGTTTTTCCACACTAATACAAGTGCAAAAGTGGTTTCCTGCACCAACACAAGTGCGAAAAGTGGTTTTTCAACATTAACACAAGTGCGAAAAGTGGTTTTTCAACACTATCACAAGTGCAAAAAGTGTTTTTTCCACACTAATACAAGTGCGAAAAGTGGTTTTTCAACACAAACACAAGTGCGAAAAGTGTTTTTTCACACTAATACAAGTGCAAAAGCGGTTTCCTGCACCAACACAAGTGCGAAAAGTGGTTTTTCAACACTAACACAAGTGCGAAAAGTGGTTTTTCAACACTATCACAAGTGCAATAAGTGTTTTTTCCACACTAATACAAGTGCAAAAGTGGTTTCCTGCACCAACACAAGTGCGAAAAGTGGTTTTTCAACACTAACACAAGTGCGAAAAGTGGTTTTTCAACACTAACACAAGTGCGAAAAGTGGTTTTTCAACACTAACACAAGTGCGAAAAGTGGTTTTTCCACACTAATACAAGTGCAAAAGTGGTTTCCTGCACCAACACAAGTGCGAAAAGTGGTTTTTCAACACTAACACAAGTGCGAAAAGTGGTTTTTCAACACTAACACAAGTGCGAAAAGTGGTTTTTCCACACTAATACAAGTGCAAAAGTGGTTTCCTGCACCAACACAAGTGCGAAAAGTGGTTTTTCAACACTAACACATGTGCGAAAAGTGGTTTTTCAACACTAACACAAGTGCGAAAAGTGGTTTTTCCACACTAATACAAGTGCAAAAGTGGTTTCCTGCACCAACACAAGTGCGAAAAGTGGTTTTTCAACACTAACACAAGTGCGAAAAGTGGTTTTTCAACACTAACACAAGTGCGAAAAGTGGTTTTTCAACACTAACACAAGTGCGAAAAGTGGTTTTTCCACACTAACACAAGTGCAAAAGTGGTTTCCTGCACCAACACAAGTGCGAAAAGTGGTTTTTCAACACTATCACAAGTGCAAAAAGTGTTTTTTCCACACTAATACAAGTGCGAAAAGTGGTTTTTCCACACTAATACAAATGCAAAAGTGGTTTTTCAACACGAACACAAGTGCGAAAAGTGTTTTTTCAACACTAACACAAGTGCGAAAAGTGGTTTTTCAACACTATCACAAGTGCAAAAAGTGTTTTTTCCACACTAATACAAGTGCGAAAAGTGGTTTTTCCACACTAATACAAATGCAAAAGTGGTTTTTCAACACGAACACAAGTGCGAAAAGTGTTTTTTCAACACTAACACAAGTGCGAAGTGTTTTTTCCACACTAATACAAGTGCAAAAGTGGTTTCCTGCACCAACACAAGTGCGAAAAGTGGTTTTTCAACACGAACACAAGTGTGAAAAGTGGTTTTTCAACACTAACACAAGTGCGAAAAGTGGTTTTTCCACACTAATACAAGTGCAAAAGTGGTTTCCTGCAACAACACAAGTGCGAAAAGTGGTTTTTCAACACTAACACAAGTGCGAAAAGTGTTTTTTCCACACTAATACAAGTGCAAAAGTGGTTTCCTGCACCAACACAAGTGCGAAAAGTGGTTTTTGAACACTAACACAAGTGCGAAAAGTGGTTTTTCAACACTAACACAAGTGCGAAAAGTGTTTTTTCACACTAATACAAGTGCAAAAGCGGTTTCCTGCACCAACACAAGTGCGAAAAGTGGTTTTTCAACACTAACACAAGTGCGAAATGTGGTTTTTCAACACTATCACAAGTGCAAAAAGTGTTTTTTCCACACTAATACAAGTGCGAAAAGTGGTTTTTCAACACAAACACAAGTGCGAAAAGTGTTTTTTCACACTAATACAAGTGCAAAAGCGGTTTCCTGCACCAACACAAGTGCGAAAAGTGGTTTTTCAACACTAACACAAGTGCGAAAAGTGGTTTTTCAACACTAACACATGTGCGAAAAGTGGTTTTTCCACACTAATACAAGTGCAAAAGCAGTTTCCTGCACCAACACAAGTGCGAAAAGTGGTTTTTCAACATGAACACAAGTGCGAAATGTGGTTTTTCAACACTAACACAAGTGCGAAAAGTGTTTTTTCCACACTAATACAAGTGCGAAAAGTGGTTTTTCAACACCAACACAAGTGCGAAAAGTGGTTTTTCAACACTAACACAAGTGCGAAAAGTGGTTTTTCAACACTATCACAAGTGCAAAAAGTGTTTTTTCCACACTAATACAAGTGCAAAAGTGGTTTCCTGCACCAACACAAGTGCGAAAAGTGATTTTTCAACACTAACACAAGTGCGAAAAGTGGTTTTTTCACACTAATAAAAGTGCAAAAGTGGTTTCCTGCACCAACACAAGTGCGAAAAGTGGTTTTTCAACACTAGCACAAGTGCGAAAAGTGGTTTTTCAACACTATCACAAGTGCAAAAAGTGTTTTTTCCACACTAATACAAGTGCAAAAGTGGTTTCCTGCACCAACACAAGTGCGAAAAGTGGTTTTTCAACACTAACACAAGTGCGAAAAGTGGTTTTTCAACACTAACACAAGTGCGAAAAGTGGTTTTTCAACACTAACACAAGCGCGAAAAGTGGTTTTTCCACACTAATACAAGTGCAAAAGTGGTTTCCTGCACCAACACAAGTGCGAAAAGTGGTTTTTCAACACTAACACAAGTGCGAAAAGTGGTTTTTCAACACTAACACAAGTGCGAAAAGTGGTTTTTCCACACTAATACAAGTGCAAAAGTGGTTTCCTGCACCAACACAAGTGCGAAAAGTGGTTTTTCAACACTAACACATGTGCGAAAAGTGGTTTTTCAACACTAACACAAGTGCGAAAAGTGGTTTTTCCACACTAATACAAGTGCAAAAGTGGTTTCCTGCACCAACACAAGTGCGAAAAGTGGTTTTTCAACACTAACACAAGTGCGAAAAGTGGTTTTTCAACACTAACACAAGTGCGAAAAGTGGTTTATCCACACTAATACAAGTGCAAAAGCGGTTTCCTGCACCAACACAAGTGCGAAAAGTGGTTTTTCAACACTAACACAAGTGCGAAAAGTGGTTTTTCAACACTATCACAAGTGCAAAAAGTGTTTTTTCCACACTAATACAAGTGCAAAAGTGGTTTCCTGCACCAACACAAGTGCGAAAAGTGGTTTTTCAACACTAACACAAGTGCGAAAAGTGGTTTTTCAACACTAACACAAGGGCGAAAAGTGGTTTTTCAACACTAACACAAGTGCGAAAAGTGGTTTTTCCAAACTAATACAAGTGCAAAAGTGGTTTCCTGCACCAATACAAGTGCGAAAAGTGGCTTTTCAACACTAACACAAGTGCGAAAAGTGGTTTTTCAACACTATCACAAGTGCAAAAAGTGTTTTTTCCACACTAATACAAGTGCAAAAGTGGTTTCCTGCACCAACACAAGTGCGAAAAGTGGTTTTTCAACAATAACACAAGTGCGAAAAGTGGTTTTTCAACACTAACACAACTGTGAAAAGTGGTTTTTCCACACTAATACAAGTGCAAAAGTGGTTTCCTGCACCAACACAAGTGCGAAAAGTGGTTTTTCAACACTAACACAAGTGCGAAATGTGGTTTTTCAACACTATCACAAGTGCGAAAAGTGGTTTTTCAACACTAACACAAGTGCGAAAAGTGGGTTTTCAACACTAACACAAGTGCGAAAAGTGGTTTTTCCACACTAACACAAGTGCAAAAGTGGTTTCCTGCACCAACACAAGTGCGAAAAGTGGTTTTTCAACACTAACACAAGTGCGAAAAGTGGTTTTTCAACACTAACACAAGTGCGAAAAGTGGTTTTTCCACACTAATACAAGTGCAAAAGTGGTTTCCTGCACCAACACAAGTGCGAAAAGTGGTTTTTCAACACTAACACAAGTGAGAAAAGTGGTTTTTCCACACTAACACAAGTGCGAAAAGTGATTTTTCGACACTAATACAAGTGCAAAAGTGGTTTCCTGCACCAACACAAGTGCGAAAAGTGGTTTTTCAACACTAACACAAGTGCGAAAAGTGGTTTTTCAACACTAACACAAGTGCGAAAAGTGGTTTTTCCACACTAACACAAGTGCAAAAGTTGTTTCCTGCACCAACACAAGTGCGAAAAGTGGTATTTCAACACTGACACAAGTGCGAAAAGTGGTTTTTCAACACTATCACAAGTGCGAAAAGTGTTTTTTTCCACACTAATACAAGTGCAAAAGTGGTTTCCTGCACCAACACAAGTGCGAAAAGTGGTTTTTCAACACTAACACAAGTGCGAAAAGTGATTTTTCAACACTAACACAAGTGCGAAAAGTGGTTTTTCAACACTAACACAAGTGCGAAAAGTGGTTTTTCCACACTAATACAAGTGCAAAAGTGGTTTCCTGCACCAACACAAGTGCGAAAAGTGGTTTTTCAACACTAACACAAGTGCGAAAAGTGGTTTTTCAACACTAACACAAGTGCGAAAAGTGGTTTTTCCACACTAATACAAGTGCAAAAGTGGTTTCCTGCACCAACACAAGTGCGAAAAGTGGTGTTTCAACACTAACACATGTGCGAAAAGTGGTTTTTCAACACTAACACAAGTGCGAAAAGTGGTTTTTCCACACTAATACAAGTGCAAAAGTGGTTTCCTGCACCAACACAAGTGCGAAAAGTGGTTTTTCAACACTAACACAAGTGCGAAAAGTGGTTTTTCAACACTAACACAAGTGCGAAAAGTGGTTTTTCCACACTAATACAAGTGCAAAAGTGGTTTCCTGCACCAACACAAGTGCGAAAAGTGGTTTTTCAACACTAACACAAGTGAGAAAAGTGGTTTTTCCACACTAACACAAGTGCGAAAAGTGATTTTTCGACACTAATACAAGTGCAAAAGTGGTTTCCTGCACCAACACAAGTGCGAAAAGTGGTTTTTCAACACTAACACAAGTGCGAAAAGTGGTTTTTCAACACTAACACAAGTGCGAAAAGTGGTTTTTCCACACTAACACAAGTGTAAAAGTTGTTTCCTGCACCAACACAAGTGCGAAAAGTGGTATTTCAACACTGACACAAGTGCGAAAAGTGGTTTTTCAACACTATCACAAGTGCGAAAAGTGTTTTTTTCCACACTAATACAAGTGCAAAAGTGGTTTCCTGCACCAACACAAGTGCGAAAAGTGGTTTTTCAACACTAACACAAGTGCGAAAAGTGGTTTTTCCACACTAATACAAGTGCAAAAGTGGTTTCCTGCACCAACACAAGTGCGAAAAGTGGTTTTTCAACACTAACACAAGTGCGAAAAGTGGTTTTTCAACACTAACACAAGTGCGAAAAGTGGTTTTTCCAAACTAATACAAGTGCAAAAGTGGTTTCCTGCACCAACACAAGTGCGAAAAGTGGTTTTTCAACACTAACACAAGTGCGAAAAGTGGTTTTTCAACACTAACACAAGTGCGAAAAGTCGTTTTTCCACACGCATACAAGTGCAAAAGTGGTTTCCTGCACCAACACAAGTGCGAAAAGTGGTTTTTCAACACTAACACAAGTGCGAAAAGTGGTTTTTCAACACTAACACAAGTGCGAAAAGTGGTTTTTCCACACTAATACAAGTGCAAAAGTGGTTTCCTGCACCAACATAAGTGCGAAAAGTGGTTTTTCAACACTAACACAAGTGCGAAAAGTGGTTTTTCAACACTATCACAAGTGCAATAAGTGTTTTTTCCACACTAATACAAGTGCAAAAGTGGTTTCCTGCACCAACACAAGTGCGAAAAGTGGTTTTTCAACACTAACACAAGTGCGAAAAGTGGTTTTTCAACACTAACACAAGTGCGAAAAGTGGTTTTTCAACACTAACACAAGTGCGAAAAGTGGTTTTTCCACACTAACACAAGTGCAAAAGTGGTTTCCTGCACCAACACAAGTGCGAAAAGTGGTTTTTCAACACTAACACAAGTGCGAAAAGTGGTTTTTCAACACTATCACAAGTGCAAAAAGTGTTTTTTCCACACTAATACAAGTGCGAAAAGTGGTTTTTCCACACTAATACAAGTGCAAAAGTGGTTTTTCAACACTAACACAAGTGCGAAAAGTGGTTTTTCAACACTAACACAAGTGCGAAAAGTGTTTTTTCCACACTAATACAAGTGCAAAAGTGGTTTCCTGCACCAACACAAGTGCGAAAAGTGGTTTTTCAACACTAACACAAGTGCGAAAAGTGGTTTTTCATCACTAACACAAGTGCGAAAAGTGGTTTTTCCACACTAATACAAGTGCAATAGTGGTTTCCTGCACCAACACAAGTGCGAAAAGTGGTTTTTCAACACTAACACAAGTGCGAAAAGTGTTTTTTCCACACTAATACAAGTGCAAAAGTGGTTTCCTGCACCAACACAAGTGCGAAAAGTGGTTTTTGAACACTAACACATGTGCGAAAAGTGGTTTTTCAACACTAACACAAGTGCGAAAAGTGTTTTTTCACACTAATACAAGTGCAAAAGCGGTTTCCTGCACCAACACAAGTGCGAAAAGTGGTTTTTCAACACTAACACAAGTGCGAAATGTGGTTTTTAAACACTATCACAAGTGCAAAAAGTGTTTTTTCCACACTAATACAAGTGCGAAAAGTGGTTTTTCAACACAAACACAAGTGCGAAAAGTGTTTTTTCACACTAATACAAGTGCAAAAGCGGTTTCCTGCACCAACACAAGTGCGAAAAGTGGTTTTTCAACACTAACACAAGTGCGAAAAGTGGTTTTTCAACACTAACACATGCGCAAAAAGTGGTTTTTCCACACTAATACAAGTGCAAAAGCAGTTTCCTGCACCAACACAAGTGCGAAAAGTGGTTTTTCAACACGAACACAAGTGCGAAATGTGGTTTTTCAACACTATCACAAGTGCAAAAAGTGTTTTTTCCACACTAATACAAGTGCGAAAAGTGGTTTTTCAACACCAACACAAGTGCGAAAAGTGGTTTTTCAACACTAACACAAGTGCGAAAAGTGGTTTTTCAACACTATCACAAGTGCAAAAAGTGTTTTTTCCACACTAATACAAGTGCAAAAGTGGTTTCCTGCACCAACACAAGTGCGAAAAGTGGTTTTTCAACACAAACACAAGTGCGAAAAGTGGTTTTTCAACACTAACACATGTGCGAAAAGTGGTTTTTCAACACTAACACAAGTGCGAAAAGTGGTTTTTCCACACTAATACAAGTGCAAAAGTGGTTTCCTGCACCAACACAAGTGCGAAAAGTGGTTTTTCAACATTAACACAAGTGCGAAAAGTGGTTTTTCAACACTATCACAAGTGCAAAAAGTGTTTTTTCCACACTAATACAAGTGCGAAAAGTGGTTTTTCAACACAAACACAAGTGCGAAAAGTGTTTTTTCACACTAATACAAGTGCAAAAGCGGTTTCCTGCACCAACACAAGTGCGAAAAGTGGTTTTTCAACACTAACACAAGTGCGAAAAGTGGTTTTTCAACACTATCACAAGTGCAATAAGTGTTTTTTCCACACTAATACAAGTGCAAAAGTGGTTTCCTGCACCAACACAAGTGCGAAAAGTGGTTTTTCAACACTAACACAAGTGCGAAAAGTGGTTTTTCAACACTAACACAAGTGCGAAAAGTGGTTTTTCAACACTAACACAAGTGCGAAAAGTGGTTTTTCCACACTAATACAAGTGCAAAAGTGGTTTCCTGCACCAACACAAGTGCGAAAAGTGGTTTTTCAACACTAACACAAGTGCGAAAAGTGGTTTTTCAACACTAACACAAGTGCGAAAAGTGGTTTTTCCACACTAATACAAGTGCAAAAGTGGTTTCCTGCACCAACACAAGTGCGAAAAGTGGTTTTTCAACACTAACACATGTGCGAAAAGTGGTTTTTCAACACTAACACAAGTGCGAAAAGTGGTTTTTCCACACTAATACAAGTGCAAAAGTGGTTTCCTGCACCAACACAAGTGCGAAAAGTGGTTTTTCAACACTAACACAAGTGCGAAAAGTGGTTTTTCAACACTAACACAAGTGCGAAAAGTGGTTTTTCAACACTAACACAAGTGCGAAAAGTGGTTTTTCCACACTAACACAAGTGCAAAAGTGGTTTCCTGCACCAACACAAGTGCGAAAAGTGGTTTTTCAACACTATCACAAGTGCAAAAAGTGTTTTTTCCACACTAATACAAGTGCGAAAAGTGGTTTTTCCACACTAATACAAATGCAAAAGTGGTTTTTCAACACGAACACAAGTGCGAAAAGTGTTTTTTCAACACTAACACAAGTGCGAAAAGTGGTTTTTCAACACTATCACAAGTGCAAAAAGTGTTTTTTCCACACTAATACAAGTGCGAAAAGTGGTTTTTCCACACTAATACAAATGCAAAAGTGGTTTTTCAACACGAACACAAGTGCGAAAAGTGTTTTTTCAACACTAACACAAGTGCGAAGTGTTTTTTCCACACTAATACAAGTGCAAAAGTGGTTTCCTGCACCAACACAAGTGCGAAAAGTGGTTTTTCAACACGAACACAAGTGTGAAAAGTGGTTTTTCAACACTAACACAAGTGCGAAAAGTGGTTTTTCCACACTAATACAAGTGCAAAAGTGGTTTCCTGCAACAACACAAGTGCGAAAAGTGGTTTTTCAACACTAACACAAGTGCGAAAAGTGTTTTTTCCACACTAATACAAGTGCAAAAGTGGTTTCCTGCACCAACACAAGTGCGAAAAGTGGTTTTTGAACACTAACACAAGTGCGAAAAGTGGTTTTTCAACACTAACACAAGTGCGAAAAGTGTTTTTTCACACTAATACAAGTGCAAAAGCGGTTTCCTGCACCAACACAAGTGCGAAAAGTGGTTTTTCAACACTAACACAAGTGCGAAATGTGGTTTTTCAACACTATCACAAGTGCAAAAAGTGTTTTTTCCACACTAATACAAGTGCGAAAAGTGGTTTTTCAACACAAACACAAGTGCGAAAAGTGTTTTTTCACACTAATACAAGTGCAAAAGCGGTTTCCTGCACCAACACAAGTGCGAAAAGTGGTTTTTCAACACTAACACAAGTGCGAAAAGTGGTTTTTCAACACTAACACATGTGCGAAAAGTGGTTTTTCCACACTAATACAAGTGCAAAAGCAGTTTCCTGCACCAACACAAGTGCGAAAAGTGGTTTTTCAACATGAACACAAGTGCGAAATGTGGTTTTTCAACACTAACACAAGTGCGAAAAGTGTTTTTTCCACACTAATACAAGTGCGAAAAGTGGTTTTTCAACACCAACACAAGTGCGAAAAGTGGTTTTTCAACACTAACACAAGTGCGAAAAGTGGTTTTTCAACACTATCACAAGTGCAAAAAGTGTTTTTTCCACACTAATACAAGTGCAAAAGTGGTTTCCTGCACCAACACAAGTGCGAAAAGTGATTTTTCAACACTAACACAAGTGCGAAAAGTGGTTTTTTCACACTAATAAAAGTGCAAAAGTGGTTTCCTGCACCAACACAAGTGCGAAAAGTGGTTTTTCAACACTAGCACAAGTGCGAAAAGTGGTTTTTCAACACTATCACAAGTGCAAAAAGTGTTTTTTCCACACTAATACAAGTGCAAAAGTGGTTTCCTGCACCAACACAAGTGCGAAAAGTGGTTTTTCAACACTAACACAAGTGCGAAAAGTGGTTTTTCAACACTAACACAAGTGCGAAAAGTGGTTTTTCAACACTAACACAAGCGCGAAAAGTGGTTTTTCCACACTAATACAAGTGCAAAAGTGGTTTCCTGCACCAACACAAGTGCGAAAAGTGGTTTTTCAACACTAACACAAGTGCGAAAAGTGGTTTTTCAACACTAACACAAGTGCGAAAAGTGGTTTTTCCACACTAATACAAGTGCAAAAGTGGTTTCCTGCACCAACACAAGTGCGAAAAGTGGTTTTTCAACACTAACACATGTGCGAAAAGTGGTTTTTCAACACTAACACAAGTGCGAAAAGTGGTTTTTCCACACTAATACAAGTGCAAAAGTGGTTTCCTGCACCAACACAAGTGCGAAAAGTGGTTTTTCAACACTAACACAAGTGCGAAAAGTGGTTTTTCAACACTAACACAAGTGCGAAAAGTGGTTTATCCACACTAATACAAGTGCAAAAGCGGTTTCCTGCACCAACACAAGTGCGAAAAGTGGTTTTTCAACACTAACACAAGTGCGAAAAGTGGTTTTTCAACACTATCACAAGTGCAAAAAGTGTTTTTTCCACACTAATACAAGTGCAAAAGTGGTTTCCTGCACCAACACAAGTGCGAAAAGTGGTTTTTCAACACTAACACAAGTGCGAAAAGTGGTTTTTCAACACTAACACAAGGGCGAAAAGTGGTTTTTCAACACTAACACAAGTGCGAAAAGTGGTTTTTCCAAACTAATACAAGTGCAAAAGTGGTTTCCTGCACCAATACAAGTGCGAAAAGTGGCTTTTCAACACTAACACAAGTGCGAAAAGTGGTTTTTCAACACTATCACAAGTGCAAAAAGTGTTTTTTCCACACTAATACAAGTGCAAAAGTGGTTTCCTGCACCAACACAAGTGCGAAAAGTGGTTTTTCAACAATAACACAAGTGCGAAAAGTGGTTTTTCAACACTAACACAACTGTGAAAAGTGGTTTTTCCACACTAATACAAGTGCAAAAGTGGTTTCCTGCACCAACACAAGTGCGAAAAGTGGTTTTTCAACACTAACACAAGTGCGAAATGTGGTTTTTCAACACTATCACAAGTGCGAAAAGTGGTTTTTCAACACTAACACAAGTGCGAAAAGTGGGTTTTCAACACTAACACAAGTGCGAAAAGTGGTTTTTCCACACTAACACAAGTGCAAAAGTGGTTTCCTGCACCAACACAAGTGCGAAAAGTGGTTTTTCAACACTAACACAAGTGCGAAAAGTGGTTTTTCAACACTAACACAAGTGCGAAAAGTGGTTTTTCCACACTAATACAAGTGCAAAAGTGGTTTCCTGCACCAACACAAGTGCGAAAAGTGGTTTTTCAACACTAACACAAGTGAGAAAAGTGGTTTTTCCACACTAACACAAGTGCGAAAAGTGATTTTTCGACACTAATACAAGTGCAAAAGTGGTTTCCTGCACCAACACAAGTGCGAAAAGTGGTTTTTCAACACTAACACAAGTGCGAAAAGTGGTTTTTCAACACTAACACAAGTGCGAAAAGTGGTTTTTCCACACTAACACAAGTGCAAAAGTTGTTTCCTGCACCAACACAAGTGCGAAAAGTGGTATTTCAACACTGACACAAGTGCGAAAAGTGGTTTTTCAACACTATCACAAGTGCGAAAAGTGTTTTTTTCCACACTAATACAAGTGCAAAAGTGGTTTCCTGCACCAACACAAGTGCGAAAAGTGGTTTTTCAACACTAACACAAGTGCGAAAAGTGATTTTTCAACACTAACACAAGTGCGAAAAGTGGTTTTTCAACACTAACACAAGTGCGAAAAGTGGTTTTTCCACACTAATACAAGTGCAAAAGTGGTTTCCTGCACCAACACAAGTGCGAAAAGTGGTTTTTCAACACTAACACAAGTGCGAAAAGTGGTTTTTCAACACTAACACAAGTGCGAAAAGTGGTTTTTCCACACTAATACAAGTGCAAAAGTGGTTTCCTGCACCAACACAAGTGCGAAAAGTGGTGTTTCAACACTAACACATGTGCGAAAAGTGGTTTTTCAACACTAACACAAGTGCGAAAAGTGGTTTTTCCACACTAATACAAGTGCAAAAGTGGTTTCCTGCACCAACACAAGTGCGAAAAGTGGTTTTTCAACACTAACACAAGTGCGAAAAGTGGTTTTTCAACACTAACACAAGTGCGAAAAGTGGTTTTTCCACACTAATACAAGTGCAAAAGTGGTTTCCTGCACCAACACAAGTGCGAAAAGTGGTTTTTCAACACTAACACAAGTGAGAAAAGTGGTTTTTCCACACTAACACAAGTGCGAAAAGTGATTTTTCGACACTAATACAAGTGCAAAAGTGGTTTCCTGCACCAACACAAGTGCGAAAAGTGGTTTTTCAACACTAACACAAGTGCGAAAAGTGGTTTTTCAACACTAACACAAGTGCGAAAAGTGGTTTTTCCACACTAACACAAGTGTAAAAGTTGTTTCCTGCACCAACACAAGTGCGAAAAGTGGTATTTCAACACTGACACAAGTGCGAAAAGTGGTTTTTCAACACTATCACAAGTGCGAAAAGTGTTTTTTTCCACACTAATACAAGTGCAAAAGTGGTTTCCTGCACCAACACAAGTGCGAAAAGTGGTTTTTCAACACTAACACAAGTGCGAAAAGTGGTTTTTCAACACTAACACAAGTGCGAAAAGTGGTTTTTCAACACTAACACAAGTGCGAAAAGTGGTTTTTCCACACTAATACAAGTGCAAAAGTGGTTTCCTGCACCAACACAAGTGCGAAAAGTGGTTTTTCAACACTAACACAAGTGCGAAAAGTGGTTTTTCAACACTAACACAAGTGCGAAAAGTGGTTTTTCCACACTAATACAAGTGCAAAAGTGGTTTCCTGCACCAACACAAGTGCGAAAAGTGGCTTTTCAACACTAACACATGTGCGAAAAGTGGTTTTTCAACACTAACACAAGTGCGAAAAGTGGTTTTTCCACACTAATACAAGTGCAAAAGTGGTTTCCTGCACCAACACAAGTGCGAAAAGTGGTTTTTCAACATTAACACAAGTGCGAAAAGTGGTTTTTCAACACTAACACAAGTGCGAAAAGTGGTTTTTCCACACTAATACAAGTGCAAAAGCGGTTTCCTGCACCAACACAAGTGCGAAAAGTGGTTTTTCAACACTAACACAAGTGCGAAAAGTGGTTTTTCAACACTATCACAAGTGCAAAAAGTGTTTTTTCCACACTAATACAAGTGCAAAAGTGGTTTCCTGCACCAACACAAGTGCGAAAAGTGGTTTTTCAACACTAACACAAGTGCGAAAAGTGGTTTTTCAACACTAACACAAGTGCGAAAAGTGGTTTTTCCACACTAATACAAGTGCAAAAGTGGTTTCCTGCACCAACACAAGTGCGAAAAGTGGTTTTTCAACACTAACACAAGTGCGAAAAGTGGTTTTTCAACACTAACACAAGTGCGAAAAGTGGTTTTTCCAAACTAATACAAGTGCAAAAGTGGTTTCCTGCACCAACACAAGTGCGAAAAGTGGTTTTTCAACACTAACACAAGTGCGAAAAGTGGTTTTTCAACACTAACACAAGTGCGAAAAGTCGTTTTTCCACACGCATACAAGTGCAAAAGTGGTTTCCTGCACCAACACAAGTGCGAAAAGTGGTTTTTCAACACTAACACAAGTGCGAAAAGTGGTTTTTCAACACTAACACAAGTGCGAAAAGTGGTTTTTCCACACTAATACAAGTGCAAAAGTGGTTTCCTGCACCAACATAAGTGCGAAAAGTGGTTTTTCAACACTAACACAAGTGCGAAAAGTGGTTTTTCAACACTATCACAAGTGCAATAAGTGTTTTTTCCACACTAATACAAGTGCAAAAGTGGTTTCCTGCACCAACACAAGTGCGAAAAGTGGTTTTTCAACACTAACACAAGTGCGAAAAGTGGTTTTTCAACACTAACACAAGTGCGAAAAGTGGTTTTTCAACACTAACACAAGTGCGAAAAGTGGTTTTTCCACACTAACACAAGTGCAAAAGTGGTTTCCTGCACCAACACAAGTGCGAAAAGTGGTTTTTCAACACTAACACAAGTGCGAAAAGTGGTTTTTCAACACTATCACAAGTGCAAAAAGTGTTTTTTCCACATTAATACAAGTGCGAAAAGTGGTTTTTCCACACTAATACAAGTGCAAAAGTGGTTTTTCAACACTAACACAAGTGCGAAAAGTGGTTTTTCAACACTAACACAAGTGCGAAAAGTGTTTTTTCCACACTAATACAAGTGCAAAAGTGGTTTCCTGCACCAACACAAGTGCGAAAAGTGGTTTTTCAACACTAACACAAGTGCGAAAAGTGGTTTTTCATCACTAACACAAGTGCGAAAAGTGGTTTTTCCACACTAATACAAGTGCAATAGTGGTTTCCTGCACCAACACAAGTGCGAAAAGTGGTTTTTCAACACTAACACAAGTGCGAAAAGTGTTTTTTCCACACTAATACAAGTGCAAAAGTGGTTTCCTGCACCAACACAAGTGCGAAAAGTGGTTTTTGAACACTAACACATGTGCGAAAAGTGGTTTTTCAACACTAACACAAGTGCGAAAAGTGTTTTTTCACACTAATACAAGTGCAAAAGCGGTTTCCTGCACCAACACAAGTGCGAAAAGTGGTTTTTCAACACTAACACAAGTGCGAAATGTGGTTTTTAAACACTATCACAAGTGCAAAAAGTGTTTTTTCCACACTAATACAAGTGCGAAAAGTGGTTTTTCAACACAAACACAAGTGCGAAAAGTGTTTTTTCACACTAATACAAGTGCAAAAGCGGTTTCCTGCACCAACACAAGTGCGAAAAGTGGTTTTTCAACACTAACACAAGTGCGAAAAGTGGTTTTTCAACACTAACACATGCGCAAAAAGTGGTTTTTCCACACTAATACAAGTGCAAAAGCAGTTTCCTGCACCAACACAAGTGCGAAAAGTGGTTTTTCAACACGAACACAAGTGCGAAATGTGGTTTTTCAACACTATCACAAGTGCAAAAAGTGTTTTTTCCACACTAATACAAGTGCGAAAAGTGGTTTTTCAACACCAACACAAGTGCGAAAAGTGGTTTTTCAACACTAACACAAGTGCGAAAAGTGGTTTTTCAACACTATCACAAGTGCAAAAAGTGTTTTTTCCACACTAATACAAGTGCAAAAGTGGTTTCCTGCACCAACACAAGTGCGAAAAGTGGTTTTTCAACACTAACACAAGTGCGAAAAGTGGTTTTTTCACACTAATACAAGTGCAAAAGTGGTTTCCTGCACCAACACAAGTGCGAAAAGTGGTTTTTCAACACTAGCACAAGTGCGAAAAGTGGTTTTTCAACACTATCACAAGTGCAAAAAGTGTTTTTTCCACACTAATACAAGTGCAAAAGTGGTTTCCTGCACCAACACAAGTGCGAAAAGTGGTTTTTCAACACTAACACAAGTGCGAAAAGTGGTTTTTCAACACTAACACAAGTGCGAAAAGTGGTTTTTCAACACTAACACAAGTGTGAAAAGTGGTTTTTCCACACTAATACAAGTGCAAAAGTGGTTTCCTGCACCAACACAAGTGCGAAAAGTGGTTTTTCAACACTAACACAAGTGCGAAAAGTGTTTTTTTCCACACTAATACAAGTGCAAAAGTGGTTTCCTGCACCAACACAAGTGCGAAAAGTGGTTTTTCAACACTAACACAAGTGCGAAAAGTGGTTTTTCAACACTAACACAAGTGCGAAAAGTGGTTTTTCAACACTAACACAAGTGCGAAAAGTGGTTTTTCCACACTAATACAAGTGCAAAAGTGGTTTCCTGCACCAACACAAGTGCGAAAAGTGGTTTTTCAACACTAACACAAGTGCGAAAAGTGGTTTTTCAACACTAACACAAGTGCGAAAAGTGGTTTTTCCACACTAATACAAGTGCAAAAGTGGTTTCCTGCACCAACACAAGTGCGAAAAGTGGTTTTTCAACACTAACACATGTGCGAAAAGTGGTTTTTCAACACTAACACAAGTGCGAAAAGTGGTTTTTCCACACTAATACAAGTGCAAAAGTGGTTTCCTGCACCAACACAAGTGCGAAAAGTGGTTTTTCAACACTAACACAAGTGCGAAAAGTGGTTTTTCAACACTAACACAAGTGCGAAAAGTGGTTTTTCCACACTAATACAAGTGCAAAAGCGGTTTCCTGCACCAACACAAGTGCGAAAAGTGGTTTTTCAACACTAACACAAGTGCGAAAAGTGGTTTTTCAACACTATCACAAGTGCAAAAAGTGTTTTTTCCACACTAATACAAGTGCAAAAGTGGTTTCCTGCACCAACACAAGTGCGAAAAGTGGTTTTTCAACACTAACACAAGTGCGAAAAGTGGTTTTTCAACACTAACACAAGTGCGAAAAGTGGTTTTTCCACACTAATACAAGTGCAAAAGTGGTTTCCTGCACCAACACAAGTGCGAAAAGTGGTTTTTCAACACTAACACAAGTGCGAAAAGTGGTTTTTCAACACTAACACAAGTGCGAAAAGTGGTTTTTCCAAACTAATACAAGTGCAAAAGTGGTTTCCTGCACCAACACAAGTGCGAAAAGTGGTTTTTCAACACTAACACAAGTGCGAAAAGTGGTTTTTCAACACTAACACAAGTGCGAAAAGTCGTTTTTCCACACGCATACAAGTGCAAAAGTGGTTTCCTGCACCAACACAAGTGCGAAAAGTGGTTTTTCAACACTAACACAAGTGCGAAAAGTGGTTTTTCAACACTAACACAAGTGCGAAAAGTGGTTTTCCCACACTAATACAAGTGCAAAAGTGGTTTCCTGCACCAACACAAGTGCGAAAAGTGGTTTTTCAACACTAACACAAGTGCGAAAAGTGGTTTTTCAACACTATCACAAGTGCAATAAGTGTTTTTTCCACACTAATACAAGTGCAAAAGTGGTTTCTTGCACCAACACAAGTGCGAAAAGTGGTTTTTCAACACTAACACAAGTGCGAAAAGTGGTTTTTCAACACTAACACAAGTGCGAAAAGTGGTTTTTCAACACTAACACAAGTGCGAAAAGTGGTTTTTCCACACTAACACAAGTGCAAAAGTGGTTTCCTGCACCAACACAAGTGCGAAAAGTGGTTTTTCAACACTAACACAAGTGCGAAAAGTGGTTTTTCAACACTATCACAAGTGCAAAAAGTGTTTTTTCCACACTAATACAAGTGCGAAAAGTGGTTTTTCCACACTAATACAAGTGCAAAAGTGGTTTTTCAACACTAACACAAGTGCGAAAAGTGGTTTTTCAACACTAACACAAGTGCGAAAAGTGTTTTTTCCACACTAATACAAGTGCAAAAGTGGTTTCCTGCACCAACACAAGTGCGAAAAGTGGTTTTTCAACACTAACACAAGTGCGAAAAGTGGTTTTTCAACACTAACACAAGTGCGAAAAGTGGTTTTTCCACACTAATACAAGTGCAATAGTGGTTTCCTGCACCAACACAAGTGCGAAAAGTGGTTTTTCAACACTAACACAAGTGCGAAAAGTGGTTTTTCCACACTAATACAAGTGCAAAAGTGGTTTCCTGCACCAACACAAGTGCGAAAAGTGGTTTTTCAACACTAACACAAGTGCGAAAAGTGGTTTTTCAACACTAACACAAGTGCGAAAAGTGGTTTTTCCACGCTAATACAAGTGCAAAAGTGGTTTCCTGCACCAACACAAGTGCGAAAAGTGGTTTTTCAACACTAACACATGTGCGAAAAGTGGTTTTTCAACACTAACACAAGTGCGAAATGTGGTTTTTCCACACTAATACAAGTGCAAAAGTGGTTTCCTGCACCAACACAAGTGCGAAAAGTGGTTTTTCAACACTAACACAAGTGCGAAAAGTGGTTTTTCAACACTAACACAAGTGCGAAAAGTGGTTTTTCCACACTAATACAAGTGCAAAAGCGGTTTCCTGCACCAACACAAGTGCGAAAAGTGGTTTTTCAACACTAACACAAGTGCGAAAAGTGGTTTTTCAACACTATCACAAGTGCAAAAAGTGTTTTTTCCACACTAATACAAGTGCAAAAGTGGTTTCCTGCACCAACACAAGTGCGAAAAGTGGTTTTTCAACACTAACACAAGTGCGAAAAGTGGTTTTTCAACACTAACACAAGTGCGAAAAGTGGTTTTCCCACACTAATACAAGTGCAAAAGTGGTTTCCTGCACCAACACAAGTGCGAAAAGTGGTTTTTCAACACTAACACAAGTGCGAAAAGTGGTTTTTCAACACTATCACAAGTGCAATAAGTGTTTTTTCCACACTAATACAAGTGCAAAAGTGGTTTCTTGCACCAACACAAGTGCGAAAAGTGGTTTTTCAACACTAACACAAGTGCGAAAAGTGGTTTTTCAACACTAACACAAGTGCGAAAAGTGGTTTTTCAACACTAACACAAGTGCGAAAAGTGGTTTTTCCACACTAACACAAGTGCAAAAGTGGTTTCCTGCACCAACACAAGTGCGAAAAGTGGTTTTTCAACACTAACACAAGTGCGAAAAGTGGTTTTTCAACACTATCACAAGTGCAAAAAGTGTTTTTTCCACACTAATACAAGTGCGAAAAGTGGTTTTTCCACACTAATACAAGTGCAAAAGTGGTTTTTCAACACTAACACAAGTGCGAAAAGTGGTTTTTCAACACTAACACAAGTGCGAAAAGTGTTTTTTCCACACTAATACAAGTGCAAAAGTGGTTTCCTGCACCAACACAAGTGCGAAAAGTGGTTTTTCAACACTAACACAAGTGCGAAAAGTGGTTTTTCAACACTAACACAAGTGCGAAAAGTGGTTTTTCCACACTAATACAAGTGCAATAGTGGTTTCCTGCACCAACACAAGTGCGAAAAGTGGTTTTTCAACACTAACACAAGTGCGAAAAGTGTTTTTTCCACACTAATACAAGTGCAAAAGTGGTTTCCTGCACCAACACAAGTGCGAAAAGTGGTTTTTGAACACTAACACAAGTGCGAAAAGTGGTTTTTCAACACTAACACAAGT
This sequence comes from Myxine glutinosa, assembly GCF_964187855.1. Lineage (NCBI taxonomy): Eukaryota > Metazoa > Chordata > Myxini > Myxiniformes > Myxinidae > Myxine > Myxine glutinosa. The sequence goes on along the minus strand of NW_027616422.1, from coordinate 159,249 downwards.
GCGAAAAGTGCTTTTTCCACACTAATACAAGTGCAAAAGTGGTTTCCTGCACCAACACAAGTGCGAAAAGTGGTTTTTCAACACTAACACAAGTGCGAAAAGTGGTTTTTCAACACTAACACAAGTGCGAAAAGTGGTTTTTCCACACTAATACAAGTGCAAAAGTGGTTTCCTGCACCAACACAAGTGCGAAAAGTGGTTTTTCAACACTGACACAAGTGCGAAAAGTGGTTTTTCAACACTAACACAAGTGCGAAAAGTGGTTTTTCCACACTAATACAAGTGCAAAAGTGGTTTCCTGCACCAACACAAGTGCGAAAAGTGGTTTTTCAACACTAACACATGTGCGAAAAGTGGTTTTTCAACACTAACACAAGTGCGAAAAGTGGTTTTTCCACACTAATACAAGTGCAAAAGTGGTTTCCTGCACCAACACAAGTGCGAAAAGTGGTTTTTCAACACTAACACAAGTGCGAAAAGTGGTTTTTCAACACTAACACAAGTGCGAAAAGTGGTTTTTCCACACTAATACAAGTGCAAAAGCGGTTTCCTGCACCAACACAAGTGCGAAAAGTGGTTTTTCAACACTAACACAAGTGCGAAAAGTGGTTTTTCAACACTATCACAAGTGCAAAAAGTGTTTTTTCCACACTAATACAAGTGCAAAAGTGGTTTCCTGCACCAACACAAGTGCGAAAAGTGGTTTTTCAACACTAACACAAGTGCGAAAAGTGGTTTTTCAACACTAACACAAGTGCGAAAAGTGGTTTTTCCACACTAATACAAGTGCAAAAGTGGTTTCCTGCACCAACACAAGTGCGAAAAGTGGTTTTTCAACACTAACACAAGTGCGAAAAGTGGTTTTTCAACACTAACACAAGTGCGAAAAGTGGTTTTTCCAAACTAATACAAGTGCAAAAGTGGTTTCCTGCACCAACACAAGTGCGAAAAGTGTTTTTTCAACACTAACACAAGTGCGAAAAGTGGTTTTTCAACACTAACACAAGTGCGAAAAGTCGTTTTTCCACACGCATACAAGTGCAAAAGTGGTTTCCTGCACCAACACAAGTGCGAAAAGTGGTTTTTCAACACTAACACAAGTGCGAAAAGTGGTTTTTCAACACTAACACAAGTGCGAAAAGTGGTTTTTCCACACTAATACAAGTGCAAAAGTGGTTTCCTGCACCAACACAAGTGCGAAAAGTGGTTTTTCAACACTAACACAAGTGCGAAAAGTGGTTTTTCAACACTATCACAAGTGCAATAAGTGTTTTTTCCACACTAATACAAGTGCAAAAGTGGTTTCCTGCACCAACACAAGTGCAAAAAGTGGTTTTTCAACACTAACACAAGTGCGAAAAGTGGTTTTTCAACACTATCACAAGTGCGAAAAGTGGTTTTTCAACACTAACACAAGTGCAAAAGTGGTTTCCTGCACCAACACAAGTGCGAAAAGTGGTTTTTCAACACTAACACAAGTGCGAAAAGTGGTTTTTCAACACTATCACAAGTGCAAAAAGTGTTTTTTCCACACTAATACAAGTGCGAAAAGTGGTTTTTCCACACTAATACAAGTGCGAAAAGTGGTTTTTCAACACTAACACAAGTGCGAAAAGTGGTTTTTCAACACTATCACAAGTGCAAAAAGTGTTTTTTCCACACTAATACAAGTGCGAAAAGTGGTTTTTCCACACTAATACAAGTGCAAAAGTGGTTTTTCAACACTAACACAAGTGCGAAAAGTGGTTTTTCAACACTAACACAAGTGCGAAAAGTGTTTTTTCCACACTAATACAAGTGCAAAAGTGGTTTCCTGCACCAACACAAGTGCGAAATGTGGTTTTTCAACACTAACACAAGTGCGAAAAGTGGTTTTTCAACACTAACACAAGTGCGAAAAGTGGTTTTTCCACACTAATACAAGTGCAATAGTGGTTTCCTGCACCAACACAAGTGCGAAAAGTGGTTTTTCAACAGTAACACAAGTGCGAAAAGTGTTTTTTCCACACTAATACAAGTGCAAAAGTGGTTTCCTGCACCAACACAAGTGCGAAAAGTGGTTTTTGAACACTAACACAAGTGCGAAAAGTGGTTTTTCAACACTAACACAAGTGCGAAAAGTGTTTTTTCACACTAATACAAGTGCAAAAGCGGTTTCCTGCACCAACACAAGTGCGAAAAGTGTTTTTTCAACACTAACACAAGTGCGAAATGTGGTTTTTAAACACTATCACAAGTGCAAAAAGTGTTTTTTCCACACTAATACAAGTGCGAAAAGTGGTTTTTCAACACAAACACAAGTGCGAAAAGTGTTTTTTCACACTAATACAAGTGCAAAAGCGGTTTCCTGCACCAACACAAGTGCGAAAAGTGGTTTTTCAACACTAACACAAGTGCGAAAAGTGGTTTTTCAACACTAACACATGCGCAAAAAGTGGTTTTTCCACACTAATACAAGTGCAAAAGCAGTTTCCTGCACCAACACAAGTGCGAAAAGTGGTTTTTCAACACGAACACAAGTGCGAAATGTGGTTTTTCAACACTATCACAAGTGCAAAAAGTGTTTTTTCCACACTAATACAAGTGCGAAAAGTGGTTTTTCAACACCAACACAAGTGCGAAAAGTGGTTTTTCAACACTAACACAAGTGCGAAAAGTGGTTTTTCAACACTATCACAAGTGCAAAAAGTGTTTTTTCCACACTAATACAAGTGCAAAAGTGGTTTCCTGCACCAACACAAGTGCGAAAAGTGGTTTTTCAACACTAACACAAGTGCGAAAAGTGGTTTTTTCACACTAATACAAGTGCAAAAGTGGTTTCCTGCACCAACACAAGTGCGAAAAGTGGTTTTTCAACACTAGCACAAGTGCGAAAAGTGGTTTTTCAACACTATCACAAGTGCAAAAAGTGTTTTTTCCACACTAATACAAGTGCAAAAGTGGTTTCCTGCACCAACACAAGTGCGAAAAGTGGTTTTTCAACACTAACACAAGTGCGAAAAGTGGTTTTTCAACACTAACACAAGTGCGAAAAGTGGTTTTTCAACACTAACACAAGTGCGAAAAGTGGTTTTTCCACACTAATACGAGTGCAAAAGTGGTTTCCTGCACCAACACAAGTGCGAAAAGTGGTTTTTCAACACTAACACAAGTGCGAAAAGTGGTTTTTCAACACTAACACAAGTGCGAAAAGTGGTTTTTCCACACTAATACAAGTGCAAAAGTGGTTTCCTGCACCAACACAAGTGCGAAAAGTGGTTTTTCAACACTAACACATGTGCGAAAAGTGGTTTTTCAACACTAACACAAGTGCGAAAAGTGGTTTTTCCACACTAATACAAGTGCAAAAGTGGTTTCCTGCACCAACACAAGTGCGAAAAGTGGTTTTTCAACACTAACACAAGTGCGAAAAGTGGTTTTTCAACACTAACACAAGTGCGAAAAGTGGTTTTTCCACACTAATACAAGTGCAAAAGCGGTTTCCTGCACCAACACAAGTGCGAAAAGTGGTTTTTCAACACTAACACAAGTGCGAAATGTGGTTTTTCAACACTATCACAAGTGCAAAAAGTGTTTTTTCCACACTAATACAAGTGCAAAAGTGGTTTCCTGCACCAACACAAGTGCGAAAAGTGGTTTTTCAACACTAACACAAGTGCGAAAAGTGGTTTTTCAACACTAACACAAGTGCGAAAAGTGGGTTTTCAACACTAACACAAGTGCGAAAAGTGGTTTTTCCACACTAACACAAGTGCAAAAGTGGTTTCCTGCACCAACACAAGTGCGAAAAGTGGTTTTTCAACACTAACACAAGTGCGAAAAGTGGTTTTTCAACACTAACACAAGTGCGAAAAGTGGTTTTTCCACACTAATACAAGTGCAAAAGTGGTTTCCTGCACCAACACAAGTGCGAAAAGTGGTTTTTCAACACTAACACAAGTGAGTAAAGTGGTTTTTCCACACTAACACAGGTGCGAAAAGTGATTTTTCCACACTAATACAAGTGCAAAAGTGGTTTCCTGCACCAACACAAGTGCGAAAAGTGGTTTTTCAACACTAACACAAGTGCGAAAAGTGGTTTTTCAACACTAACACAAGTGCGAAAAGTGGTTTTTTCCACACTAACACAAGTGCAAAAAGTGGTTTTGCCACACTAATACAAGTGCAAAAGTGGTTTTCTGCACCAACACAAGTGCGAAAAGTGGTTTTTCAACACTAACACAAGTGCGAAAAGTGGTTTTCAACACTAACACAAGTGCGAAAAGTGGTTTTTCAACACTAACACAAGTGCGAAAAGTGGTTTTTCCACACTAATACAAGTGCAAAAGCGGTTTCCTGCACCAACACAAGTGCGAAAAGTGGTTTTTCAACACTAACACAAGTGCGAAAAGTGTTTTTTCCACACTAATACAAGTGCAAAAGTGGTTTCCTGCACCAACACAAGTGCGAAATGTGGTTTTTCAACACTAACACAAGTGCGAAAAGTGGTTTTTCAACACTAACACAAGTGCGAAAAGTGGTTTTTCCACACTAATACAAGTGCAATAGTGGTTTCCTGCACCAACACAAGTGCGAAAAGTGGTTTTTCAACACTAACACAAGTGCGAAAAGTGTTTTTTCCACACTAATACAAGTGCAAAAGTGGTTTCCTGCACCAACACAAGTGCGAAAAGTGGTTTTTGAACACTAACACAAGTGCGAAAAGTGGTTTTTCAACACTAACACAAGTGCGAAAAGTGTTTTTTCACACTAATACAAGTGCAAAAGCGGTTTCCTGCACCAACACAAGTGCGAAAAGTGGTTTTTCAACACTAACACAAGTGCGAAATGTGGTTTTTAAACACTATCACAAGTGCAAAAAGTGTTTTTTCCACACTAATACAAGTGCGAAAAGTGGTTTTTCAACACAAACACAAGTGCGAAAAGTGTTTTTTCACACTAATACAAGTGCAAAAGCGGTTTCCTGCACCAACACAAGTGCGAAAAGTGGTTTTTCAACACTAACACAAGTGCGAAAAGTGGTTTTTCAACACTAACACATGCGCAAAAAGTGGTTTTTCCACACTAATACAAGTGCAAAAGCAGTTTCCTGCACCAACACAAGTGCGAAAAGTGGTTTTTCAACACGAACACAAGTGCGAAATGTGGTTTTTCAACACTATCACAAGTGCAAAAAGTGTTTTTTCCACACTAATACAAGTGCGAAAAGTGGTTTTTCAACACCAACACAAGTGCGAAAAGTGGTTTTTCAACACTAACACAAGTGCGAAAAGTGGTTTTTCAACACTATCACAAGTGCAAAAAGTGTTTTTTCCACACTAATACAAGTGCAAAAGTGGTTTCCTGCACCAACACAAGTGCGAAAAGTGGTTTTTCAACACTAACACAAGTGCGAAAAGTGGTTTTTTCACACTAATACAAGTGCAAAAGTGGTTTCCTGCACCAACACAAGTGCGAAAAGTGGTTTTTCAACACTAGCACAAGTGCGAAAAGTGGTTTTTCAACACTATCACAAGTGCAAAAAGTGTTTTTTCCACACTAATACAAGTGCAAAAGTGGTTTCCTGCACCAACACAAGTGCGAAAAGTGGTTTTTCAACACTAACACAAGTGCGAAAAGTGGTTTTTCAACACTAACACAAGTGCGAAAAGTGGTTTTTCAACACTAACACAAGTGCGAAAAGTGGTTTTTCCACACTAATACAAGTGCAAAAGTGGTTTCCTGCACCAACACAAGTGCGAAAAGTGGTTTTTCAACACTAACACAAGTGCGAAAAGTGGTTTTTCAACACTAACACAAGTGCGAAAAGTGGTTTTTCCACACTAATACAAGTGCAAAAGTGGTTTCCTGCACCAACACAAGTGCGAAAAGTGGTTTTTCAACACTAACACATGTGCGAAAAGTGGTTTTTCAACACTAACACAAGTTCGAAAAGTGTTTTTTCCACACTAATACAAGTGCAAAAGTGGTTTCCTGCACCAACACAAGTGCGAAAAGTGGTTTTTCAACACTAACACAAGTGCGAAAAGTGGTTTTTCAACACTAACACAAGTGCGAAAAGTGGTTTTTCCACACTAATACAAGTGCAAAAGCGGTTTCCTGCACCAACACAAGTGCGAAAAGTGGTTTTTCAACACTAACACAAGTGCGAAATGTGGTTTTTCAACACTATCACAAGTGCAAAAAGTGTTTTTTCCACACTAATACAAGTGCAAAAGTGGTTTCCTGCACCAACACAAGTGCGAAAAGTGGTTTTTCAACACTAACACAAGTGCGAAAAGTGGTTTTTCAACACTAACACAAGTGCGAAAAGTGGGTTTTCAACACTAACACAAGTGCGTAAAGTGGTTTTTCCACACTAACACAAGTGCAAAAGTGGTTTCCTGCACCAACACAAGTGCGAAAAGTGGTTTTTCAACACTAACACAAGTGCGAAAAGTGGTTTTTCAACACTAACACAAGTGCGAAAAGTGGTTTTTCCACACTAATACAAGTGCAAAAGTGGTTTCCTGCACCAACACAAGTGCGAAAAGTGGTTTTTCAACACTAACACAAGTGAGTAAAGTGGTTTTTCCACACTAACACAGGTGCGAAAAGTGATTTTTCCACACTAATACAAGTGCAAAAGTGGTTTCCTGCACCAACACAAGTGCGAAAAGTGGTTTTTCAACACTAACACAAGTGCGAAAAGTGGTTTTTCAACACTAACACAAGTGCGAAAAGTGGTTTTTCCACACTAACACAAGTGCAAAAAGTGGTTTTGCCACACTAATACAAGTGCAAAAGTGGTTTCCTGCACCAACACAAGTGCGAAAAGTGGTTTTTCAACACTAACACAAGTGCGAAAAGTGGTTTTCAACACTAACACAAGTGCGAAAAGTGGTTTTTCAACACTAACACAAGTGCGAAAAGTGGTTTTTCCACACTAATACAAGTGCAAAAGCGGTTTCCTGCACCAACACAAGTGCGAAAAGTGGTTTTTCAACACTAACACAAGTGCGAAAAGGGGTTTTTCAACACTATCACAAGTGCAAAAAGTGTTTTTTCACACTAATACAAGTGCAAAAGCGGTTTCCTGCACCAACACAAGTGCAAAAAGTGGTTTTTCAACACTAACACAAGTACGAAAAGTGGTTTTTCAACACTAACACAACTGCGAAAAGTGGTTTTTCCACACTAATACAAGTGCAAAAGTGGTTTTCTGCACCAACACAAGTGCGAAAAGTGGTTTTTCCACACTAATACAAGTGCAAAAGTGGTTTCCTGCACCAACACAAGTGCGAAAAGTGGTTTTTGAACACTAACACAAGTGCGAAAAGTGGTTTTTCAACACTAACACAAGTGCGAAAAGTGTTTTTTCACACTAATACAAGTGCAAAAGCGGTTTCCTGCACCAACACAAGTGCGAAAAGTGGTTTTTCAACACTAACACAAGTGCGAAATGTGGTTTTTCAGCACTATCACAAGTGCAAAAAGTGTTTTTTCCACACTAATACAAGTGCGAAAAGTGGTTTTTCAACACAAATACAAGTGCGAAAAGTGTTTTTTCACACTAATACAAGTGCAAAAGCGGTTTCCTGCACCAACACAAGTGCGAAAAGTGGTTTTTCAACACTAACACAAGTGCGAAAAGTGGTTTTTCAACACTATCACAAGTGCAATAAGTGTTTTTTCCACACTAATACAAGTGCAAAAGTGGTTTCCTGCACCAACACAAGTGCGAAAAGTGGTTTTTCAACACTAACACAAGTGCGAAAAGTGGTTTTTCAACACTAACACAAGTGCGAAAAGTGGTTTTTCAACACTAACACAAGTGCGAAAAGTGGTTTTTCCACACTAATACAAGTGCAAAAGTGGTTTCCTGCACCAACACAAGTGCGAAAAGTGGTTTTTCAACACTAACACAAGTGCGAAAAGTGGTTTTTCAACACTAACACAAGTGCGAAAAGTGGTTTTTCCACACTAATACAAGTGCAAAAGTGGTTTCCTGCACCAACACAAGTGCGAAAAGTGGTTTTTCAACACTAACACATGTGCGAAAAGTGGTTTTTCAACACTAACACAAGTGCGAAAAGTGGTTTTTCCACACTAATACAAGTGCAAAAGTGGTTTCCTGCACCAACACAAGTGCGAAAAGTGGTTTTTCAACACTAACACAAGTGCGAAAAGTGGTTTTTCCACACTAATACAAGTGCAAAAGTGGTTTTTCCACACTAATACAAGTGCAAAAGCGGTTTCCTGCACCAACACAAGTGCGAAAAGTGGTTTTTCAACACTAACACAAGAGCGAAAAGTGGTTTTTCAACACTATCACAAGTGCAAAAAGTGTTTTTTCCACACTAATACAAGTGCAAAAGTGGTTTCCTGCACCAACACAAGTGCGAAAAGTGGTTTTTCAACACTAACACAAGTGCGAAAAGTGGTTTTTCAACACTAACACAAGTGCGAAAAGTGGTTTTTCAACACTAACACAAGTGCGAAAAGTGGTTTTTCAACACTAACACAAGTGCGAAAAGTGGTTTTTCCACACTAACACAAGTGCAAAAGTTGTTTCCTGCACCAACACAAGTGCGAAAAGTGGTATTTCAACACTGACACAAGTGGGAAAAGTGGTTTTTCAACACTATCACAAGTGCGAAAAGTGTTTTTTTCCACACTAATACAAGTGCAAAAGTGGTTTCCTGCACCAACACAAGTGCGAAAAGTGGTTTTTCAACACTAACACAAGTGCGAAAAGTGGTTTTTCAACACTAACACAAGTGCGAAAAGTGGTTTTTCCACACTAACACAAGTGCGAAAAGTGGTTTTTCCACACTAATACAAGTGCAAAAGTGGTTTCCTGCACCAACACAAGTGCGAAAATTGGTTTTTCAACACTAACACAAGTGCGAAAAGTGGTTTTTCAACACTAACACAAGTGCGAAAAGTGGTTTTTCCACACTAATACAAGTGCAAAAGTGGTTTCCTGCACCAACACAAGTGCGAAAAGTGGTTTTTCAACACTAACACATGTGCGAAAAGTGGTTTTTCAACACTAACACAAGTGCGAAAAGTGGTTTTTCCACACTAATACAAGTGCAAAAGTGGTTTCCTGCACCAACACAAGTGCGAAAAGTGGTTTTTCAACACTAACACAAGTGCGAAAAGTGGTTTTTCAAGACTAACACAAGTGCGAAAAGTGGTTTTTCCACACTAATACAAGTGCAAAAGCGGTTTCCTGCACCAACACAAGTGCGAAAAGTGGTTTTTCAACACTAACACAAGTGCGAAAAGTGGTTTTTCAACACTATCACAAGTGCAAAAAGTGTTTTTTCCACACTAATACAAGTGCAAAAGTGGTTTCCTGCACCAACACAAGTGCGAAAAGTGGTTTTTCAACACTAACACAAGTGCGAAAAGTGGTTTTTCAACACTAACACAAGTGCAAAAGTGGTTTCCTGCACCAACACAAGTGCGAAAAGTGGTTTTTCAACACTAACACAAGTGCGAAAAGTGGTTTTTCAACACTAACACAAGTGCGAAAAGTGGTTTTTCCAAACTAATACAAGTGCAAAAGTGGTTTCCTGCACCAACACAAGTGCGAAAAGTGGTTTTTCAACACTAACACAAGTGCGAAAAGTGGTTTTTCAACACTAACACAAGTGCGAAAATTCGTTTTTCCACACGCATACAAGTGCAAAAGTGGTTTCCTGCACCAACACAAGTGCGAAAAGTGGTTTTTCAACACTAACACAAGTGCGAAAAGTGGTTTTTCAACACTAACACAAGTGCGAAAAGTGGTTTTTCCACACCAATACAAGTGCAAAAGCGGTTTCCTGCACCAACACAAGTGCGAAAAGTGGTTTTTCAACACTATCACAAGTGCAAAAAGTGTTTTTTCCACACAAATACAAGTGCAAAAGTGGTTTCCTGCACCAACACAAGTGCGAAAAGTGGTTTTTCAACACTAACACAAGTGCGAAAAGTGGTTTATCAACACTAACACAAGTGCGAAAAGTGGTTTTTCCACACTAATACAAGTGCAAAAGTGGTTTCCTGCACCAACACAAGTGCGAAGAGTGGTTTTTCAACACTAACACAAGTGCGAAAAGTGGTTTTTCAACACTAACACAAGTGCGAAAAGTGGTTTTTCCAAACTAATACAAGTGCAAAAGTGGTTTCCTGCACCAACACAAGTGCGAAAAGTGGTTTTTCAACACTAACACAAGTGCGAAAAGTGGTTTTTCAACACTAACACAAGTGCGAAAAGTCGTTTTTCCACACGCATACAAGTGCAAAAGTGGTTTCCTGCACCAACACAAGTGCGAAAAGTGGTTTTTCAACACTAACACAAGTGCGAAAAGTGGTTTTTCAACACTAACACAAGTGCGAAAAGTGGTTTTTCCACACTAATACAAGTGCAAAAGTGGTTTCCTGCACCAACACAAGTGCGAAAAGTGGTTTTTCAACACTAACACAAGTGCGAAAAGTGGTTTTTCAACACTAACACAAGTGCGAAAAGTGGTTTTTCAACACTAACACAAGTGCGAAAAGTGGGTTTTCAACACCAACACAAGTGCGAAATGTGGTTTTTCAACACTATCACAAGTGCAAAAAGTGTTTTTTCCACACTAATACAAGTGCGAAAAGTGGTTTTTCAACACCAACACAAGTGCGAAAAGTGGTTTTTCAACACTAACACAAGTGCGAAAAGTGGTTTTTCAACACTATCACAAGTGCAAAAAGTGTTTTTTCCACACTAATACAAGTGCAAAAGTGGTTTCCTGCACCAACACAAGTGCAAAAAGTGGTTTTTCAACACTAACACAAGTGCGAAAAGTGGTTTTTTCACACTAATACAAGTGCAAAAGTGGTTTCCTGCACCAACACAAGTGCGAAAAGTGGTTTTTCAACACTAGCACAAGTGCGAAAAGTGGTTTTTCAACACTATCACAAGTGCAAAAAGTGTTTTTTCCACACTAATACAAGTAAAGTGCAAAAGTGGTTTCCTGCACCAACACAAGTGCGAAAAGTGGTTTTTCAACACTAACACAAGTGCGAAAAGTGGTTTTTCAACACTAACACAAGTGCGAAAAGTGGTTTTTCAACACTAACACAAGTGCAAAAAGTGGTTTTTCCACACTAATACAAGTGCAAAAGTGGTTTCCTGCACCAACGCAAGTGCGAAAAGTGGTTTTTCAACACTAACACAAGTGCGAAAAGTGGTTTTTCAACACTAACACAAGTGCGAAAAGTGGTTTTTCCACACTAATAGAAGTGCAAAAGTGGTTTCCTGCACCAACACAAGTGCGAAAAGTGGTTTTTCAACACTAACACATGTGCGAAAAGTGGTTTTTCAACACTAACACAAGTGCAAAAAGTGGTTTTTCCACACTAATACAAGTGCAAAAGTGGTTTCCTGCACCAACACAAGTGCGAAAAGTGGTTTTTCAACACTAACACAAGTGCGAAAAGTGGTTTTTCAACACTAACACAAGTGCGAAAAGTGGTTTTTCCACACTAATACAAGTGCAAAAGCGGTTTCCTGCAACAACACAAGTGCGAAAAGTGGTTTTTCAACACTAACACAAGTGCGAAATGTGGTTTATCAACACTATCACAAGTGCAAAAAGTGTTTTTTCCACACTAATACAAGTGCAAAAGTGGTTTCCTGCACCAACACAAGTGCGAAAAGTGGTTTTTCAACACTAACACAAGTGCGAAAAGTGGGTTTTCAACACTAACACAAGTGCGAAAAGTTGTTTTTCCACACTAACACAAGTGCAAAAGTGGTTTCCTGTACCAACACAAGTGCGAAAAGTGGTTTTTCAACACTAACACAAGTGCGAAAAGTGGTTTTTCAACACTAACACAAGTGCGAAAAGTGGTTTTTCCACACTAATACAAGTGCAAAAGTGGTTTCCTGCACCAACACAAGTGCGAAAAGTGGTTTTTCAACACTAACACAAGTGAGAAAAGTGGTTTTTCCACACTAACACAGGTGCGAAAAGTGATTTTTCCACACTAATACAAGTGCAAAAGTGGTTTCCTGCACCAACACAAGTGCGAAAAGTGGTTTTTCAACACTAACACAAGTGCGAAAAGTGGTTTTTCAACACTAACACAAGTGCGAAAAGTGGTTTTTCCACACTAACACAAGTGCAAAAAGTGGTTTTTCCACACTAATACAAGTGCAAAAGTGGTTTCCTGCACCAACACAAGTGCGAAAAGTGGTTTTTCAACACTAACACAAGTGCGAAAAGTGGTTTTCAACACTAACACAAGTGCGAAAAGTGGTTTTTCAACACTAACACAAGTGCGAAAAGTGGTTTTTCCACACTAATACAAGTGCAAAAGCGGTTCCTGCACCAACACAAGTGCGAAAAGTGGTTTTTCAACACTAACACAAGTGCGAAAAGGGGTTTTTCAACACTATCACAAGTGCAAAAAGTGTTTTTTCCACACTAATACAAGTGCAAAAGTGGTTTCCTGCACCAACACAAGTGCAAAAAGTGGTTTTTCAACACTAACACAAGTACGAAAAGTGGTTTTTCAACACTAACACAACTGCGAAAAGTGGTTTTTCCACACTAATACAAGTGCAAAAGTGGTTTTCTGCACCAACACAAGTGCGAAAAGTGGTTTTTCAACACTAACACAAGTGCGAAAAGTGGTTGCTCAACACCAACACAAGTGCGAAAAGTGTTTTTTCCAAACTAATACAAGTGCAAAAGTGGTTTCCTGCACCAACACAAGTGCGAAAAGTGGTTTTTCAACACTAACACAAGTGCGAAAAGTGGTTTTTCAACACTAACCCAAGTGTGAAAAGTGGTTTTTCCACACTAATACAAGTGCAAAAGTGGTTTCCTGCACCAACACAAGTGCGAAATGTGGTTTTTCAACACTAACACAAGTGCGAAAAGTGGTTTTTCAACACTATCACAAGTGCAAAAAGTGTTTTTTCCACACTAATACAAGTGCAAAAGTGGTTTCCTGCACCATCACAAGTGCGAAAAGTGGTTTTTCAACACTAACACAAGTGCGAAGAGTGGATTTTCAACACTAACACAAGTGCGAAAAGTGGTTTTTCCACACTATTACAAGTGCAAAAGTGGTTTCCTGCACCAACACAAGTGCGAAAAGTGGTTTTTCAACACTAACACAAGTGCGAAAAGTGGTTTTTCAACACTATCACAAGTGCAATAAGTGTTTTTTCCACACTAATACAAGTGCAAAAGTGGTTTCCTGCACGAACACAAGTGCGAAAAGTGGTTTTTCAACACTAACACAAGTGCGAAAAGTGGTTTTTCAACACTAACACAAGTGCGAAAAGTGGTTTTTCACACTAATACAAGTGCAAAAGCGGTTTCCTGCACCAACACAAGTGCGAAAAGTGGTTTTTCAACACTAACACAAGTGCGAAATGTGGTTTTTCAACACTATCACAAGTGCAAAAAGTGTTTTTTCCACACTAATACAAGTGCGAAAAGTGGTTTTTCAACACAAACACAAGTGCGAAAAGTGTTTTTTCACACTAATACAAGTGCAAAAGCGGTTTCCTGCACCAACACAAGTGCGAAAAGTGGTTTTTCAACACTAACACAAGTGCGAAAAGTGGTTTTTCAACACTAACACATGCGCAAAAAGTGGTTTTTCCACACTAATACAAGTGCAAAAGCAGTTTCCTGCACCAACACAAGTGCGAAAAGTGGTTTTTCAACACGAACACAAGTGCGAAATGTGGTTTTTCAACACTATCACAAGTGCAAAAAGTGTTTTTTCCACACTAATACAAGTGCGAAAAGTGGTTTTTCAACACCAACACAAGTGCGAAAAGTGGTTTTTCAACACTAACACAAGTGCGAAAAGTGGTTTTTCAACACTATCACAAGTGCAAAAAGTGTTTTTTCCACACTAATACAAGTGCAAAAGTGGTTTCCTGCACCAACACAAGTGCAAAAAGTGGTTTTTCAACACTAACACAAGTGCGAAAAGTGGTTTTTTCACACTAATACAAGTGCAAAAGTGGTTTCCTGCACCAACACAAGTGCGAAAAGTGGTTTTTCAACACTAGCACAAGTGCGAAAAGTGGTTTTTCAACACTATCACAAGTGCAAAAAGTGTTTTTTCCACACTAATACAAGTAAAGTGCAAAAGTGGTTTCCTGCACCAACACAAGTGCGAAAAGTGGTTTTTCAACACTAACACAAGTGCGAAAAGTGGTTTTTCAACACTAACACAAGTGCGAAAAGTGGTTTTTCAACACTAACACAAGTGCGAAAAGTGGTTTTTCCACACTAATACAAGTGCAAAAGTGGTTTCCTGCACCAACGCAAGTGCGAAAAGTGGTTTTTCAACACTAACACAAGTGCGAAAAGTGGTTTTTCAACACTAACACAAGTGCGAAAAGTGGTTTTTCCACACTAATAGAAGTGCAAAAGTGGTTTCCTGCACCAACACAAGTGCGAAAAGTGGTTTTTCAACACTAACACATGTGCGAAAAGTGGTTTTTCAACACTAACACAAGTGCAAAAAGTGGTTTTTCCACACTAATACAAGTGCAAAAGTGGTTTCCTGCACCAACACAAGTGCGAAAAGTGGTTTTTCAACACTAACACAAGTGCGAAAAGTGGTTTTTCAACACTAACACAAGTGCGAAAAGTGGTTTTTCCACACTAATACAAGTGCAAAAGCGGTTTCCTGCAACAACACAGGTGCGAAAAGTGGTTTTTCAACACTAACACAAGTGCGAAATGTGGTTTATCAACACTATCACAAGTGCAAAAAGTGTTTTTTCCACACTAATACAAGTGCAAAAGTGGTTTCCTGCACCAACACAAGTGCGAAAAGTGGTTTTTCAACACTAACACAAGTGCGAAAAGTGGGTTTTCAACACTAACACAAGTGCGAAAAGTGGTTTTTCCACACTAACACAAGTGCAAAAGTGGTTTCCTGCACCAACACAAGTGCGAAAAGTGGTTTTTCAACACTAACACAAGTGCGAAAAGTGGTTTTTCAACACTAACACAAGTGCGAAAAGTGGTTTTTCCACACTAATACAAGTGCAAAAGTGGTTTCCTGCACCAACACAAGTGCGAAAAGTGGTTTTTCAACACTAACACAAGTGAGAAAAGTGGTTTTTCCACACTAACACAGGTGCGAAAAGTGATTTTTCCACACTAATACAAGTGCAAAAGTGGTTTCCTGCACCAACACAAGTGCGAAAAGTGGTTTTTCAACACTAACACAAGTGCGAAAAGTGGTTTTTCAACACTAACACAAGTGCGAAAAGTGGTTTTTCCACACCAATACAAGTGCAAAAGCGGTTTCCTGCACCAACACAAGTGCGAAAAGTGGTTTTTCAACACTATCACAAGTGCAAAAAGTGTTTTTTCCACACAAATACAAGTGCAAAAGTGGTTTCCTGCACCAACACAAGTGCGAAAAGTGGTTTTTCAACACTAACACAAGTGCGAAAAGTGGTTTATCAACACTAACACAAGTGCGAAAAGTGGTTTTTCCACACTAATACAAGTGCAAAAGTGGTTTCCTGCACCAACACAAGTGCGAAAAGTGGTTTTTCAACACTAACACAAGTGCGAAAAGTGGTTTTTCAACACTAACACAAGTGCGAAAAGTGGTTTTTCCAAACTAATACAAGTGCAAAAGTGGTTTCCTGCACCAACACAAGTGCGAAAAGTGGTTTTTCAACACTAACACAAGTGCGAAAAGTGGTTTTTCAACACTAACACAAGTGCGAAAAGTCGTTTTTCCACACGCATACAAGTGCAAAAGTGGTTTCCTGCACCAACACAAGTGCGAAAAGTGGTTTTTCAACACTAACACAAGTGCGAAAAGTGGTTTTTCAACACTAACACAAGTGCAAAAAGTGGTTTTTCCACACTAATACAAGTGCAAAAGTGGTTTCCTGCACCAACACAAGTGCGAAAAGTGGTTTTTCAACACTAACACAAGTGCGAAAAGTGGTTTTTCAACACTAACACAAGTGCGAAAAGTGGTTTTTCCACACTAATACAAGTGCAAAAGCGGTTTCCTGCAACAACACAGGTGCGAAAAGTGGTTTTTCAACACTAACACAAGTGCGAAATGTGGTTTATCAACACTATCACAAGTGCAAAAAGTGTTTTTTCCACACTAATACAAGTGCAAAAGTGGTTTCCTGCACCAACACAAGTGCGAAAAGTGGTTTTTCAACACTAACACAAGTGCGAAAAGTGGGTTTTCAACACTAACACAAGTGCGAAAAGTGGTTTTTCCACACTAACACAAGTGCAAAAGTGGTTTCCTGCACCAACACAAGTGCGAAAAGTGGTTTTTCAACACTAACACAAGTGCGAAAAGTGGTTTTTCAACACTAACACAAGTGCGAAAAGTGGTTTTTCCACACTAATACAAGTGCAAAAGTGGTTTCCTGCACCAACACAAGTGCGAAAAGTGGTTTTTCAACACTAACACAAGTGAGAAAAGTGGTTTTTCCACACTAACACAGGTGCGAAAAGTGATTTTTCCACACTAATACAAGTGCAAAAGTGGTTTCCTGCACCAACACAAGTGCGAAAAGTGGTTTTTCAACACTAACACAAGTGCGAAAAGTGGTTTTTCAACACTAACACAAGTGCGAAAAGTGGTTTTTCCACACCAATACAAGTGCAAAAGCGGTTTCCTGCACCAACACAAGTGCGAAAAGTGGTTTTTCAACACTATCACAAGTGCAAAAAGTGTTTTTTCCACACAAATACAAGTGCAAAAGTGGTTTCCTGCACCAACACAAGTGCGAAAAGTGGTTTTTCAACACTAACACAAGTGCGAAAAGTGGTTTATCAACACTAACACAAGTGCGAAAAGTGGTTTTTCCACACTAATACAAGTGCAAAAGTGGTTTCCTGCACCAACACAAGTGCGAAAAGTGGTTTTTCAACACTAACACAAGTGCGAAAAGTGGTTTTTCAACACTAACACAAGTGCGAAAAGTGGTTTTTCCAAACTAATACAAGTGCAAAAGTGGTTTCCTGCACCAACACAAGTGCGAAAAGTGGTTTTTCAACACTAACACAAGTGCGAAAAGTGGTTTTTCAACACTAACACAAGTGCGAAAAGTCGTTTTTCCACACGCATACAAGTGCAAAAGTGGTTTCCTGCACCAACACAAGTGCGAAAAGTGGTTTTTCAACACTAACACAAGTGCGAAAAGTGGTTTTTCAACACTAACACAAGTGCGAAAAGTGGTTTTTCCACACTAATACAAGTGCAAAAGTGGTTTCCTGCACCAACACAAGTGCGAAAAGTGGTTTTTCAACACTAACACAAGTGCGAAAAGTGGTTTTTCAACACTAACACAAGTGCGAAAAGTGGTTTTTCAACACTAACACAAGTGCGAAAAGTGGGTTTTCAACACCAACACAAGTGCGAAATGTGGTTTTTCAACACTATCACAAGTGCAAAAAGTGTTTTTTCCACACTAATATAAGTGCGAAAAGTGGTTTTTCAACACCAACACAAGTGCGAAAAGTGGTTTTTCAACACTAACACAAGTGCGAAAAGTGGTTTTTCAACACTATCACAAGTGCAAAAAGTGTTTTTTCCACACTAATACAAGTGCAAAAGTGGTTTCCTGCACCAACACAAGTGCAAAAAGTGGTTTTTCAACACTAACACAAGTGCGAAAAGTGGTTTTTTCACACTAATACAAGTGCAAAAGTGGTTTCCTGCACCAACACAAGTGCGAAAAGTGGTTTTTCAACACTAGCACAAGTGCGAAAAGTGGTTTTTCAACACTATCACAAGTGCAAAAAGTGTTTTTTCCACACTAATACAAGTAAAGTGCAAAAGTGGTTTCCTGCACCAACACAAGTGCGAAAAGTGGTTTTTCAACACTAACACAAGTGCGAAAAGTGGTTTTTCAACACTAACACAAGTGCGAAAAGTGGTTTTTCAACACTAACACAAGTGCGAAAAGTGGTTTTTCCACACTAATACAAGTGCAAAAGTGGTTTCCTGCACCAACGCAAGTGCGAAAAGTGGTTTTTCAACACTAACACAAGTGCGAAAAGTGGTTTTTCAACACTAACACAAGTGCGAAAAGTGGTTTTTCCACACTAATAGAAGTGCAAAAGTGGTTTCCTGCACCAACACAAGTGCGAAAAGTGGTTTTTCAACACTAACACATGTGCGAAAAGTGGTTTTTCAACACTAACACAAGTGCAAAAAGTGGTTTTTCCACACTAATACAAGTGCAAAAGTGGTTTCCTGCACCAACACAAGTGCGAAAAGTGGTTTTTCAACACTAACACAAGTGCGAAAAGTGGTTTTTCAACACTAACACAAGTGCGAAAAGTGGTTTTTCCACACTAATACAAGTGCAAAAGCGGTTTCCTGCAACAACACAAGTGCGAAAAGTGGTTTTTCAACACTAACACAAGTGCGAAATGTGGTTTATCAACACTATCACAAGTGCAAAAAGTGTTTTTTCCACACTAATACAAGTGCAAAAGTGGTTTCCTGCACCAACACAAGTGCGAAAAGTGGTTTTTCAACACTAACACAAGTGCGAAAAGTGGGTTTTCAACACTAACACAAGTGCGAAAAGTTGTTTTTCCACACTAACACAAGTGCAAAAGTGGTTTCCTGCACCAACACAAGTGCGAAAAGTGGTTTTTCAACACTAACACAAGTGCGAAAAGTGGTTTTTCAACACTAACACAAGTGCGAAAAGTGGTTTTTCCACACTAATACAAGTGCAAAAGTGGTTTCCTGCACCAACACAAGTGCGAAAAGTGGTTTTTCAACACTAACACAAGTGAGAAAAGTGGTTTTTCCACACTAACACAGGTGCGAAAAGTGATTTTTCCACACTAATACAAGTGCAAAAGTGGTTTCCTGCACCAACACAAGTGCGAAAAGTGGTTTTTCAACACTATCACAAGTGCAAAAAGTGTTTTTTCCACACTAATACAAGTGCGAAAAGTGGTTTTTCAACACCAACACAAGTGCGAAAAGTGGTTTTTCAACACTAACACAAGTGCGAAAAGTGGTTTTTCAACACTATCACAAGTGCAAAAAGTGTTTTTTCCACACTAATACAAGTGCAAAAGTGGTTTCCTGCACCAACACAAGTGCAAAAAGTGGTTTTTCAACACTAACACAAGTGCGAAAAGTGGTTTTTTCACACTAATACAAGTGCAAAAGTGGTTTCCTGCACCAACACAAGTGCGAAAAGTGGTTTTTCAACACTAGCACAAGTGCGAAAAGTGGTTTTTCAACACTATCACAAGTGCAAAAAGTGTTTTTTCCACACTAATACAAGTAAAGTGCAAAAGTGGTTTCCTGCACCAACACAAGTGCGAAAAGTGGTTTTTCAACACTAACACAAGTGCGAAAAGTGGTTTTTCAACACTAACACAAGTGCGAAAAGTGGTTTTTCAACACTAACACAAGTGCGAAAAGTGGTTTTTCCACACTAATACAAGTGCAAAAGTGGTTTCCTGCACCAACGCAAGTGCGAAAAGTGGTTTTTCAACACTAACACAAGTGCGAAAAGTGGTTTTTCAACACTAACACAAGTGCGAAAAGTGGTTTTTCCACACTAATAGAAGTGCAAAAGTGGTTTCCTGCACCAACACAAGTGCGAAAAGTGGTTTTTCAACACTAACACATGTGCGAAAAGTGGTTTTTCAACACTAACACAAGTGCAAAAAGTGGTTTTTCCACACTAATACAAGTGCAAAAGTGGTTTCCTGCACCAACACAAGTGCGAAAAGTGGTTTTTCAACACTAACACAAGTGCGAAAAGTGGTTTTTCAACACTAACACAAGTGCGAAAAGTGGTTTTTCCACACTAATACAAGTGCAAAAGCGGTTTCCTGCAACAACACAAGTGCGAAAAGTGGTTTTTCAACACTAACACAAGTGCGAAATGTGGTTTATCAACACTATCACAAGTGCAAAAAGTGTTTTTTCCACACTAATACAAGTGCAAAAGTGGTTTCCTGCACCAACACAAGTGCGAAAAGTGGTTTTTCAACACTAACACAAGTGCGAAAAGTGGGTTTTCAACACTAACACAAGTGCGAAAAGTGGTTTTTCCACACTAACACAAGTGCAAAAGTGGTTTCCTGCACCAACACAAGTGCGAAAAGTGGTTTTTCAACACTAACACAAGTGCGAAAAGTGGTTTTTCAACACTAACACAAGTGCGAAAAGTGGTTTTTCCACACTAATACAAGTGCAAAAGTGGTTTCCTGCACCAACACAAGTGCGAAAAGTGGTTTTTCAACACTAACACAAGTGAGAAAAGTGGTTTTTCCACACTAACACAGGTGCGAAAAGTGATTTTTCCACACTAATACAAATGCAAAAGTGGTTTCCTGCACCAACACAAGTGCGAAAAGTGGTTTTTCAACACTAACACAAGTGCGAAAAGTGGTTTTTCAACACTAACACAAGTGCGAAAAGTGGTTTTTCCACACCAATACAAGTGCAAAAGCGGTTTCCTGCACCAACACAAGTGCGAAAAGTGGTTTTTCAACACTATCACAAGTGCAAAAAGTGTTTTTTCCACACAAATACAAGTGCAAAAGTGGTTTCCTGCACCAACACAAGTGCGAAAAGTGGTTTTTCAACACTAACACAAGTGCGAAAAGTGGTTTATCAACACTAACACAAGTGTGAAAAGTGGTTTTTCCACACTAATACAAGTGCAAAAGTGGTTTCCTGCACCAACACAAGTGCGAAAAGTGGTTTTTCAACACTAACACAAGTGCGAAAAGTGGTTTTTCAACACTAACACAAGTGCGAAAAGTGGTTTTTCCAAACTAATACAAGTGCAAAAGTGGTTTCCTGCACCAACACAAGTGCGAAAAGTGGTTTTTCAACACTAACACAAGTGCGAAAAGTCGTTTTTCCACACGCATACAAGTGCAAAAGTGGTTTCCTGCACCAACACAAGTGCGAAAAGTGGTTTTTCAACACTAACACAAGTGCGAAAAGTGGTTTTTCAACACTAACACAAGTGCGAAAAGTGGTTTTTCCACACTAATACAAGTGCAAAAGTGGTTTCCTGCACCAACACAAGTGCGAAAAGTGGTTTTTCAACACTAACACAAGTGCGAAAAGTGGTTTTTCAACACTAACACAAGTGCGAAAAGTGGTTTTTCAACACTAACACAAGTGCGAAAAGTGGGTTTTCAACACCAACACAAGTGCGAAATGTGGTTTTTCAACACTATCACAAGTGCAAAAAGTGTTTTTTCCACACTAATACAAGTGCGAAAAGTGGTTTTTCAACACCAACACAAGTGCGAAAAGTGGTTTTTCAACACTAACACAAGTGCGAAAAGTGGTTTTTCAACACTATCACAAGTGCAAAAAGTGTTTTTTCCACACTAATACAAGTGCAAAAGTGGTTTCCTGCACCAACACAAGTGCAAAAAGTGGTTTTTCAACACTAACACAAGTGCGAAAAGTGGTTTTTTCACACTAATACAAGTGCAAAAGTGGTTTCCTGCACCAACACAAGTGCGAAAAGTGGTTTTTCAACACTAGCACAAGTGCGAAAAGTGGTTTTTCAACACTATCACAAGTGCAAAAAGTGTTTTTTCCACACTAATACAAGTAAAGTGCAAAAGTGGTTTCCTGCACCAACACAAGTGCGAAAAGTGGTTTTTCAACACTAACACAAGTGCGAAAAGTGGTTTTTCAACACTAACACAAGTGCGAAAAGTGGTTTTTCAACACTAACACAAGTGCGAAAAGTGGTTTTTCCACACTAATACAAGTGCAAAAGTGGTTTCCTGCACCAACGCAAGTGCGAAAAGTGGTTTTTCAACACTAACACAAGTGCGAAAAGTGGTTTTTCAACACTAACACAAGTGCGAAAAGTGGTTTTTCCACACTAATAGAAGTGCAAAAGTGGTTTCCTGCACCAACACAAGTGCGAAAAGTGGTTTTTCAACACTAACACATGTGCGAAAAGTGGTTTTTCAACACTAACACAAGTGCAAAAAGTGGTTTTTCCACACTAATACAAGTGCAAAAGTGGTTTCCTGCACCAACACAAGTGCGAAAAGTGGTTTTTCAACACTAACACAAGTGCGAAAAGTGGTTTTTCAACACTAACACAAGTGCGAAAAGTGGTTTTTCCACACTAATACAAGTGCAAAAGCGGTTTCCTGCAACAACACAAGTGCGAAAAGTGGTTTTTCAACACTAACACAAGTGCGAAATGTGGTTTATCAACACTATCACAAGTGCAAAAAGTGTTTTTTCCACACTAATACAAGTGCAAAAGTGGTTTCCTGCACCAACACAAGTGCGAAAAGTGGTTTTTCAACACTAACACAAGTGCGAAAAGTGGGTTTTCAACACTAACACAAGTGCGAAAAGTTGTTTTTCCACACTAACACAAGTGCAAAAGTGGTTTCCTGCACCAACACAAGTGCGAAAAGTGGTTTTTCAACACTAACACAAGTGCGAAAAGTGGTTTTTCAACACTAACACAAGTGCGAAAAGTGGTTTTTCCACACTAATACAAGTGCAAAAGTGGTTTCCTGCACCAACACAAGTGCGAAAAGTGGTTTTTCAACACTAACACAAGTGAGAAAAGTGGTTTTTCCACACTAACACAGGTGCGAAAAGTGATTTTTCCACACTAATACAAGTGCAAAAGTGGTTTCCTGCACCAACACAAGTGCGAAAAGTGGTTTTTCAACACTAACACAAGTGCGAAAAGTGGTTTTTCAACACTAACACAAGTGCGAAAAGTGGTTTTTCCACACTAACACAAGTGCAAAAAGTGGTTTTTCCACACTAATACAAGTGCAAAAGTGGTTTCCTGCACCAACACAAGTGCGAAAAGTGGTTTTTCAACACTAACACAAGTGCGAAAAGTGGTTTTCAACACTAACACAAGTGCGAAAAGTGGTTTTTCAACACTAACACAAGTGCGAAAAGTGGTTTTTCCACACTAATACAAGTGCAAAAGCGGTTCCTGCACCAACACAAGTGCGAAAAGTGGTTTTTCAACACTAACACAAGTGCGAAAAGGGGTTTTTCAACACTATCACAAGTGCAAAAAGTGTTTTTTCCACACTAATACAAGTGCAAAAGTGGTTTCCTGCACCAACACAAGTGCAAAAAGTGGTTTTTCAACACTAACACAAGTACGAAAAGTGGTTTTTCAACACTAACACAACTGCGAAAAGTGGTTTTTCCACACTAATACAAGTGCAAAAGTGGTTTTCTGCACCAACACAAGTGCGAAAAGTGGTTTTTCAACACTAACACAAGTGCGAAAAGTGGTTGCTCAACACCAACACAAGTGCGAAAAGTGTTTTTTCCAAACTAATACAAGTGCAAAAGTGGTTTCCTGCACCAACACAAGTGCGAAAAGTGGTTTTTCAACACTAACACAAGTGCGAAAAGTGGTTTTTCAACACTAACCCAAGTGTGAAAAGTGGTTTTTCCACACTAATACAAGTGCAAAAGTGGTTTCCTGCACCAACACAAGTGCGAAATGTGGTTTTTCAACACTAACACAAGTGCGAAAAGTGGTTTTTCAACACTATCACAAGTGCAAAAAGTGTTTTTTCCACACTAATACAAGTGCAAAAGTGGTTTCCTGCACCATCACAAGTGCGAAAAGTGGTTTTTCAACACTAACACAAGTGCGAAGAGTGGATTTTCAACACTAACACAAGTGCGAAAAGTGGTTTTTCCACACTATTACAAGTGCAAAAGTGGTTTCCTGCACCAACACAAGTGCGAAAAGTGGTTTTTCAACACTAACACAAGTGCGAAAAGTGGTTTTTCAACACTATCACAAGTGCAATAAGTGTTTTTTCCACACTAATACAAGTGCAAAAGTGGTTTCCTGCACGAACACAAGTGCGAAAAGTGGTTTTTCAACACTAACACAAGTGCGAAAAGTGGTTTTTCAACACTAACACAAGTGCGAAAAGTGGTTTTTCACACTAATACAAGTGCAAAAGCAGTTTCCTGCACCAACACAAGTGCGAAAAGTGGTTTTTCAACACTAACACAAGTGCGAAATGTGGTTTTTCAACACTATCACAAGTGCAAAAAGTGTTTTTTCCACACTAATACAAGTGCGAAAAGTGGTTTTTCAACACAAACACAAGTGCGAAAAGTGTTTTTTCACACTAATACAAGTGCAAAAGCGGTTTCCTGCACCAACACAAGTGCGAAAAGTGGTTTTTCAACACTAACACAAGTGCGAAAAGTGGTTTTTCAACACTAACACATGCGCAAAAAGTGGTTTTTCCACACTAATACAAGTGCAAAAGCAGTTTCCTGCACCAACACAAGTGCGAAAAGTGGTTTTTCAACACGAACACAAGTGCGAAATGTGGTTTTTCAACACTATCACAAGTGCAAAAAGTGTTTTTTCCACACTAATACAAGTGCGAAAAGTGGTTTTTCAACACCAACACAAGTGCGAAAAGTGGTTTTTCAACACTAACACAAGTGCGAAAAGTGGTTTTTCAACACTATCACAAGTGCAAAAAGTGTTTTTTCCACACTAATACAAGTGCAAAAGTGGTTTCCTGCACCAACACAAGTGCAAAAAGTGGTTTTTCAACACTAACACAAGTGCGAAAAGTGGTTTTTTCACACTAATACAAGTGCAAAAGTGGTTTCCTGCACCAACACAAGTGCGAAAAGTGGTTTTTCAACACTAGCACAAGTGCGAAAAGTGGTTTTTCAACACTATCACAAGTGCAAAAAGTGTTTTTTCCACACTAATACAAGTAAAGTGCAAAAGTGGTTTCCTGCACCAACACAAGTGCGAAAAGTGGTTTTTCAACACTAACACAAGTGCGAAAAGTGGTTTTTCAACACTAACACAAGTGCGAAAAGTGGTTTTTCAACACTAACACAAGTGCGAAAAGTGGTTTTTCCACACTAATACAAGTGCAAAAGTGGTTTCCTGCACCAACGCAAGTGCGAAAAGTGGTTTTTCAACACTAACACAAGTGCGAAAAGTGGTTTTTCAACACTAACACAAGTGCGAAAAGTGGTTTTTCCACACTAATAGAAGTGCAAAAGTGGTTTCCTGCACCAACACAAGTGCGAAAAGTGGTTTTTCAACACTAACACATGTGCGAAAAGTGGTTTTTCAACACTAACACAAGTGCAAAAAGTGGTTTTTCCACACTAATACAAGTGCAAAAGTGGTTTCCTGCACCAACACAAGTGCGAAAAGTGGTTTTTCAACACTAACACAAGTGCGAAAAGTGGTTTTTCAACACTAACACAAGTGCGAAAAGTGGTTTTTCCACACTAATACAAGTGCAAAAGCGGTTTCCTGCAACAACACAAGTGCGAAAAGTGGTTTTTCAACACTAACACAAGTGCGAAATGTGGTTTATCAACACTATCACAAGTGCAAAAAGTGTTTTTTCCACACTAATACAAGTGCAAAAGTGGTTTCCTGCACCAACACAAGTGCGAAAAGTGGTTTTTCAACACTAACACAAGTGCGAAAAGTGGGTTTTCAACACTAACACAAGTGCGAAAAGTGGTTTTTCCACACTAACGCAAGTGCAAAAGTGGTTTCCTGCACCAACACAAGTGCGAAAAGTGGTTTTTCAACACTAACACAAGTGCGAAAAGTGGTTTTTCAACACTAACACAAGTGCGAAAAGTGGTTTTTCCACACTAATACAAGTGCAAAAGTGGTTTCCTGCACCAACACAAGTGCGAAAAGTGGTTTTTCAACACTAACACAAGTGAGAAAAGTGGTTTTTCCACACTAACACAGGTGCGAAAAGTGATTTTTCCACACTAATACAAGTGCAAAAGTGGTTTCCTGCACCAACACAAGTGCGAAAAGTGGTTTTTCAACACTAACACAAGTGCGAAAAGTGGTTTTTCAACACTAACACAAGTGCGAAAAGTGGTTTTTCCACACTAACACAAGTGCAAAAAGTGGTTTTTCCACACTAATACAAGTGCAAAAGTGGTTTCCTGCACCAACACAAGTGCGAAAAGTGGTTTTTCAACACTAACACAAGTGCGAAAAGTGGTTTTCAACACTAACACAAGTGCGAAAAGTGGTTTTTCAACACTAACACAAGTGCGAAAAGTGGTTGTTCCACACTAATACAAGTGCAAAAGCGGTTCCTGCACCAACACAAGTGCGAAAAGTGGTTTTTCAACACTAACACAAGTGCGAAAAGGGGTTTTTCAACACTATCACAAGTGCAAAAAGTGTTTTTTCCACACTAATACAAGTGCAAAAGTGGTTTCCTGCACCAACACAAGTGCAAAAAGTGGTTTTTCAACACTAACACAAGTACGAAAAGTGGTTTTTCAACACTAACACAACTGCGAAAAGTGGTTTTTCCACACTAATACAAGTGCAAAAGTGGTTTTCTGCACCAACACAAGTGCGAAAAGTGGTTTTTCAACACTAACACAAGTGCGAAAAGTGGTTGCTCAACACCAACACAAGTGCGAAAAGTGTTTTTTCCAAACTAATACAAGTGCAAAAGTGGTTTCCTGCACCAACACAAGTGCGAAAAGTGGTTTTTCAACACTAACACAAGTGCGAAAAGTGGTTTTTCAACACTAACCCAAGTGTGAAAAGTGGTTTTTCCACACTAATACAAGTGCAAAAGTGGTTTCCTGCACCAACACAAGTGCGAAATGTGGTTTTTCAACACTAACACAAGTGCGAAGAGTGGATTTTCAACACTAACCCAAGTGCAAAAAGTGTTTTTTCCACACTAATACAAGTGCAAAAGTGGTTTCCTGCACCATCACAAGTGCGAAAAGTGGTTTTTCAACACTAACACAAGTGCGAAGAGTGGATTTTCAACACTAACACAAGTGCGAAAAGTGGTTTTTCCACACTATTACAAGTGCAAAAGTGGTTTCCTGCACCAACACAAGTGCGAAAAGTGGTTTTTCAACACTAACACAAGTGCGAAAAGTGGTTTTTCAACACTATCACAAGTGCAATAAGTGTTTTTTCCACACTAATACAAGTGCAAAAGTGGTTTCCTGCACGAACACAAGTGCGAAAAGTGGTTTTTCAACACTAACACAAGTGCGAAAAGTGGTTTTTCAACACTAACACAAGTGCGAAAAGTGGTTTTTCACACTAATACAAGTGCAAAAGTGGTTTCCTGCACCAACACAAGTGCGAAAAGTGGTTTTTCAACACTAACACAAGTGCGAAAAGTGGTTTTTTAACACTATCACAAGTGCAAAAAGTGTTTTTTCCACACTAATACAAGTGCAAAAGTGGTTTCCTGCACCAACACAAGTGCGAAAAGTGGTTTTTCAACACTAACACAAGTGCGAAAAGTGGTTTTTCAACACTAACACAAGTGCGAAAAGTGGTTTTTCCACACTAATACAAGTGCAAAAGTGGTTTCCTGCACCAACACAAGTGCGAAAAGTGGTTTTTCAACACTAACACATGTGCGAAAAGTGGTTTTTCAACACTAACACAAGTGCGAAAAGTGGTTTTTCCACACTAATACAAGTGCAAAAGTGGTTTCCTGCACCAACACAAGTGCGAAAAGTGGTTTTTCAACACTAACACAAGTGCGAAAAGTGGTTTTTCAACACTAACACAAGTGCGAAAAGTGGTTTTTCCACACTAATACAAGTACAAAAGCGGTTTCCTGCACCAACACAAGTGCGAAAAGTGGTTTTTCAACACTAACACAAGTGCGAAAAGTGGTTTTTCAACACTATCACAAGTGCAAAAAGTGTTTTTTCCACACTAATACAAGTGCAAAAGTGGTTTCCTGCACCAACACAAGTGCGAAAAGTGGTTTTTCAACACTAACACAAGTGCGAAAAGTGGTTTTTCAACACTAACACAAGTGCGAAAAGTGGTTTTTCCACACTAATACAAGTGCAAAAGTGGTTTCCTGCACCAACACAAGTGCGAAAAGTGGTTTTTCAACACTAACACAAGTGAGAAAAGTGGTTTTTCCACACTAACACAGGTGCGAAAAGTGATTTTTCCACACTAATACAAGTGCAAAAGTGGTTTCCTGCACCAACACAAGTGCGAAAAGTGGTTTTTCAACACTAACACAAGTGCGAAAAGTGGTTTTTCAACACTAACACAAGTGCGAAAAGTGGTTTTTCCACACTAACACAAGTGCAAAAAGTGGTTTTTCCACACTAATACAAGTGCAAAAGTGGTTTCCTGCACCAACACAAGTGCGAAAAGTGGTTTTTCAACACTAACACAAGTGCGAAAAGTGGTTTTCAACACTAACACAAGTGCGAAAAGTGGTTTTTCAACACTAACACAAGTGCGAAAAGTGGTTGTTCCACACTAATACAAGTGCAAAAGCGGTTCCTGCACCAACACAAGTGCGAAAAGTGGTTTTTCAACACTAACACAAGTGCGAAAAGGGGTTTTTCAACACTATCACAAGTGCAAAAAGTGTTTTTTCCACACTAATACAAGTGCAAAAGTGGTTTCCTGCACCAACACAAGTGCAAAAAGTGGTTTTTCAACACTAACACAAGTACGAAAAGTGGTTTTTCAACACTAACACAACTGCGAAAAGTGGTTTTTCCACACTAATACAAGTGCAAAAGTGGTTTTCTGCACCAACACAAGTGCGAAAAGTGGTTTTTCAACACTAACACAAGTGCGAAAAGTGGTTGCTCAACACCAACACAAGTGCGAAAAGTGTTTTTTCCAAACTAATACAAGTGCAAAAGTGGTTTCCTGCACCAACACAAGTGCGAAAAGTGGTTTTTCAACACTAACACAAGTGCGAAAAGTGGTTTTTCAACACTAACCCAAGTGTGAAAAGTGGTTTTTCCACACTAATACAAGTGCAAAAGTGGTTTCCTGCACCAACACAAGTGCGAAATGTGGTTTTTCAACACTAACACAAGTGCGAAGAGTGGATTTTCAACACTAACCCAAGTGCAAAAAGTGTTTTTTCCACACTAATACAAGTGCAAAAGTGGTTTCCTGCACCATCACAAGTGCGAAAAGTGGTTTTTCAACACTAACACAAGTGCGAAGAGTGGATTTTCAACACTAACACAAGTGCGAAAAGTGGTTTTTCCACACTATTACAAGTGCAAAAGTGGTTTCCTGCACCAACACAAGTGCGAAAAGTGGTTTTTCAACACTAACACAAGTGCGAAAAGTGGTTTTTCAACACTATCACAAGTGCAATAAGTGTTTTTTCCACACTAATACAAGTGCAAAAGTGGTTTCCTGCACGAACACAAGTGCGAAAAGTGGTTTTTCAACACTAACACAAGTGCGAAAAGTGGTTTTTCAACACTAACACAAGTGCGAAAAGTGGTTTTTCACACTAATACAAGTGCAAAAGTGGTTTCCTGCACCAACACAAGTGCGAAAAGTGGTTTTTCAACACTAACACAAGTGCGAAAAGTGGTTTTTTAACACTATCACAAGTGCAAAAAGTGTTTTTTCCACACTAATACAAGTGCAAAAGTGGTTTCCTGCACCAACACAAGTGCGAAAAGTGGTTTTTCAACACTAACACAAGTGCGAAAAGTGGTTTTTCAACACTAACACAAGTGCGAAAAGTGGTTTTTCCACACTAATACAAGTGCAAAAGTGGTTTCCTGCACCAACACAAGTGCGAAAAGTGGTTTTTCAACACTAACACATGTGCGAAAAGTGGTTTTTCAACACTAACACAAGTGCGAAAAGTGGTTTTTCCACACTAATACAAGTGCAAAAGTGGTTTCCTGCACCAACACAAGTGCGAAAAGTGGTTTTTCAACACTAACACAAGTGCGAAAAGTGGTTTTTCAACACTAACACAAGTGCGAAAAGTGGTTTTTCCACACTAATACAAGTACAAAAGCGGTTTCCTGCACCAACACAAGTGCGAAAAGTGGTTTTTCAACACTAACACAAGTGCGAAAAGTGGTTTTTCAACACTATCACAAGTGCAAAAAGTGTTTTTTCCACACTAATACAAGTGCAAAAGTGGTTTCCTGCACCAACACATGTGCGAAAAGTGGTTTTTCAACACTAACATAAGTGCAAAAAGTGGTTTTTCAACACTAACACAAGTGCGAAAAGTGTTTTTTCCACACTAATACAAGTGCAAAAGTGGTTTCCTGCACCAACACAAGTGCGAAAAGTGGTTTTTCAACACTAACACAAGTGCGAAAAGTGGTTTTTCAACACTAACACAAGTGCGAAAAGTGGTTTTTCCACACTAATACAAGTGCAAAAGTGGTTTCCTGCAACAACACAAGTGCGAAAAGTGGTTTTTCAACACTAACACAAGTGCGAAAAGTGTTTTTTCCACACTAATACAAGTGCAAAAGTGGTTTCCTGCACCAACACAAGTGCGAAAAATGGTTTTTGAACACTAACACAAGTGCGAAAAGTGGTTTTTCAACACTAACACAAGTGCGAAAAGTGTTTTTTCACACTAATACAAGTGCAAAAGCGGTTTCCTGCACCAACACAAGTGCGAAAAGTGGTTTTTCAACACTAACACAAGTGCGAAATGTGGTTTTTCAACACTATCACAAGTGCAAAAAGTGTTTTTTCCACACTAATACAAGTGTGAAAAGTGGTTTTTCAACACAAACACAAGTGCGAAAAGTGTTTTTTCACACTAATACAAGTGCAAAAGCGGTTTCCTGCACCAACACAAGTGCGAAAAGTGGTTTTTCAACACTAACACAAGTGCGAAAAGTGGTTTTTCAACACTAACACATGCGCGAAAAGTGGTTTTTCCACACTAATACAAGTGCAAAAGCAGTTTCCTGCACCAACACAAGTGCGAAAAGTGGTTTTTCAACACGAACACAAGTGCGAAATGTGGTTTTTCAACACTAACACAAGTGCGAAAAGTGGGTTTTCAACACTAACACAAGTGCGAAAAGTGGTTTTTCCACACTAACACAAGTGCAAAAGTTGTTTCCTGCACCAACACAAGTGCGAAAAGTGGTATTTCAACACTGACACAAGTGGGAAAAGTGGTTTTTCAACACTATCACAAGTGCGAAAAGTGTTTTTTTCCACACTAATACAAGTGCAAAAGTGGTTTCCTGCACCAACACAAGTGCGAAAAGTGGTTTTTCAACACTAACACAAGTGCGAAAAGTGGTTTTTCAACACTAACACAAGTGCGAAAAGTGGTTTTTCAACACTAACACAAGTGCGAAAAGTGGTTTTTCCACACTAATACAAGTGCAAAAGTGGTTTCCTGCACCAACACCAGTGCGAAAAGTGGTTTTTCAACACTAACACAAGTGCGAAAAGTGGTTTTTCAACACTAACACAAGTGCGAAAAGTGGTTTTTCCACACTAATACAAGTGCAAAAGTGGTTTCCTGCACCAACACAAGTGCGAAAAGTGGTTTTTCAACACTAACACATGTGCGAAAAGTGGTTTTTCAACACTAACACAAGTGCGAAAAGTGGTTTTTCCACACTAATACAAGTGCAAAAGTGGTTTACTGCACCAACACAAGTGCGAAAAGTGGTTTTTCAACACTAACACAAGTCCGAAAAGTGGTTTTTCAACACTAACACAAGTGCGAAAAGTGGTTTTTCCACACTAATACAAGTGCAAAAGCGGTTTCCTGCACCAACACAAGTGCGAAAAGTGGTTTTTCAACACTAACACAAGTGCGAAAAGTGGTTTTTCAACACTATCACAAGTGCAAAAAGTGTTTTTTCCACACTAATACAAGTGCAAAAGTGGTTTCCTGCACCAACACAAGTGCGAAAAGTGGTTTTTCAACACTAACACAAGTGCGAAAAGTGGTTTTTCAACACTAACACAAGTGTGAAAAGTGGTTTTTCCACACTAATACAAGTGCAAAAGTGGTTTCCTGCACCAACACAAGTGCGAAAAGTGGTTTTTCAACACTAACACATGTGCGAAAAGTGGTTTTTCAACACTAACACAAGTGCGAAAAGTGGTTTTTCCACACTAATACAAGTGCAAAAGTGGTTTCCTGCACCAACACAAGTGCGAAAAGTGGTTTTTCAACACTAACACAAGTGCGAAAAGTGGTTTTTCAACACTAACACAAGTGCGAAAAGTGGTTTTTCCACACTAATACAAGTGCAATAGTGGTTTCCTGCACCAACACAAGTGCGAAAAGTGGTTTTTCAACACTAACACAAGTGCGAAAAGTGGTTTTTCCACACTAATACAAGTGCAAAAGTGGTTTCCTGCACCAACACAAGTGCGAAAAGTGGTTTTTGAACACTAACACAAGTGCGAAAAGTGGTTTTTCAACACTAACACAAGTGCGAAAAGTGTTTTTTCACACTAATACAAGTGCAAAAGCGGTTTCCTGCACCAACACAAGTGCGAAAAGTGGTTTTTCAACACTAACACAAGTGCGAAATGTGGTTTTTCAACACTATCACAAGTGCAAAAAGTGTTTTTTCCACACTAATACAAGTGCGAAAAGTGGTTTTTCAACACAAACACAAGTGCGAAAAGTGTTTTTTCACACTAATACAAGTGCAAAAGCGGTTTCCTGCACCAACACAAGTGCGAAAAGTGGTTTTTCAACACTAACACAAGTGCGAAAAGTGGTTTTTCAACACTAACACATGCGCAAAAAGTGGTTTTTCCACACTAATACAAGTGCAAAAGCAGTTTCCTGCACCAACACAAGTGCGAAAAGTGGTTTTTCAACACGAACACAAGTGCGAAATGTGGTTTTTCAACACTATCACAAGTGCAAAAAGTGTTTTTTCCACACTAATACAAGTGCGAAAAGTGGTTTTTCAACACCAACACAAGTGCGAAAAGTGGTTTTTCAACACTAACACAAGTGCGAAAAGTGGTTTTTCAACACTATCACAAGTGCAAAAAGTGTTTTTTCCACACTAATACAAGTGCAAAAGTGGTTTCCTGCACCAACACAAGTGCGAAAAGTGGTTTTTCAACACTAACACAAGTGCGAAAAGTGGTTTTTTCACACTAATACAAGTGCAAAAGTGGTTTCCTGCACCAACACAAGTGCGAAAAGTGGTTTTTCAACACTAGCACAAGTGCGAAAAGTGGTTTTTCAACACTATCACAAGTGCAAAAAGTGTTTTTTCCACACTAATACAAGTGCAAAAGTGGTTTCCTGCACCAACACAAGTGCGAAAAGTGGTTTTTCAACACTAACACAAGTGCGAAAAGTGGTTTTTCAACACTAACACAAGTGCAAAAAGTGGTTTTTCAACACTAACACAAGTGCGAAAAGTGGTTTTTCCACACTAATACAAGTGCAAAAGTGGTTTCCTGCACCAACGCAAGTGCGAAAAGTGGTTTTTCAACACTAACACAAGTGCGAAAAGTGGTTTTTCAACACTAACACAAGTGCGAAAAGTGGTTTTTCCACACTAATAGAAGTGCAAAAGTGGTTTCCTGCACCAACACAAGTGCGAAAAGTGGTTTTTCAACACTAACACATGTGCGAAAAGTGGTTTTTCAACACTAACACAAGTGCAAAAAGTGGTTTTTCCACACTAATACAAGTGCAAAAGTGGTTTCCTGCACCAACACAAGTGCGAAAAGTGGTTTTTCAACACTAACACAAGTGCGAAAAGTGGTTTTTCAACACTAACACAAGTGCGAAAAGTGGTTTTTCCACACTAATACAAGTGCAAAAGCGGTTTCCTGCACCAACACAAGTGCGAAAAGTGGTTTTTCAACACTAACACAAGTGCGAAAAGTGGTTTTTCAACACTATCACAAGTGCAAAAAGTGTTTTTTCCACACTAATACAAGTGCAAAAGTGGTTTCCTGCACCAACACAAGTGCGAAAAGTGGTTTTTCAACACTAACACAAGTGCGAAAAGTGGGTTTTCAACACTAACACAAGTGCGAAAAGTGGTTTTTCCACACTAACACAAGTGCAAAAGTGGTTTCCTGCACCAACACAAGTGCGAAAAGTGGTTTTTCAACACTAACACAAGTGCGAAAAGTGGTTTTTCAACACTAACACAAGTGTGAAAAGTGGTTTTTCCACACTAATACAAGTGCAAAAGTGGTTTCCTGCACCAACACAAGTGCGAAAAGTGTTTTTTCAACACTAACACAAGTGAGAAAAGTGGTTTTTCCACACTAACACAGGTGCGAAAAGTGATTTTTCCACACTAATACAAGTGCAAAAGTGGTTTCCTGCACCAACACAAGTGCGAAAAGTGGTTTTTCAACACTAACACAAGTGCGAAAAGTGGTTTTTCAACACTAACACAAGTGCGAAAAGTGGTTTTTCCACACTAACACAAGTGCAAAAAGTGGTTTTTCCACACTAATACAAGTGCAAAAGTGGTTTCCTGCACCAACACAAGTGCGAAAAGTGGTTTTTCAACACTAACACAAGTGCGAAAAGTGGTTTTCAACACTAACACAAGTGCGAAAAGTGGTTTTTCAACACTAACACAAGTGCGAAAAGTGGTTTTTCCACACTAATACAAGTGCAAAAGCGGTTTCCTGCACCAACACAAGTGCGAAAAGTGGTTTTTCAACACTAACACAAGTGCGAAAAGGGGTTTTTCAACACTATCACAAGTGCAAAAAGTGTTTTTTCCACACTAATACAAGTGCAAAAGTGGTTTCCTGCACCAACACAAGTGCAAAAAGTGGTTTTTCAACACTAACACAAGTACGAAAAGTGGTTTTTCAACACTAACACAACTGCAAAAAGTGGTTTTTCCACACTAATACAAGTGCAAAAGTGGTTTTCTGCACCAACACAAGTGCGAAAAGTGGTTTTTCAACACTAACACAAGTGCGAAAAGTGGTTTCTCAACACCAACACAAGTGCGAAAAGTGTTTTTTCCAAACTAATACAAGTGCAAAAGTGGTTTCCTGCACCAACACAAGTGCGAAAAGTGGTTTTTCAACACTAACACAAGTGCGAAAAGTGGTTTTTCAACACTAACCCAAGTGTGAAAAGTGGTTTTTCCACACTAATACAAGTGCAAAAGTGGTTTCCTGCACCAACACAAGTGCGAAATGTGGTTTTTCAACACTAACACAAGTGCGAAAAGTGGTTTTTCAACACTATCACAAGTGCAAAAAGTGTTTTTTCCACACTAATACAAGTGCAAAAGTGGTTTCCTGCACCATCACAAGTGCGAAAAGTGGTTTTTCAACACTAACACAAGTGCGAAAAGTGGATTTTCAACACTAACACAAGTGCGAAAAGTGGTTTTTCCACACTATTACAAGTGCAAAAGTGGTTTCCTGCACCAACACAAGTGCGAAAAGTGGTTTTTCAACACTAACACAAGTGCGAAAAGTGGTTTTTCAACACTATCACAAGTGCAATAAGTGTTTTTTCCACACTAATACAAGTGCAAAAGTGGTTTCCTGCACGAACACAAGTGCGAAAAGTGGTTTTTCAACACTAACACAAGTGCGAAAATTGGTTTTTCAACACTAACACAAGTGCGAAAAGTGGTTTTTCACACTAATACAAGTGCAAAAGTGGTTTCCTGCACCAACACAAGTGCAAAAAGTGGTTTTTCAACACTAACACAAGTACGAAAAGTGGTTTTTCAACACTAACACAACTGCGAAAAGTGGTTTTTCCACACTAATACAAGTGCAAAAGTGGTTTTCTGCACCAACACAAGTGCGAAAAGTGGTTTTTCAACACTAACACAAGTGCGAAAAGTGGTTTCTCAACACCAACACAAGTGCGAAAAGTGTTTTTTCCAAACTAATACAAGTGCAAAAGTGGTTTCCTGCACCAACACAAGTGCGAAAAGTGGTTTTTCAACACTAACACAAGTGCGAAAAGTGGTTTTTCAACACTAACCCAAGTGTGAAAAGTGGTTTTCCACACTAATACAAGTGCAAAAGTGGTTTCCTGCACCAACACAAGTGCGAAATGTGGTTTTTCAACACTAACACAAGTGCGAAAAGTGGTTTTTCAACACTATCACAAGTGCAAAAAGTGTTTTTTCCACACTAATACAAGTGCAAAAGTGGTTTCCTGCACCATCACAAGTGCGAAAAGTGGTTTTTCAACACTAACACAAGTGCGAAAAGTGGATTTTCAACACTAACACAAGTGCGAAAAGTGGTTTTTCCACACTATTACAAGTGCAAAAGTGGTTTCCTGCACCAACACAAGTGCGAAAAGTGGTTTTTCAACACTAACACAAGTGCGAAAAGTGGTTTTTCAACACTATCACAAGTGCAATAAGTGTTTTTTCCACACTAATGCAAGTGCAAAAGTGGTTTCCTGCACGAACACAAGTGCGAAAAGTGGTTTTTCAACACTAACACAAGTGCAAAAAGTGGTTTTTCAACACTAACACAAGTGCGAAAAGTGTTTTTTCCACACTAATACAAGTGCAAAAGTGGTTTCCTGCACCAACACAAGTGCGAAAAGTGGTTTTTCAACACTAACACAAGTGCGAAAAGTGGTTTTTCAACACTAACACAAGTGCGAAAAGTGGTTTTTCCACACTAATACAAGTGTAAAAGTGGTTTCCTGCAACAACACAAGTGCGAAAAGTGGTTTTTCAACACTAACACAAGTGCGAAAAGTGTTTTTTCCACACTAATACAAGTGCAAAAGTGGTTTCCTGCACCAACACAAGTGCGAAAAATGGTTTTTGAACACTAACACAAGTGCGAAAAGTGGTTTTTCAACACTAACACAAGTGCGAAAAGTGTTTTTTCACACTAATACAAGTGCAAAAGCGGTTTCCTGCACCAACACAAGTGCGAAAAGTGGTTTTTCAACACTAACACAAGTGCGAAATGTGGTTTTTCAACACTATCACAAGTGCAAAAAGTGTTTTTTCCACATTAATACAAGTGCGAAAAGTGGTTTTTCAACACAAACACAAGTGCGAAAAGTGTTTTTTCACACTAATACAAGTGCAAAAGCGGTTTCCTGCACCAACACAAGTGCGAAAAGTGGTTTTTCAACACTAACACAGGTGCGAAAAGTGGTTTTTCAACACTAACACATGCGCGAAAAGTGGTTTTTCCACACTAATACAAGTGCAAAAGCAGTTTCCTGCACAAACACAAGTGCGAAAAGTGGTTTTTCAACATGAACACAAGTGCGAAATGTGGTTTTTCAACACTAACACAAGTGCGAAAAGTGGGTTTTCAACACTAACACAAGTGCGAAAAGTGGTTTTTCCACACTAACACAAGTGCAAAAGTTGTTTCCTGCACCAACACAAGTGCGAAAAGTGGTATTTCAACACTGACACAAGTGGGAAAAGTGGTTTTTCAACACTATCACAAGTGCGAAAAGTGTTTTTTTCCACACTAATACAAGTGCAAAAGTGGTTTCCTGCACCAACACAAGTGCGAAAAGTGGTTTTTCAACACTAACACAAGTGCGAAAAGTGGTTTTTCAACACTAACACAAGTGCGAAAAGTGGTTTTTCCACACTAATACAAGTGCAAAAGTGGTTTCCTGCACCAACACAAGTGCGAAAAGTGGTTTTTCAACACTAACACAAGTGCGAAAAGTGGTTTTTCAACACTAACACAAGTGCGAAAAGTGGTTTTTCCACACTAATACAAGTGCAAAAGTGGTTTCCTGCACCAACACAAGTGCGAAAAGTGGTTTTTCAACACTAACACATGTGCGAAAAGTGGTTTTTCAACACTAACACAAGTGCGAAAAGTGGTTTTTCCACACTAATACAAGTGCAAAAGTGGTTTACTGCACCAACACAAGTGCGAAAAGTGGTTTTTCAACACTAACACAAGTGCGAAAAGTGGTTTTTCAACATTAACACAAGTGCGAAAAGTGGTTTTTCCACACTAATACAAGTGCAAAAGCGGTTTCCTGCACCAACACAAGTGCGAAAAGTGGTTTTTCAACACTAACACAAGTGCGAAAAGTGGTTTTTCAACACTATCACAAGTGCAAAAAGTGTTTTTTCCACACTAATACAAGTGCAAAAGTGGTTTCCTGCACCAACACAAGTGCGAAAAGTGGTTTTTCAACACTAACACAAGTGCGAAAAGTGGTTTTTCAACACTAACACAAGTGTGAAAAGTGGTTTTTCCACACTAATACAAGTGCAAAAGTGGTTTCCTGCACCAACACAAGTGCGAAAAGTGGTTTTTCAACACTAACACAAGTGCGAAAAGTGGTTTTTCAACACTAACACAAGTGCGAAAAGTGGTTTTTCCACACTAATACAAGTGCAAAAGTGGTTTCCTGCACCAACACAAGTGCGAAAAGTGGTTTTTCAACACTAACACATGTGCGAAAAGTGGTTTTTCAACACTAACACAAGTGCGAAAAGTGGTTTTTCCACACTAATACAAGTGCAAAAGTGGTTTACTGCACCAACACAAGTGCGAAAAGTGGTTTTTCAACACTAACACAAGTCCGAAAAGTGGTTTTTCAACACTAACACAAGTGCGAAAAGTGGTTTTTCCACACTAATACAAGTGCAAAAGCGGTTTCCTGCACCAACACAAGTGCGAAAAGTGGTTTTTCAACACTAACACAAGTGCGAAAAGTGGTTTTTCAACACTATCACAAGTGCAAAAAGTGTTTTTTCCACACTAATACAAGTGCAAAAGTGGTTTCCTGCACCAACACAAGTGCGAAAAGTGGTTTTTCAACACTAACACAAGTGCGAAAAGTGGTTTTTCAACACTAACACAAGTGTGAAAAGTGGTTTTTCCACACTAATACAAGTGCAAAAGTGGTTTCCTGCACCAACACAAGTGCGAAAAGTGGTTTTTCAACACTAACACATGTGCGAAAAGTGGTTTTTCAACACTAACACAAGTGCGAAAAGTGGTTTTTCCACACTAATACAAGTGCAAAAGTGGTTTCCTGCACCAACACAAGTGCGAAAAGTGGTTTTTCAACACTAACACAAGTGCGAAAAGTGGTTTTTCAACACTAACACAAGTGCGAAAAGTGGTTTTTCCACACTAATACAAGTGCAATAGTGGTGTCCTGCACCAACACAAGTGCGAAAAGTGGTTTTTCAACACTAACACAAGTGCGAAAAGTGTTTTTTCCACACTAATACAAGTGCAAAAGTGGTTTCCTGCACCAACACAAGTGCGAAAAGTGGTTTTTGAACACTAACACAAGTGCGAAAAGTGGTTTTTCAACACTAACACAAGTGCGAAAAGTGTTTTTTCACACTAATACAAGTGCAAAAGCGGTTTCCTGCACCAACACAAGTGCGAAAAGTGGTTTTTCAACACTAACACAAGTGCGAAATGTGGTTTTTCAACACTATCACAAGTGCAAAAAGTGTTTTTTCCACACTAATACAAGTGCGAAAAGTGGTTTTTCAACACAAACACAAGTGCGAAAAGTGTTTTTTCACACTAATACAAGTGCAAAAGCGGTTTCCTGCACCAACACAAGTGCGAAAAGTGGTTTTTCAACACTAACACAAGTGCGAAAAGTGGTTTTTCAACACTAACACATGCGCAAAAAGTGGTTTTTCCACACTAATACAAGTGCAAAAGCAGTTTCCTGCACCAACACAAGTGCGAAAAGTGGTTTTTCAACACGAACACAAGTGCGAAATGTGGTTTTTCAACACTATCACAAGTGCAAAAAGTGTTTTTTCCACACTAATACAAGTGCGAAAAGTGGTTTTTCAACACCAACACAAGTGCGAAAAGTGGTTTTTCAACACTAACACAAGTGCGAAAAGTGGTTTTTCAACACTATCACAAGTGCAAAAAGTGTTTTTTCCACACTAATACAAGTGCAAAAGTGGTTTCCTGCACCAACACAAGTGCGAAAAGTGGTTTTTCAACACTAACACAAGTGTGAAAAGTGGTTTTTTCACACTAATACAAGTGCAAAAGTGGTTTCCTGCACCAACACAAGTGCGAAAAGTGGTTTTTCAACACTAGCACAAGTGCGAAAAGTGGTTTTTCAACACTATCACAAGTGCAAAAAGTGTTTTTTCCACACTAATACAAGTGCAAAAGTGGTTTCCTGCACCAACACAAGTGCGAAAAGTGGTTTTTCAACACTAACACAAGTGCGAAAAGTGGTTTTTCAACACTAACACAAGTGCAAAAA
This sequence comes from Myxine glutinosa, assembly GCF_964187855.1. Taxonomy (NCBI): domain Eukaryota; kingdom Metazoa; phylum Chordata; class Myxini; order Myxiniformes; family Myxinidae; genus Myxine; species Myxine glutinosa. Next base: position 119,230 of record NW_027616422.1, on the reverse strand, counting down.
GTGGTTTTTCAACACTAACACAAGTGCGAAAAGTGGTTTTTCCACACTAATACAAGTGCAAAAGTGGTTTCCTGCACCAACGCAAGTGCGAAAAGTGGTTTTTCAACACTAACACAAGTGCGAAAAGTGGTTTTTCAACACTAACACAAGTGCGAAAAGTGGTTTTTCCACACTAATAGAAGTGCAAAAGTGGTTTCCTGCACCAACACAAGTGCGAAAAGTGGTTTTTCAACACTAACACATGTGCGAAAAGTGGTTTTTCAACACTAACACAAGTGCAAAAAGTGGTTTTTCCACACTAATACAAGTGCAAAAGTGGTTTCCTGCACCAACACAAGTGCGAAAAGTGGTTTTTCAACACTAACACAAGTGCGAAAAGTGGTTTTTCAACACTAACACAAGTGCGAAAAGTGGTTTTTCCACACTAATACAAGTGCAAAAGCGGTTTCCTGCACCAACACAAGTGCGAAAAGTGGTTTTTCAACACTAACACAAGTGCGAAAAGTGGTTTTTCAACACTATCACAAGTGCAAAAAGTGTTTTTTCCACACTAATACAAGTGCAAAAGTGGTTTCCTGCACCAACACAAGTGCGAAAAGTGGTTTTTCAACACTAACACAAGTGCGAAAAGTGGGTTTTCAACACTAACACAAGTGCGAAAAGTGGTTTTTCCACACTAACACAAGTGCAAAAGTGGTTTCCTGCACCAACACAAGTGCGAAAAGTGGTTTTTCAACACTAACACAAGTGCGAAAAGTGGTTTTTCAACACTAACACAAGTGTGAAAAGTGGTTTTTCCACACTAATACAAGTGCAAAAGTGGTTTCCTGCACCAACACAAGTGCGAAAAGTGTTTTTTCAACACTAACACAAGTGAGAAAAGTGGTTTTTCCACACTAACACAGGTGCGAAAAGTGATTTTTCCACACTAATACAAGTGCAAAAGTGGTTTCCTGCACCAACACAAGTGCGAAAAGTGGTTTTTCAACACTAACACAAGTGCGAAAAGTGGTTTTTCAACACTAACACAAGTGCGAAAAGTGGTTTTTCCACACTAACACAAGTGCAAAAAGTGGTTTTTCCACACTAATACAAGTGCAAAAGTGGTTTCCTGCACCAACACAAGTGCGAAAAGTGGTTTTTCAACACTAACACAAGTGCGAAAAGTGGTTTTCAACACTAACACAAGTGCGAAAAGTGGTTTTTCAACACTAACACAAGTGCGAAAAGTGGTTTTTCCACACTAATACAAGTGCAAAAGCGGTTTCCTGCACCAACACAAGTGCGAAAAGTGGTTTTTCAACACTAACACAAGTGCGAAAAGGGGTTTTTCAACACTATCACAAGTGCAAAAAGTGTTTTTTCCACACTAATACAAGTGCAAAAGTGGTTTCCTGCACCAACACAAGTGCAAAAAGTGGTTTTTCAACACTAACACAAGTACGAAAAGTGGTTTTTCAACACTAACACAACTGCAAAAAGTGGTTTTTCCACACTAATACAAGTGCAAAAGTGGTTTTCTGCACCAACACAAGTGCGAAAAGTGGTTTTTCAACACTAACACAAGTGCGAAAAGTGGTTTCTCAACACCAACACAAGTGCGAAAAGTGTTTTTTCCAAACTAATACAAGTGCAAAAGTGGTTTCCTGCACCAACACAAGTGCGAAAAGTGGTTTTTCAACACTAACACAAGTGCGAAAAGTGGTTTTTCAACACTAACCCAAGTGTGAAAAGTGGTTTTTCCACACTAATACAAGTGCAAAAGTGGTTTCCTGCACCAACACAAGTGCGAAATGTGGTTTTTCAACACTAACACAAGTGCGAAAAGTGGTTTTTCAACACTATCACAAGTGCAAAAAGTGTTTTTTCCACACTAATACAAGTGCAAAAGTGGTTTCCTGCACCATCACAAGTGCGAAAAGTGGTTTTTCAACACTAACACAAGTGCGAAAAGTGGATTTTCAACACTAACACAAGTGCGAAAAGTGGTTTTTCCACACTATTACAAGTGCAAAAGTGGTTTCCTGCACCAACACAAGTGCGAAAAGTGGTTTTTCAACACTAACACAAGTGCGAAAAGTGGTTTTTCAACACTATCACAAGTGCAATAAGTGTTTTTTCCACACTAATACAAGTGCAAAAGTGGTTTCCTGCACGAACACAAGTGCGAAAAGTGGTTTTTCAACACTAACACAAGTGCGAAAATTGGTTTTTCAACACTAACACAAGTGCGAAAAGTGGTTTTTCACACTAATACAAGTGCAAAAGTGGTTTCCTGCACCAACACGAGTGCAAAAAGTGGTTTTTCAACACTAACACAAGTACGAAAAGTGGTTTTTCAACACTAACACAACTGCGAAAAGTGGTTTTTCCACACTAATACAAGTGCAAAAGTGGTTTTCTGCACCAACACAAGTGCGAAAAGTGGTTTTTCAACACTAACACAAGTGCGAAAAGTGGTTTCTCAACACCAACACAAGTGCGAAAAGTGTTTTTTCCAAACTAATACAAGTGCAAAGGTGGTTTCCTGCACCAACACAAGTGCGAAAAGTGGTTTTTCAACACTAACACAAGTGCGAAAAGTGGTTTTTCAACACTAACCCAAGTGTGAAAAGTGGTTTTCCACACTAATACAAGTGCAAAAGTGGTTTCCTGCACCAACACAAGTGCGAAATGTGGTTTTTCAACACTAACACAAGTGCGAAAAGTGGTTTTTCAACACTATCACAAGTGCAAAAAGTGTTTTTTCCACACTAATACAAGTGCAAAAGTGGTTTCCTGCACCATCACAAGTGCGAAAAGTGGTTTTTCAACACTAACACAAGTGCGAAAAGTGGATTTTCAACACTAACACAAGTGCGAAAAGTGGTTTTTCCACACTATTACAAGTGCAAAAGTGGTTTCCTGCACCAACACAAGTGCGAAAAGTGGTTTTTCAACACTAACACAAGTGCGAAAAGTGGTTTTTCAACACTATCACAAGTGCAATAAGTGTTTTTTCCACACTAATACAAGTGCAAAAGTGGTTTCCTGCACGAACACAAGTGCGAAAAGTGGTTTTTCAACACTAACACAAGTGCAAAAAGTGGTTTTTCAACACTAACACAAGTGCGAAAAGTGTTTTTTCCACACTAATACAAGTGCAAAAGTGGTTTCCTGCACCAACACAAGTGCGAAAAGTGGTTTTTCAACACTAACACAAGTGCGAAAAGTGGTTTTTCAACACTAACACAAGTGCGAAAAGTGGTTTTTCCACACTAATACAAGTGTAAAAGTGGTTTCCTGCAACAACACAAGTGCGAAAAGTGGTTTTTCAACACTAACACAAGTGCGAAAAGTGTTTTTTCCACACTAATACAAGTGCAAAAGTGGTTTCCTGCACCAACACAAGTGCGAAAAATGGTTTTTGAACACTAACACAAGTGCGAAAAGTGGTTTTTCAACACTAACACAAGTGCGAAAAGTGTTTTTTCACACTAATACAAGTGCAAAAGCGGTTTCCTGCACCAACACAAGTGCGAAAAGTGGTTTTTCAACACTAACACAAGTGCGAAATGTGGTTTTTCAACACTATCACAAGTGCAAAAAGTGTTTTTTCCACATTAATACAAGTGCGAAAAGTGGTTTTTCAACACAAACACAAGTGCGAAAAGTGTTTTTTCACACTAATACAAGTGCAAAAGCGGTTTCCTGCACCAACACAAGTGCGAAAAGTGGTTTTTCAACACTAACACAGGTGCGAAAAGTGGTTTTTCAACACTAACACATGCGCGAAAAGTGGTTTTTCCACACTAATACAAGTGCAAAAGCAGTTTCCTGCACAAACACAAGTGCGAAAAGTGGTTTTTCAACATGAACACAAGTGCGAAATGTGGTTTTTCAACACTAACACAAGTGCGAAAAGTGGGTTTTCAACACTAACACAAGTGCGAAAAGTGGTTTTTCCACACTAACACAAGTGCAAAAGTTGTTTCCTGCACCAACACAAGTGCGAAAAGTGGTATTTCAACACTGACACAAGTGGGAAAAGTGGTTTTTCAACACTATCACAAGTGCGAAAAGTGTTTTTTTCCACACTAATACAAGTGCAAAAGTGGTTTCCTGCACCAACACAAGTGCGAAAAGTGGTTTTTCAACACTAACACAAGTGCGAAAAGTGGTTTTTCAACACTAACACAAGTGCGAAAAGTGGTTTTTCCACACTAATACAAGTGCAAAAGTGGTTTCCTGCACCAACACAAGTGCGAAAAGTGGTTTTTCAACACTAACACAAGTGCGAAAAGTGGTTTTTCAACACTAACACAAGTGCGAAAAGTGGTTTTTCCACACTAATACAAGTGCAAAAGTGGTTTCCTGCACCAACACAAGTGCGAAAAGTGGTTTTTCAACACTAACACATGTGCGAAAAGTGGTTTTTCAACACTAACACAAGTGCGAAAAGTGGTTTTTCCACACTAATACAAGTGCAAAAGTGGTTTACTGCACCAACACAAGTGCGAAAAGTGGTTTTTCAACACTAACACAAGTGCGAAAAGTGGTTTTTCAACATTAACACAAGTGCGAAAAGTGGTTTTTCCACACTAATACAAGTGCAAAAGCGGTTTCCTGCACCAACACAAGTGCGAAAAGTGGTTTTTCAACACTAACACAAGTGCGAAAAGTGGTTTTTCAACACTATCACAAGTGCAAAAAGTGTTTTTTCCACACTAATACAAGTGCAAAAGTGGTTTCCTGCACCAACACAAGTGCGAAAAGTGGTTTTTCAACACTAACACAAGTGCGAAAAGTGGTTTTTCAACACTAACACAAGTGTGAAAAGTGGTTTTTCCACACTAATACAAGTGCAAAAGTGGTTTCCTGCACCAACACAAGTGCGAAAAGTGGTTTTTCAACACTAACACATGTGCGAAAAGTGGTTTTTCAACACTAACACAAGTGCGAAAAGTGGTTTTTCCACACTAATACAAGTGCAAAAGTGGTTTCCTGCACCATCACAAGTGCGAAAAGTGGTTTTTCAACACTAACACAAGTGCGAAAAGTGGTTTTTCAACACTAACACAAGTGCGAAAAGTGGTTTTTCCACACTAATACAAGTGAAATAGTGGTTTCCTGCACCAACACAAGTGCGAAAAGTGGTTTTTCAACACTAACACAAGTGCGAAAAGTGTTTTTTCCACACTAATACAAGTGCAAAAGTGATTTCCTGCACCAACACAAGTGCGAAAAGTGGTTTTTGAACACTAACACAAGTGCGAAAAGTGGTTTTTCAACACTAACACAAGTGCGAAAAGTGTTTTTTCACACTAATACAAGTGCAAAAGCGGTTTCCTGCACCAACACAAGTGCGAAAAGTGGTTTTTCAACACTAACACAAGTGCGAAATGTGGTTTTTCAACACTATCACAAGTGCAAAAAGTGTTTTTTCCACACTAATACAAGTGCGAAAAGTGGTTTTTCAACACAAACACAAGTGCGAAAAGTGTTTTTTCACACTAATACAAGTGCAAAAGCGGTTTCCTGCACCAACACAAGTGCGAAAAGTGGTTTTTCAACACTAACACAAGTGCGAAAAGTGGTTTTTCAACACTAACACATGCGCAAAAAGTGGTTTTTCCACACTAATACAAGTGCAAAAGCAATTTCCTGCACCAACACAAGTGCGAAAAGTGGTTTTTCAACACGAACACAAGTGCGAAATGTGGTTTTTCAACACTATCACAAGTGCAAAAAGTGTTTTTTCCACACTAATACAAGTGCGAAAAGTGGTTTTTCAACACCAACACAAGTGCGAAAAGTGGTTTTTCAACACTAACACAAGTGCGAAAAGTGGTTTTTCAACACTATCACAAGTGCAAAAAGTGTTTTTTCCACACTAATACAAGTGCAAAAGTGGTTTCCTGCACCAACACAAGTGCGAAAAGTGGTTTTTCAACACTAACACAAGTGCGAAAAGTGGTTTTTTCACACTAATACAAGTGCAAAAGTGGTTTCCTGCACCAACACAAGTGCGAAAAGTGGTTTTTCAACACTAGCACAAGTGCGAAAAGTGGTTTTTCAACACTATCACAAGTGCAAAAAGTGTTTTTTCCACACTAATACAAGTGCAAAAGTGGTTTCCTGCACCAACACAAGTGCGAAAAGTGGTTTTTCAACACTAACACAAGTGCGAAAAGTGGTTTTTCAACACTAACACAAGTGCGAAAAGTGGTTTTTCAACACTAACACAAGTGCGAAAAGTGGTTTTTCCACACTAATACAAGTGCAAAAGTGGTTTCCTGCACCAACGCAAGTGCGAAAAGTGGTTTTTCAACACTAACACAAGTGCGAAAAGTGGTTTTTCAACACGAACACAAGTGCGAAAAGTGGTTTTTCCACACTAATAGAAGTGCAAAAGTGGTTTCCTGCACCAAAACAAGTGCGAAAAGTGGTTTTTCAACACTAACACATGTGCGAAAAGTGGTTTTTCAACACTAACACAAGTGCAAAAAGTGGTTTTTCCACACTAATACAAGTGCAAAAGTGGTTTACTGCACCAACACAAGTGCGAAAAGTGGTTTTTCAACACTAACACAAGTGCGAAAAGTGGTTTTTCAACACTAACACAAGTGCGAAAAGTGGTTTTCCACACTAATACAAGTGCAAAAGCGGTTTCCTGCACCAACACAAGTGCGAAAAGTGGTTTTTCAACACTAACACAAGTGCGAAAAGTGGTTTTTCAACACTATCACAAGTGCAAAAAGTGTTTTTTCCACACTAATACAAGTGCAAAAGTGGTTTCCTGCACCAACACAAGTGCGAAAAGTGGTTTTTCAACACTAACACAAGTGCGAAAAGTGGGTTTTCAACACTAACACAAGTGCGAAAAGTGGTTTTTCCACACTAACACAAGTGCAAAAGTGGTTTCCTGCACCAACACAAGTGCGAAAAGTGGTTTTTCAACACTAACACAAGTGCGAAAAGTGGTTTTTCAACACTAACACAAGTGTGAAAAGTGGTTTTTCCACACTAATACAAGTGCAAAAGTGGTTTCCTGCACCAACACAAGTGCGAAAAGTGTTTTTTCAACACTAACACAAGTGAGAAAAGTGGTTTTTCCACACTAACACAGGGGCGAAAAGTGATTTTTCCACACTAATACAAGTGCAAAAGTGGTTTCCTGCACCAACACAAGTGCGAAAAGTGGTTTTTCAACACTAACACAAGTGCGAAAAGTGGTTTTTCAACACTAACACAAGTGCGAAAAGTGGTTTTTCCACACTAACACAAGTGCAAAAAGTGGTTTTTCCACACTAATACAAGTGCAAAAGTGGTTTCCTGCACCAACACAAGTGCAAAAAGTGGTTTTTCAACACTAACACAAGTGCGAAAAGTGGTTTTCAACACTAACACAAGTGCGAAAAGTGGTTTTTCAACACTAACACAAGTGCGAAAAGTGGTTTTCCACACTAATACAAGTGCAAAAGCGGTTTCCTGCACCAACACAAGTGCGAAAAGTGGTTTTTCAACACTAACACAAGTGCGAAAAGGGGTTTTTCAACACTATCACAAGTGCAAAAAGTGTTTTTTCCACACTAATACAAGTGCAAAAGTGGTTTCCTGCACCAACACAAGTGCAAAAAGTGGTTTTTCAACACTAACACAAGTACGAAAAGTGGTTTTTCAACACTAACACAACTGCGAAAAGTGGTTTTTCCACACTAATACAAGTGCAAAAGTGGTTTTCTGCACCAACACAAGTGCGAAAAGTGGTTTTTCAACACTAACACAAGTGCGAAAAGTGGTTTCTCAACACCAACACAAGTGCGAAAAGTGTTTTTTCCAAACTAATACAAGTGCAAAAGTGGTTTCCTGCACCAACACAAGTGCGAAAAGTGGTTTTTCAACACTAACACAAGTGCGAAAAGTGGTTTTTCAACACTAACCCAAGTGTGAAAAGTGGTTTTTCCACACTAATACAAGTGCAAAAGTGGTTTCCTGCACCAACACAAGTGCGAAATGTGGTTTTTCAACACTAACACAAGTGCGAAAAGTGGTTTTTCAACACTATCACAAGTGCAAAAAGTGTTTTTTCCACACTAATACAAGTGCAAAAGTGGTTTCCTGCACCATCACAAGTGCGAAAAGTGGTTTTTCAACACTAACACAAGTGCGAAAAGTGGATTTTCAACACTAAGACAAGTGCGAAAAGTGGTTTTTCCACACTATTACAAGTGCAAAAGTGGTTTCCTGCACCAACACAAGTGCGAAAAGTGGTTTTTCAACACTAACACAAGTGCGAAAAGTGGTTTTTCAACACTATCACAAGTGCAATAAGTGTTTTTTCCACACTAATACAAGTGCAAAAGTGGTTTCCTGCACGAACACAAGTGCGAAAAGTGGTTTTTCAACACTAACACAAGTGCAAAAAGTGGTTTTTGAACACTAACACAAGTGCGAAAAGGGGTTTTTCACACTAATACAAGTGCAAAAGTGGTTTCCTGCACCAACACAAGTGCGAAAAGTGGTTTTTCAACACTAACACAAGTGCGAAAAGTGGTTTTTTAACACTATCACAAGTGCAAAAAGTGTTTTTTCCACACTAATACAAGTGCAAAAGTGGTTTCCTGCACCAACACAAGTGCGAAAAGTGGTTTTTCAACACTAACACAAGTGCGAAAAGTGGTTTTTCAACACTAACACAAGTGCGAATAGTGGTTTTTCCACACTAATACAAGTGCAAAAGTGGTTTCCTGCACCAACACAAGTGCGAAAAGTGGTTTTTCAACACTAACACATGTGCGAAAAGTGGTTTTTCAACACTAACACAAGTGCGAAAAGTGGTTTTTCCACACTAATACAAGTGCAAAAGTGGTTTCCTGCACCAACACAAGTGCGAAAAGTGGTTTTCCAACACTAACACAAGTGCGAAAAGTGGTTTTTCAACACTAACACAAGTGCGAAAAGTGGTTTTTCCACACTAATACAAGTACAAAAGCGGTTTCCTGCACCAACACAAGTGCGAAAAGTGGTTTTTCAACACTAACACAAGTGCGAAAAGTGGTTTTTCAACACTATCACAAGTGCAAAAAGTGTTTTTTCCACACTAATACAAGTGCAAAAGTGGTTTCCTGCACCAACACATGTGCGAAAAGTGGTTTTTCAACACTAACACAAGTGCAAAAAGTGGTTTTTCAACACTAACACAAGTGCGAAAAGTGTTTTTTCCACACTAATACAAGTGCAAAAGTGGTTTCCTGCACCAACACAAGTGCGAAAAGTGGTTTTTCAACACTAACACAAGTGCGAAAAGTGGTTTTTCAACACTAACACAAGTGCGAAAAGTGGTTTTTCCACACTAATACAAGTGCAAAAGTGGTTTCCTGCAACAACACAAGTGCGAAAAGTGGTTTTTCAACACTAACACAAGTGCGAAAAGTGTTTTTTCCACACTAATACAAGTGCAAAAGTGGTTTCCTGCACCAACACAAGTGCGAAAAATGGTTTTTGAACACTAACACAAGTGCGAAAAGTGGTTTTTCAACACTAACACAAGTGCGAAAAGTGTTTTTTCACACTAATACAAGTGCAAAAGCGGTTTCCTGCACCAACACAAGTGCGAAAAGTGGTTTTTCAACACTAACACAAGTGCGAAATGTGGTTTTTCAACACTATCACAAGTGCAAAAAGTGTTTTTTCCACACTAATACAAGTGCGAAAAGTGGTTTTTCAACACAAACACAAGTGCGAAAAGTGTTTTTTCACACTAATACAAGTGCAAAAGCGGTTTCCTGCACCAACACAAGTGCGAAAAGTGGTTTTTCAACACTAACACAAGTGCGAAAAGTGGTTTTTCAACACTAACACATGCGCGAAAAGTGGTTTTTCCACACTAATACAAGTGCAAAAGCAGTTTCCTGCACCAACACAAGTGCGAAAAGTGGTTTTTCAACACGAACACAAGTGCGAAATGTGGTTTTTCAACACTAACACAAGTGCGAAAAGTGGGTTTTCAACACTAACACAATTGCGAAAAGTGGTTTTTCCACACTAACACAAGTGCAAAAGTTGTTTCCTGCACCAACACAAGTGCGAAAAGTGGTATTTCAACACTGACACAAGTGGGAAAAGTGGTTTTTCAACACTATCACAAGTGCGAAAAGTGTTTTTTTCCACACTAATACAAGTGCAAAAGCAGTTTCCTGCACCAACACAAGTGCGAAAAGTGGTTTTTCCACACTAATACAAGTGCAAAAGTGGTTTCCTGCACCAACACAAGTGCGAAAAGTGGTTTTTCAACACTAACACAAGTGCGAAAAGTGGTTTTTCAACACTAACACAAGTGCGAAAAGTGGTTTTCCACACTAATACAAGTGCAAAAGTGGTTTCCTGCACCAACACAAGTGCGAAAAGTGGTTTTTCAACACTAACACAAGTGCGAAAAGTGGTTTTTCAACACTAACACAAGTGCGAAAAGTGGTTTTTCCAAACTAATACAAGTGCAAAAGTGGTTTCCTGCACCAACACAAGTGCGAAAAGTGGTTTTTCAACACTAACACAAGTGCGAAAAGTGGTTTTTCAACACTAACACAAGTGCAAAAAGTCGTTTTTCCACACGCATACAAGTGCAAAAGTGGTTTCCTGCACCAACACAAGTGCGAAAAGTGGTTTTTCAACACTAACACAAGTGCGAAAAGTGGTTTTTCAACACTAACACAAGTGCGAAAAGTGGTTTTTCCACACTAATACAAGTGCAAAAGCGGTTTCCTGCACCAACACAAGTGCGAAAAGTGGTTTTTCAACACTAACACAAGTGCGAAAAGTGGTTTTTCAACACTATCACAAGTGCAAAAAGTGTTTTTTCCACACTAATACAAGTGCAAAAGTGGTTTCCTGCACCAACACAAGTGCGAAAAGTGTTTTTTCAACACTAACACAAGTGCGAAAAGTGGTTTTTCAACACTAACACAAGTGTGAAAAGTGGTTTTTCCACACTAATACAAGTGCAAAAGTGGTTTCCTGCACCAACACAAGTGCGAAAAGTGGTTTTTCAACACTAACACATGTGCGAAAAGTGGTTTTTCAACACTAACACAAGTGCGAAAAGTGGTTTTTCCACACTAATACAAGTGCAAAAGTGGTTTCCTGCACCATCACAAGTGCGAAAAGTGGTTTTTCAACACTAACACAAGTGCGAAAAGTGGTTTTTCAACACTAACACAAGTGCGAAAAGTGGTTTTTCCACACTAATACAAGTGAAATAGTGGTTTCCTGCACCAACACAAGTGCGAAAAGTGGTTTTTCAACACTAACACAAGTGCGAAAAGTGTTTTTTCCACACTAATACAAGTGCAAAAGTGATTTCCTGCACCAACACAAGTGCGAAAAGTGGTTTTTGAACACTAACACAAGTGCGAAAAGTGGTTTTTCAACACTAACACAAGTGCGAAAAGTGTTTTTTCACACTAATACAAGTGCAAAAGCGGTTTCCTGCACCAACACAAGTGCGAAAAGTGGTTTTTCAACACTAACACAAGTGCGAAATGTGGTTTTTCAACACTATCACAAGTGCAAAAAGTGTTTTTTCCACACTAATACAAGTGCGAAAAGTGGTTTTTCAACACAAACACAAGTGCGAAAAGTGTTTTTTCACACTAATACAAGTGCAAAAGCGGTTTCCTGCACCAACACAAGTGCGAAAAGTGGTTTTTCAACACTAACACAAGTGCGAAAAGTGGTTTTTCAACACTAACACATGCGCAAAAAGTGGTTTTTCCACACTAATACAAGTGCAAAAGCAGTTTCCTGCACCAACACAAGTGCGAAAAGTGGTTTTTCAACACGAACACAAGTGCGAAATGTGGTTTTTCAACACTATCACAAGTGCAAAAAGTGTTTTTTCCACACTAATACAAGTGCGAAAAGTGGTTTTTCAACACCAACACAAGTGCGAAAAGTGGTTTTTCAACACTAACACAAGTGCGAAAAGTGGTTTTTCAACACTATCACAAGTGCAAAAAGTGTTTTTTCCACACTAATACAAGTGCAAAAGTGGTTTCCTGCACCAACACAAGTGCGAAAAGTGGTTTTTCAACACTAACACAAGTGCGAAAAGTGGTTTTTTCACACTAATACAAGTGCAAAAGTGGTTTCCTGCACCAACACAAGTGCGAAAAGTGGTTTTTCAACACTAGCACAAGTGCGAAAAGTGGTTTTTCAACACTATCACAAGTGCAAAAAGTGTTTTTTCCACACTAATACAAGTGCAAAAGTGGTTTCCTGCACCAACACAAGTGCGAAAAGTGGTTTTTCAACACTAACACAAGTGCGAAAAGTGGTTTTTCAACACTAACACAAGTGCGAAAAGTGGTTTTTCAACACTAACACAAGTGCGAAAAGTGGTTTTTCCACACTAATACAAGTGCAAAAGTGGTTTCCTGCACCAACGCAAGTGCGAAAAGTGGTTTTTCAACACTAACACAAGTGCGAAAAGTGGTTTTTCAACACGAACACAAGTGCGAAAAGTGGTTTTTCCACACTAATAGAAGTGCAAAAGTGGTTTCCTGCACCAAAACAAGTGCGAAAAGTGGTTTTTCAACACTAACACATGTGCGAAAAGTGGTTTTTCAACACTAACACAAGTGCAAAAAGTGGTTTTTCCACACTAATACAAGTGCAAAAGTGGTTTCCTGCACCAACACAAGTGCGAAAAGTGGTTTTTCAACACTAACACAAGTGCGAAAAGTGGTTTTTCAACACTAACACAAGTGCGAAAAGTGGTTTTCCACACTAATACAAGTGCAAAAGCGGTTTCCTGCACCAACACAAGTGCGAAAAGTGGTTTTTCAACACTAACACAAGTGCGAAAAGTGGTTTTTCAACACTATCACAAGTGCAAAAAGTGTTTTTTCCACACTAATACAAGTGCAAAAGTGGTTTCCTGCACCAACACAAGTGCGAAAAGTGGTTTTTCAACACTAACACAAGTGCGAAAAGTGGGTTTTCAACACTAACACAAGTGCGAAAAGTGGTTTTTCCACACTAACACAAGTGCAAAAGTGGTTTCCTGCACCAAAACAAGTGCGAAAAGTGGTTTTTCAACACTAACACAAGTGCGAAAAGTGGTTTTTCAACACTAACACAAGTGTGAAAAGTGGTTTTTCCACACTAATACAAGTGCAAAAGTGGTTTCCTGCACCAACACAAGTGCGAAAAGTGTTTTTTCAACACTAACACAAGTGAGAAAAGTGGTTTTTCCACACTAACACAGGGGCGAAAAGTGATTTTTCCACACTAATACAAGTGCAAAAGTGGTTTCCTGCACCAACACAAGTGCGAAAAGTGGTTTTTCAACACTAACACAAGTGCGAAAAGTGGTTTTTCAACACTAACACAAGTGCGAAAAGTGGTTTTTCCACACTAACACAAGTGCAAAAAGTGGTTTTTCCACACTAATACAAGTGCAAAAGTGGTTTCCTGCACCAACACAAGTGCGAAAAGTGGTTTTTCAACACTAACACAAGTGCGAAAAGTGGTTTTCAACACTAACACAAGTGCGAAAAGTGGTTTTTCAACACTAACACAAGTGCGAAAAGTGGTTTTCCACACTAATACAAGTGCAAAAGCGGTTTCCTGCACCAACACAAGTGCGAAAAGTGGTTTTTCAACACTAACACAAGTGCGAAAAGGGGTTTTTCAACACTATCACAAGTGCAAAAAGTGTTTTTTCCACACTAATACAAGTGCAAAAGTGGTTTCCTGCACCAACACAAGTGCAAAAAGTGGTTTTTCAACACTAACACAAGTACGAAAAGTGGTTTTTCAACACTAACACAACTGCGAAAAGTGGTTTTTCCACACTAATACAAGTGCAAAAGTGGTTTTCTGCACCAACACAAGTGCGAAAAGTGGTTTTTCAACACTAACACAAGTGCGAAAAGTGGTTTCTCAACACCAACACAAGTGCGAAAAGTGTTTTTTCCAAACTAATACAAGTGCAAAAGTGGTTTCCTGCACCAACACAAGTGCGAAAAGTGGTTTTTCAACACTAACACAAGTGCGAAAAGTGGTTTTTCAACACTAACCCAAGTGTGAAAAGTGGTTTTTCCACACTAATACAAGTGCAAAAGTGGTTTCCTGCACCAACACAAGTGCGAAATGTGGTTTTTCAACACTAACACAAGTGCGAAAAGTGGTTTTTCAACACTATCACAAGTGCAAAAAGTGTTTTTTCCACACTAATACAAGTGCAAAAGTGGTTTCCTGCACCATCACAAGTGCGAAAAGTGGTTTTTCAACACTAACACAAGTGCGAAAAGTGGATTTTCAACACTAACACAAGTGCGAAAAGTGGTTTTTCCACACTATTACAAGTGCAAAAGTGGTTTCCTGCACCAACACAAGTGCGAAAAGTGGTTTTTCAACACTAACACAAGTGCGAAAAGTGGTTTTTCAACACTATCACAAGTGCAATAAGTGTTTTTTCCACACTAATACAAGTGCAAAAGTGGTTTCCTGCACGAACACAAGTGCGAAAAGTGGTTTTTCAACACTAACACAAGTGCGAAAAGTGGTTTTTGAACACTAACACAAGTGCGAAAAGGGGTTTTTCACACTAATACAAGTGCAAAAGTGGTTTCCTGCACCAACACAAGTGCGAAAAGTGGTTTTTCAACACTAACACAAGTGCGAAAAGTGGTTTTTTAACACTATCACAAGTGCAAAAAGTGTTTTTTCCACACTAATACAAGTGCAAAAGTGGTTTCCTGCACCAACACAAGTGCAAAAGTGGTTTCCTGCACCAACACAAGTGCGAAAAGTGGTTTTCCAACACTAACACAAGTGCGAAAAGTGGTTTTTCAACACTAACACAAGTGCGAAAAGTGGTTTTTCCACACTAATACAAGTACAAAAGCGGTTTCCTGCACCAACACAAGTGCGAAAAGTGGTTTTTCAACACTAACACAAGTGCGAAAAGTGGTTTTTCAACACTATCACAAGTGCAAAAAGTGTTTTTTCCACACTAATACAAGTGCAAAAGTGGTTTCCTGCACCAACACATGTGCGAAAAGTGGTTTTTCAACACTAACACAAGTGCAAAAAGTGGTTTTTCAACACTAACACAAGTGCGAAAAGTGTTTTTTCCACACTAATACAAGTGCAAAAGTGGTTTCCTGCACCAACACAAGTGCGAAAAGTGGTTTTTCAACACTAACACAAGTGCGAAAAGTGGTTTTTCAACACTAACACAAGTGCGAAAAGTGGTTTTTCCACACTAATACAAGTGCAAAAGTGGTTTCCTGCAACAACACAAGTGCGAAAAGTGGTTTTTCAACACTAACACAAGTGCGAAAAGTGTTTTTTCCACACTAATACAAGTGCAAAAGTGGTTTCCTGCACCAACACAAGTGCGAAAAATGGTTTTTGAACACTAACACAAGTGCGAAAAGTGGTTTTTCAACACTAACACAAGTGCGAAAAGTGTTTTTTCACACTAATACAAGTGCAAAAGCGGTTTCCTGCACCAACACAAGTGCGAAAAGTGGTTTTTCAACACTAACACAAGTGCGAAATGTGGTTTTTCAACACTATCACAAGTGCAAAAAGTGTTTTTTCCACACTAATACAAGTGCGAAAAGTGGTTTTTCAACACAAACACAAGTGCGAAAAGTGTTTTTTCACACTAATACAAGTGCAAAAGCGGTTTCCTGCACCAACACAAGTGCGAAAAGTGGTTTTTCAACACTAACACAAGTGCGAAAAGTGGTTTTTCAACACTAACACATGCGCGAAAAGTGGTTTTTCCACACTAATACAAGTGCAAAAGCAGTTTCCTGCACCAACACAAGTGCGAAAAGTGGTTTTTCAACACGAACACAAGTGCGAAATGTGGTTTTTCAACACTAACACAAGTGCGAAAAGTGGGTTTTCAACACTAACACAATTGCGAAAAGTGGTTTTTCCACACTAACACAAGTGCAAAAGTTGTTTCCTGCACCAACACAAGTGCGAAAAGTGGTATTTCAACACTGACACAAGTGGGAAAAGTGGTTTTTCAACACTATCACAAGTGCGAAAAGTGTTTTTTTCCACACTAATACAAGTGCAAAAGCAGTTTCCTGCACCAACACAAGTGCGAAAAGTGGTTTTTCCACACTAATACAAGTGCAAAAGTGGTTTCCTGCACCAACACAAGTGCGAAAAGTGGTTTTTCAACACTAACACAAGTGCGAAAAGTGGTTTTTCAACACTAACACAAGTGCGAAAAGTGGTTTTTCCACACTAATACAAGTGCAAAAGTGGTTTCCTGCACCAACACAAGTGCGAAAAGTGGTTTTTCAACACTAACACAAGTGCGAAAAGTGGTTTTTCAACACTAACACAAGTGCGAAAAGTGGTTTTTCCAAACTAATACAAGTGCAAAAGTGGTTTCCTGCACCAACACAAGTGCGAAAAGTGGTTTTTCAACACTAACACAAGTGCGAAAAGTGGTTTTTCAACACTAACACAAGTGCAAAAAGTCGTTTTTCCACACGCATACAAGTGCAAAAGTGGTTTCCTGCACCAACACAAGTGCGAAAAGTGGTTTTTCAACACTAACACAAGTGCGAAAAGTGGTTTTTCAACACTAACACAAGTGCGAAAAGTGGTTTTTCCACACTAATACAAGTGCAAAAGTGGTTTCCTGCACCAACACAAGTGCAAAAAGTGGTTTTTCAACACTAACACAAGTACGAAAAGTGGTTTTTCAACACTAACACAACTGCGAAAAGTGGTTTTTCCACACTAATACAAGTGCAAAAGTGGTTTTCTGCACCAACACAAGTGCGAAAAGTGGTTTTTCAACACTAACACAAGTGCGAAAAGTGGTTTCTCAACACCAACACAAGTGCGAAAAGTGTTTTTTCCAAACTAATACAAGTGCAAAAGTGGTTTCCTGCACCAACACAAGTGCGAAAAGTGGTTTTTCAACACTAACACAAGTGCGAAAAGTGGTTTTTCAACACTAACCCAAGTGTGAAAAGTGGTTTTTCCACACTAATACAAGTGCAAAAGTGGTTTCCTGCACCAACACAAGTGCGAAATGTGGTTTTTCAACACTAACACAAGTGCGAAAAGTGGTTTTTCAACACTATCACAAGTGCAAAAAGTGTTTTTTCCACACTAATACAAGTGCAAAAGTGGTTTCCTGCACCATCACAAGTGCGAAAAGTGGTTTTTCAACACTAACACAAGTGCGAAAAGTGGATTTTCAACACTAACACAAGTGCGAAAAGTGGTTTTTCCACACTATTACAAGTGCAAAAGTGGTTTCCTGCACCAACACAAGTGCGAAAAGTGGTTTTTCAACACTAACACAAGTGCGAAAAGTGGTTTTTCAACACTATCACAAGTGCAATAAGTGTTTTTTCCACACTAATACAAGTGCAAAAGTGGTTTCCTGCACGAACACAAGTGCGAAAAGTGGTTTTTCAACACTAACACAAGTGCGAAAAGTGGTTTTTGAACACTAACACAAGTGCGAAAAGGGGTTTTTCACACTAATACAAGTGCAAAAGTGGTTTCCTGCACCAACACAAGTGCGAAAAGTGGTTTTTCAACACTAACACAAGTGCGAAAAGTGGTTTTTTAACACTATCACAAGTGCAAAAAGTGTTTTTTCCACACTAATACAAGTGCAAAAGTGGTTTCCTGCACCAACACAAGTGCGAAAAGTGGTTTTTCAACACTAACACAAGTGCGAAAAGTGGTTTTTCAACACTAACACAAGTGCGAATAGTGGTTTTTCCACACTAATACAAGTGCAAAAGTGGTTTCCTGCACCAACACAAGTGCGAAAAGTGGTTTTTCAACACTAACACATGTGCGAAAAGTGGTTTTTCAACACTAACACAAGTGCGAAAAGTGGTTTTTCCACACTAATACAAGTGCAAAAGTGGTTTCCTGCACCAACACAAGTGCGAAAAGTGGTTTTCCAACACTAACACAAGTGCGAAAAGTGGTTTTTCAACACTAACACAAGTGCGAAAAGTGGTTTTTCCACACTAATACAAGTACAAAAGCGGTTTCCTGCACCAACACAAGTGCGAAAAGTGGTTTTTCAACACTAACACAAGTGCGAAAAGTGGTTTTTCAACACTATCACAAGTGCAAAAAGTGTTTTTTCCACACTAATACAAGTGCAAAAGTGGTTTCCTGCACCAACACATGTGCGAAAAGTGGTTTTTCAACACTAACACAAGTGCAAAAAGTGGTTTTTCAACACTAACACAAGTGCGAAAAGTGTTTTTTCCACACTAATACAAGTGCAAAAGTGGTTTCCTGCACCAACACAAGTGCGAAAAGTGGTTTTTCAACACTAACACAAGTGCGAAAAGTGGTTTTTCAACACTAACACAAGTGCGAAAAGTGGTTTTTCCACACTACTACAAGTGCAAAAGTGGTTTCCTGCAACAACACAAGTGCGAAAAGTGGTTTTTCAACACTAACACAAGTGCGAAAAGTGTTTTTTCCACACTAATACAAGTGCAAAAGTGGTTTCCTGCACCAACACAAGTGCGAAAAATGGTTTTTGAACACTAACACAAGTGCGAAAAGTGGTTTTTCAACACTAACACAAGTGCGAAAAGTGTTTTTTCACACTAATACAAGTGCAAAAGCGGTTTCCTGCACCAACACAAGTGCGAAAAGTGGTTTTTCAACACTAACACAAGTGCGAAATGTGGTTTTTCAACACTATCACAAGTGCAAAAAGTGTTTTTTCCACACTAATACAAGTGCGAAAAGTGGTTTTTCAACACAAACACAAGTGCGAAAAGTGTTTTTTCACACTAATACAAGTGCAAAAGCGGTTTCCTGCACCAACACAAGTGCGAAAAGTGGTTTTTCAACACTAACACAAGTGCGAAAAGTGGTTTTTCAACACTAACACATGCGCGAAAAGTGGTTTTTCCACACTAATACAAGTGCAAAAGCAGTTTCCTGCACCAACACAAGTGCGAAAAGTGGTTTTTCAACACGAACACAAGTGCGAAATGTGGTTTTTCAACACTAACACAAGTGCGAAAAGTGGGTTTTCAACACTAACACAATTGCGAAAAGTGGTTTTTCCACACTAACACAAGTGCAAAAGTTGTTTCCTGCACCAACACAAGTGCGAAAAGTGGTATTTCAACACTGACACAAGTGGGAAAAGTGGTTTTTCAACACTATCACAAGTGCGAAAAGTGTTTTTTTCCACACTAATACAAGTGCAAAAGCAGTTTCCTGCACCAACACAAGTGCGAAAAGTGGTTTTTCCACACTAATACAAGTGCAAAAGTGGTTTCCTGCACCAACACAAGTGCGAAAAGTGGTTTTTCAACACTAACACAAGTGCGAAAAGTGGTTTTTCAACACTAACACAAGTGCGAAAAGTGGTTTTTCCACACTAATACAAGTGCAAAAGTGGTTTCCTGCACCAACACAAGTGCGAAAAGTGGTTTTTCAACACTAACACAAGTGCGAAAAGTGGTTTTTCAACACTAACACAAGTGCGAAAAGTGGTTTTTCCAAACTAATACAAGTGCAAAAGTGGTTTCCTGCACCAACACAAGTGCGAAAAGTGGTTTTTCAACACTAACACAAGTGCGAAAAGTGGTTTTTCAACACTAACACAAGTGCAAAAAGTCGTTTTTCCACACGCATACAAGTGCAAAAGTGGTTTCCTGCACCAACACAAGTGCGAAAAGTGGTTTTTCAACACTAACACAAGTGCGAAAAGTGGTTTTTCAACACTAACACAAGTGCGAAAAGTGGTTTTTCCACACTAATACAAGTGCAAAAGTGGTTTCCTGCACCAACACAAGTGCGAAAAGTGGTTTTTCAACACTAACTCAAGTGCGAAAAGTGGTTTTTCAACACTATCACAAGTGCAATAAGTGTTTTTTCCACACTAATACAAGTGCAAAAGTGGTTTCCTGCACCAACACAAGTGCGAAAAGTGGTTTTTCAACACTAACACAAGTGCGAAAAGTGGTTTTTCAACACTAACACAAGTGCGAAAAGTGGTTTTTCCACACTAATACAAGTGCAAAAGCGGTTTCCTGCACCAACACAAGTGCGAAAAGTGGTTTTTCAACACTAACACAAGTGCGAAAAGTGGTTTTTCAACACTATCACAAGTGCAAAAAGTGTTTTTTCCACACAAATACAAGTGCAAAAGTGGTTTCCTGCACCAACACAAGTGCGAAAAGTGGTTTTTCAACACTAACACAAGTGCGAAAAGTGGTTTTCAACACTAACACAAGTGCGAAAAGTGGTTTTTCCACACTAATACAAGTGCAAAAGTGGTTTCCTGCACCAACACAAGTGCGAAAAGTGGTTTTTCAACACTAACACAAGTGCGAAAAGTGGTTTTTCAACACTAACACAAGTGCGAAAAGTGGTTTTTCCAAACTAATACAAGTGCAAAAGTGGTTTCCTGCACCAACACAAGTGCGAAAAGTGGTTTTTCAACACTAACACAAGTGCGAAAAGTGGTTTTTCAACACTAACACAAGTGCGAAAAGTCGTTTTTCCACACGCATACAAGTGCAAAAGTGGTTTCCTGCACCAACACAAGTGCGAAAAGTGGTTTTTCAACACTAACACAAGTGCGAAAAGTGGTTTTTCAACACTAACACAAGTGCGAAAAGTGGTTTTTCCACACTAATACAAGTGCCAAAGTGGTTTCCTGCACAAACACAAGTGCGAAAAGTGGTTTTTCAACACTAACACAAGTGCGAAAAGTGGTTTTTCAACACTATCACAAGTGCAATAAGTGTTTTTTCCACACTAATACAAGTGCAAAAGTGGTTTCCTGCACCAACACAAGTGCGAAAAGTGGTTTTTCAACACTAACACAAGTGCGAAAAGTGGTTTTTCAACACTAACACAAGTGCGAAAAGTGGTTTTTCAACACTAACACAAGTGCGAAAAGTGGTTTTTCCACACTAACACAAGTGCAAAAGTGGTTTCCTGCACCAACACAAGTGCGAAAAGTGGTTTTTCAACACTAACACAAGTGCGAAAAGTGGTTTTTCAACACTATCACAAGTGCAAAAAGTGTTTTTTCCACACTAATACAAGTGCGAAAAGTGGTTTTTCCACACTAATACAAGTGCAAAAGTGGTTTTTCAACACTAACACAAGTGCAAAAAGTGGTTTTTCAACACTAACACAAGTGCGAAAAGTGTTTTTTCCACACTAATACAAGTGCAAAAGTGGTTTCCTGCACCAACACAAGTGCGAAAAGTGGTTTTTCAACACTAACACAAGTGCGAAAAGTGGTTTTTCAACACTAACACAAGTGCGAAAAGTGTTTTTTCCACACTAATACAAGTGCAAAAGTGGTTTCCTGCACCAACACAAGTGCGAAAAGTGGTTTTTGAACACTAACACAAGTGCGAAAAGTGGTTTTTCAACACTAACACAAGTGCGAAAAGTGTTTTTTCACACTAATACAAGTGCAAAAGCGGTTTCCTGCACCAACACAAGTGCGAAAAGTGGTTTTTCAACACTAACACAAGTGCGAAATGTGGTTTTTCAACACTATCACAAGTGCAAAAAGTGTTTTTTCCACACTAATACAAGTGCGAAAAGTGGTTTTTCAACACAAACACAAGTGCGAAAAGTGTTTTTTCACACTAATACAAGTGCAAAAGCGGTTTCCTGCACCAACACAAGTGCGAAAAGTGGTTTTTCAACACTAACACAAGTGCGAAAAGTGGTTTTTCAACACTAACACATGCGCAAAAAGTGGTTTTTCCACACTAATACAAGTGCAAAAGCAGTTTCCTGCACCAACACAAGTGCGAAAAGTGGTTTTTCAACACGAACACAAGTGCGAAATGTGGTTTTTCAACACTATCACAAGTGCAAAAAGTGTTTTTTCCACACTAATACAAGTGCGAAAAGTGGTTTTTCAACACCAACACAAGTGCGAAAAGTGGTTTTTCAACACTAACACAAGTGCGAAAAGTGGTTTTTCAACACTATCACAAGTGCAAAAAGTGTTTTTTCCACACTAATACAAGTGCAAAAGTGGTTTCCTGCACCAACACAAGTGCGAAAAGTGGTTTTTCAACACTAACACAAGTGCGAAAAGTGGTTTTTTCACACTAATACAAGTGCAAAAGTGGTTTCCTGCACCAACACAAGTGCGAAAAGTGGTTTTTCAACACTAGTACAAGTGCGAAAAGTGGTTTTTCAACACTATCACAAGTGCAAAAAGTGTTTTTTCCACACTAATACAAGTGCGAAAAGTGGTTTTTCAACACAAACACAAGTGCGAAAAGTGTTTTTTCACACTAATACAAGTGCAAAAGCGGTTTCCTGCACCAACACAAGTGCGAAAAGTGGTTTTTCAACACTAATACAAGTGCAAAAGCGGTTTCCTGCACCAACACAAGTGCGAAAAGTGGTTTTTCAACACTAACACAAGTGCGAAAAGTGGTTTTTCAACACTAACACATGCGCGAAAAGTGGTTTTTCCACACTAATACAAGTGCAAAAGCAGTTTCCTGCACCAACACAAGTGCGAAAAGTGGTTTTTCAACACTAACACAAGTGCGAAAAGTGGGTTTTCAACACTAACACAATTGCGAAAAGTGGTTTTTCCACACTAACACAAGTGCAAAAGTTGTTTCCTGCACCAACACAAGTGCGAAAAGTGGTATTTCAACACTGACACAAGTGGGAAAAGTGGTTTTTCAACACTATCACAAGTGCGAAAAGTGTTTTTTTCCACACTAATACAAGTGCAAAAGTGGTTTCCTGCACCAACACAAGTGCGAAAAGTGGTTTTTCAACACTAACACAAGTGCGAAAAGTGTTTTTTCCACACTAATACAAGTGCAAAAGTGGTTTCCTGCACCAACACAAGTGCGAAAAGTGGTTTTTGAACACTAACACAAGTGCGAAAAGTGGTTTTTCAACACTAACACAAGTGCGAAAAGTGTTTTTTCACACTAATACAAGTGCAAAAGCGGTTTCCTGCACCAACACAAGTGCGAAAAGTGGTTTTTCAACACTAACACAAGTGCGAAATGTGGTTTTTCAACACTATCACAAGTGCAAAAAGTGTTTTTTCCACACTAATACAAGTGCGAAAAGTGGTTTTTCAACACAAACACAAGTGCGAAAAGTGTTTTTTCACACTAATACAAGTGCAAAAGCGGTTTCCTGCACCAACACAAGTGCGAAAAGTGGTTTTTCAACACTAACACAAGTGCGAAAAGTGGTTTTTCAACACTAACACATGCGCAAAAAGTGGTTTTTCCACACTAATACAAGTGCAAAAGCAGTTTCCTGCACCAACACAAGTGCGAAAAGTGGTTTTTCAACACGAACACAAGTGCGAAATGTGGTTTTTCAACACTATCACAAGTGCAAAAAGTGTTTTTTCCACACTAATACAAGTGCGAAAAGTGGTTTTTCAACACCAACACAAGTGCGAAAAGTGGTTTTTCAACACTAACACAAGTGCGAAAAGTGGTTTTTCAACACTATCACAAGTGCAAAAAGTGTTTTTTCCACACTAATACAAGTGCAAAAGTGGTTTCCTGCACCAACACAAGTGCGAAAAGTGGTTTTTCAACACTAACACAAGTGCGAAAAGTGGTTTTTTCACACTAATACAAGTGCAAAAGTGGTTTCCTGCACCAACACAAGTGCGAAAAGTGGTTTTTCAACACTAGTACAAGTGCGAAAAGTGGTTTTTCAACACTATCACAAGTGCAAAAAGTGTTTTTTCCACACTAATACAAGTGCGAAAAGTGGTTTTTCAACACAAACACAAGTGCGAAAAGTGTTTTTTCACACTAATACAAGTGCAAAAGCGGTTCCCTGCACCAACACAAGTGCGAAAAGTGGTTTTTCAACACTAACACAAGTGCGAAAAGTGGTTTTTCAACACTAACACATGCGCGAAAAGTGGTTTTTCCACACTAATACAAGTGCAAAAGCAGTTTCCTGCACCAACACAAGTGCGAAAAGTGGTTTTTCAACACGAACACAAGTGCGAAATGTGGTTTTTCAACACTAACACAAGTGCGAAAAGTGGGTTTTCAACACTAACACAATTGCGAAAAGTGGTTTTTCCACACTAACACAAGTGCAAAAGTTGTTTCCTGCACCAACACAAGTGCGAAAAGTGGTATTTCAACACTGACACAAGTGGGAAAAGTGGTTTTTCAACACTATCACAAGTGCGAAAAGTGTTTTTTTCCACACTAATACAAGTGCAAAAGTGGTTTCCTGCACCAACACAAGTGCGAAAAGTGGTTTTTCAACACTAACACAAGTGCGAAAAGTGGTTTTTCAACACTAACACAAGTGCGAAAAGTGGTTTTTCAACACTAACACAAGTGCGAAAAGTGGTTTTTCCACACTAATACAAGTGCAAAAGTGGTTTCCTGCACCAACACAAGTGCGAAAAGTGGTTTTTCAACACTAACACAAGTGCGAAAAGTGGTTTTTCAACACTAACACAAGTGCGAAAAGTGGTTTTTCCACACTAATACAAGTGCAAAAGTGGTTTGCTGCACCAACACAAGTGCGAAAAGTGGTTTTTCAACACTAACACATGTGCGAAAAGTGGTTTTTCAACACTAACACAAGTGCGAAAAGTGGTTTTTCCACACTAATACAAGTGCAAAAGTGGTTTCCTGCACCAACACAAGTGCGAAAAGTGGTTTTTCAACACTAACACAAGTGCGAAAAGTGGTTTTTCAACACTAACACAAGTGCGAAAAGTGGTTTTTCCACACTAATACAAGTGCAAAAGCGGTTTACTGCACCAACACAAGTGCGAAAAGTGGTTTTTCAACACTAACACAAGTGCGAAAAGTGGTTTTTCAACACTATCACAAGTGCAAAAAGTGTTTTTTCCACACTAATACAAGTGCAAAAGTGGTTTCCTGCACCAACACAAGTGCGAAAAGTGGTTTTTCAACACTAACACAAGTGCGAAAAGTGGTTTTTCAACACTAACACAAGTGCGAAAAGTGGTTTTTCCACACTAATACAAGTGCAAAAGTGGTTTCCTGCACCAACACAAGTGCGAAAAGTGGTTTTTCAACACTAACACAAGTGCGAAAAGTGGTTTTTCAACACTAACACAAGTGCGAAAAGTGGTTTTTCCAAACTAATACAAGTGCAAAAGTGGTTTCCTGCACCAACACAAGTGCGAAAAGTGGTTTTTCAACACTAACACAAGTGCGAAAAGTGGTTTTTCAACACTAACAAAAGTGCAAAAAGTCGTTTTTCCACACGCATACAAGTGCAAAAGTGGTTTCCTGCACCAACACAAGTGCGAAAAGTGTTTTTTCAACACTAACACAAGTGCGAAAAGTGGTTTTTCAACACTAACACAAGTGCGAAAAGTGGTTTTTCCACACTAATACAAGTGCAAAAGTGGTTTCCTGCACCAACACAAGTGCGAAAAGTGGTTTTTCAACACTAACACAAGTGCGAAAAGTGGTTTTTCAACACTATCACAAGTGCAATAAGTGTTTTTTCCACACTAATACAAGTGCAAAAGTGGTTTCCTGCACCAACACAAGTGCGAAAAGTGGTTTTTCAACACTAATACAAGTGCAAAAGCGGTTTCCTGCACCAACACAAGTGCGAAAAGTGGTTTTTCAACACTAACACAAGTGCGAAAAGTGGTTTTTCAACACTAACACATGCGCGAAAAGTGGTTTTTCCACACTAATACAAGTGCAAAAGCAGTTTCCTGCACCAACACAAGTGCGAAAAGTGGTTTTTCAACACTAACACAAGTGCGAAAAGTGGGTTTTCAACACTAACACAATTGCGAAAAGTGGTTTTTCCACACTAACACAAGTGCAAAAGTGGTTTCCTGCACCAACACAAGTGCGAAAAGTGGTTTTTCAACACTAGTACAAGTGCGAAAAGTGGTTTTTCAACACTATCACAAGTGCAAAAAGTGTTTTTTCCACACTAATACAAGTGCGAAAAGTGGTTTTTCAACACAAACACAAGTGCGAAAAGTGTTTTTTCACACTAATACAAGTGCAAAAGCGGTTCCCTGCACCAACACAAGTGCGAAAAGTGGTTTTTCAACACTAACACAAGTGCGAAAAGTGGTTTTTCAACACTAACACATGCGCGAAAAGTGGTTTTTCCACACTAATACAAGTGCAAAAGCAGTTTCCTGCACCAACACAAGTGCGAAAAGTGGTTTTTCAACACGAACACAAGTGCGAAATGTGGTTTTTCAACACTAACACAAGTGCGAAAAGTGGGTTTTCAACACTAACACAATTGCGAAAAGTGGTTTTTCCACACTAACACAAGTGCAAAAGTTGTTTCCTGCACCAACACAAGTGCGAAAAGTGGTATTTCAACACTGACACAAGTGGGAAAAGTGGTTTTTCAACACTATCACAAGTGCGAAAAGTGTTTTTTTCCACACTAATACAAGTGCAAAAGTGGTTTCCTGCACCAACACAAGTGCGAAAAGTGGTTTTTCAACACTAACACAAGTGCGAAAAGTGGTTTTTCAACACTAACACAAGTGCGAAAAGTGGTTTTTCAACACTAACACAAGTGCGAAAAGTGGTTTTTCCACACTAATACAAGTGCAAAAGTGGTTTCCTGCACCAACACAAGTGCGAAAAGTGGTTTTTCAACACTAACACAAGTGCGAAAAGTGGTTTTTCAACACTAACACAAGTGCGAAAAGTGGTTTTTCCACACTAATACAAGTGCAAAAGTGGTTTGCTGCACCAACACAAGTGCGAAAAGTGGTTTTTCAACACTAACACATGTGCGAAAAGTGGTTTTTCAACACTAACACAAGTGCGAAAAGTGGTTTTTCCACACTAATACAAGTGCAAAAGTGGTTTCCTGCACCAACACAAGTGCGAAAAGTGGTTTTTCAACACTAACACAAGTGCGAAAAGTGGTTTTTCAACACTAACACAAGTGCGAAAAGTGGTTTTTCCACACTAATACAAGTGCAAAAGCGGTTTACTGCACCAACACAAGTGCGAAAAGTGGTTTTTCAACACTAACACAAGTGCGAAAAGTGGTTTTTCAACACTATCACAAGTGCAAAAAGTGTTTTTTCCACACTAATACAAGTGCAAAAGTGGTTTCCTGCACCAACACAAGTGCGAAAAGTGGTTTTTCAACACTAACACAAGTGCGAAAAGTGGTTTTTCAACACTAACACAAGTGCGAAAAGTGGTTTTTCCACACTAATACAAGTGCAAAAGTGGTTTCCTGCACCAACACAAGTGCGAAAAGTGGTTTTTCAACACTAACACAAGTGCGAAAAGTGGTTTTTCAACACTAACACAAGTGCGAAAAGTGGTTTTTCCAAACTAATACAAGTGCAAAAGTGGTTTCCTGCACCAACACAAGTGCGAAAAGTGGTTTTTCAACACTAACACAAGTGCGAAAAGTGGTTTTTCAACACTAACACAAGTGCAAAAAGTCGTTTTTCCACACGCATACAAGTGCAAAAGTGGTTTCCTGCACCAACACAAGTGCGAAAAGTGTTTTTTCAACACTAACACAAGTGCGAAAAGTGGTTTTTCAACACTAACACAAGTGCGAAAAGTGGTTTTTCCACACTAATACAAGTGCAAAAGTGGTTTCCTGCACCAACACAAGTGCGAAAAGTGGTTTTTCAACACTAACACAAGTGCGAAAAGTGGTTTTTCAACACTATCACAAGTGCAATAAGTGTTTTTTCCACACTAATACAAGTGCAAAAGTGGTTTCCTGCACCAACACAAGTGCGAAAAGTGGTTTTTCAACACTAACACATGTGCGAAAAGTGGTTTTTCAACACTAACACAAGTGCAAAAAGTGTTTTTTCCACACTAATACAAGTGCAAAAGTGGTTTCCTGCACCAACACAAGTGCGAAAAGTGGTTTTTCAACACTAACACAAGTGCGAAAAGTGGTTTTTCAACACTAACACAAGTGCGAAAAGTGGTTTTTCCACACTAATACAAGTGCAAAAGTGGTTTCCTGCACCAACACAAGTGCGAAAAGTGGTTTTTCAACACTAACACAAGTGCGAAAAGTGGTTTTTCAACACTAACACAAGTGCGAAAAGTGGTTTTTCCAAACTAATACAAGTGCAAAAGTGGTTTCCTGCACCAACACAAGTGCGAAAAGTGGTTTTTCAACACTAACACAAGTGTGAAAAGTGGTTTTTCAACACTAACACAAGTGCAAAAAGTCGTTTTTCCACACGCATACAAGTGCAAAAGTGGTTTCCTGCACCAACACAAGTGCGAAAAGTGTTTTTTCAACACTAACACAAGTGCGAAAAGTGGTTTTTCAACACTAACACAAGTGCGAAAAGTGGTTTTTCCACACTAATACAAGTGCAAAAGTGGTTTCCTGCACCAACACAAGTGCGAAAAGTGGTTTTTCAACACTAACACAAGTGCGAAAAGTGGTTTTTCAACACTATCACAAGTGCAATAAGTGTTTTTTCCACACTAATACAAGTGCAAAAGTGGTTTCCTGCACCAACACAAGTGCGAAAAGTGGTTTTTCAACACTAACACATGTGCGAAAAGTGGTTTTTCAACACTAACACAAGTGCGAAAAGTGGTTTTCCACACTAATACAAGTGCAAAAGTGGTTTCCTGCACCAACACAAGTGCGAAAAGTGGTTTTTCAACACTAACACAAGTGCGAAAAGTGGTTTTTCAACACTAACACAAGTGCGAAAAGTGGTTTTTCCACACTAATACAAGTACAAAAGCGGTTTCCTGCACCAACACAAGTGCGAAAAGTGGTTTTTCAACACTAACACAAGTGCGAAAAGTGGTTTTTCAACACTATCACAAGTGTAAAAAGTGTTTTTTCCACACTAATACAAGTGCAAAAGTGGTTTCCTGCACCAACACATGTGCGAAAAGTGGTTTTTCAACACTAACACAAGTGCAAAAAGTGGTTTTTCAACACTAACACAAGTGCGAAAAGTGTTTTTTCCACACTAATACAAGTGCAAAAGTGGTTTCCTGCACCAACACAAGTGCGAAAAGTGGTTTTTCAACACTAACACAAGTGCGAAAAGTGGTTTTTCAACACTAACACAAGTGCGAAAAGTGGTTTTTCCACACTAATACAAGTGCAAAAGTGGTTTCCTGCAACAACACAAGTGCGAAAAGTGGTTTTTCAACACTAACACAAGTGCGAAAAGTGTTTTTTCCACACTAATACAAGTGCAAAAGTGGTTTCCTGCACCAACACAAGTGCGAAAAATGGTTTTTGAACACTAACACAAGTGCGAAAAGTGGTTTTTCAACACTAACACAAGTGCGAAAAGTGTTTTTTCACACTAATACAACTGCAAAAGCGGTTTCCTGCACCAACACAAGTGCGAAAAGTGGTTTTTCAACACTAACACAAGTGCGAAATGTGGTTTTTCAACACTATCACAAGTGCAAAAAGTGTTTTTTCCACACTAATACAAGTGCGAAAAGTGGTTTTTCAACACAAACACAAGTGCGAAAAGTGTTTTTTCACACTAATACAAGTGCAAAAGCGGTTTCCTGCACCAACACAAGTGCGAAAAGTGGTTTTTCAACACTAACACAAGTGCGAAAAGTGGTTTTTCAACACTAACACATGCGCGAAAAGTGGTTTTTCCACACTAATACAAGTGCAAAAGCAGTTTCCTGCACCAACACAAGTGCGAAAAGTGGTTTTTCAACACGAACACAAGTGCGAAATGTGGTTTTTCAACACTAACACAAGTGCGAAAAGTGGGTTTTCAACACTAACACAATTGCGAAAAGTGGTTTTTCCACACTAACACAAGTGCAAAAGTTGTTTCCTGCACCAACACAAGTGCGAAAAGTGGTATTTCAACACTGACACAAGTGGGAAAAGTGGTTTTTCAACACTATCACAAGTGCGAAAAGTGTTTTTTTCCACACTAATACAAGTGCAAAAGTGGTTTCCTGCACCAACACAAGTGCGAAAAGTGGTTTTTCAACACTAACACAAGTGCGAAAAGTGGTTTTTCAACACAAACACAAGTGCGAAAAGTGGTTTTTCAACACTAACACAAGTGCGAAAAGTGGTTTTTCCACACTAATACAAGTGCAAAAGTGGTTTCCTGCACCAACACAAGTGCGAAAAGTGGTTTTTCAACACTAACACAAGTGCGAAAAGTGGTTTTTCAACACTAACACAAGTGCGAAAAGTGGTTTTTCCACACTAATACAAGTGCAAAAGTGGTTTGCTGCACCAACACAAGTGCGAAAAGTGGTTTTTCAACACTAACACATGTGCGAAAAGTGGTTTTTCAACACTAACACAAGTGCGAAAAGTGGTTTTTCCACACTAATACAAGTGCAAAAGTGGTTTCCTGCACCAACACAAGTGCGAAAAGTGGTTTTTCAACACTAACACAAGTGCGAAAAGTGGTTTTTCAACACTAACACAAGTGCGAAAAGTGGTTTTTCCACACTAATACAAGTGCAAAAGCGGTTTACTGCACCAACACAAGTGCGAAAAGTGGTTTTTCAACACTAACACAAGTGCGAAAAGTGGTTTTTCAACACTATCACAAGTGCAAAAAGTGTTTTTTCCACACTAATACAAGTGCAAAAGTGGTTTCCTGCACCAACACAAGTGCGAAAAGTGGTTTTTCAACACTAACACAAGTGCGAAAAGTGGTTTTTCAACACTAACACAAGTGCGAAAAGTGGTTTTTCCACACTAATACAAGTGCAAAAGTGGTTTCCTGCACCAACACAAGTGCGAAAAGTGGTTTTTCAACACTAACACAAGTGCGAAAAGTGGTTTTTCAACACTAACACAAGTGCGAAAAGTGGTTTTTCCAAACTAATACAAGTGCAAAAGTGGTTTCCTGCACCAACACAAGTGCGAAAAGTGGTTTTTCAACACTAACACAAGTGCGAAAAGTGGTTTTTCAACACTAACACAAGTGCAAAAAGTCGTTTTTCCACACGCATACAAGTGCAAAAGTGGTTTCCTGCACCAACACAAGTGCGAAAAGTGGTTTTTCAACACTAACACAAGTGCGAAAAGTGGTTTTTCAACACTAACACAAGTGCGAAAAGTGGTTTTTCCACACTAATACAAGTGCAAAAGTGGTTTCCTGCACCAACACAAGTGCGAAAAGTGGTTTTTCAACACTAACACAAGTGCGAAAAGTGGTTTTTCAACACTATCACAAGTGCAATAAGTGTTTTTTCCACACTAATACAAGTGCAAAAGTGGTTTCCTGCACCAACACAAGTGCGAAAAGTGGTTTTTCAACACTAACACAAGTGCGAAAAGTGGTTTTTCAACACTAACACAAGTGCGAAAAGTGGTTTTTCCACACTAATACAAGTGCAAAAGCGGTTTCCTGCACCAACACAAGTGCGAAAAGTGGTTTTTCAACACTAACACAAGTGCGAAAAGTGGTTTTTCAACACTATCAAAAGTGCAAAAAGTGTTTTTTCCACACAAATACAAGTGCAAAAGTGGTTTCCTGCACCAACACAAGTGCGAAAAGTGGTTTTTCAACACTAACACAAGTGCGAAAAGTGGTTTTCAACACTAACACAAGTGCGAAAAGTGGTTTTTCCACACTAATACAAGTGCAAAAGTGGTTTCCTGCACCAACACAAGTGCGAAAAGTGGTTTTTCAACACTAACACAAGTGAGAAAAGTGGTTTTTCCACACTAACACAGGTGCGAAAAGTGATTTTTCCACACTAATACAAGTGCAAAAGTGGTTTCCTGCACCAACACAAGTGCGAAAAGTGGTTTTCAACACTAACACAAGTGCGAAAAGTGGTTTTTCAACACTAACACAAGTGCGAAAAGTGGTTTTTCCACACTAATACAAGTGCAAAAGCGGTTTCCTGCACCACCACAAGTGCGAAAAGTGGTTTTTCAACACTAACACAAGTGCGAAAAGTGGTTTTTCAACACTAACACAAGTGCGAAAAGTGTTTTTCAACACTAACACAAGTGCGAAAAGTGGTTTTTCAACACTAACACAAGTGCGAAAAGTGGTTTTTCCACACTAATACAAGTGCAAAAGCGGTTTCCTGCACCACCACAAGTGCGAAAAGTGGTTTTTCAACACTAACACAAGTGCGAAAAGTGGTTTTTCAACACTAACACAAGTGCGAAAAGTGTTTTTTCCACACTAATACAAGTGCAAAAGTGGTTTCCTGCACCAACACAAGTGCGAAAAGTGGTTTTTGAACACTAACACAAGTGCGAAAAGTGGTTTTTCAACACTAACACAGGTGCGAAAAGTGTTTTTTCACACTAATACAAGTGCAAAAGCGGTTTCCTGCACCAACACAAGTGCGAAAAGTGGTTTTTCAACACTAACACAAGTGCGAAATGTGGTTTTTCAACACTATCACAAGTGCAAAAAGTGTTTTTTCCACACTAATACAAGTGCGAAAAGTGGTTTTTCAACACAAACACAAGTGCGAAAAGTGTTTTTTCACACTAATACAAGTGCAAAAGCGGTTTCCTGCACCAACACAAGTGCGAAAAGTGGTTTTTCAACACTAACACAAGTGCGAAAAGTGGTTTTTCAACACTAACACATGCGCAAAAAGTGGTTTTTCCACACTAATACAAGTGCAAAAGCAGTTTCCTGCACCAACACAAGTGCGAAAAGTGGTTTTTCAACACGAACACAAGTGCGAAATGTGGTTTTTCAACACTATCACAAGTGCAAAAAGTGTTTTTTCCACACTAATACAAGTGCGAAAAGTGGTTTTTCAACACCAACACAAGTGCGAAAAGTGGTTTTTCAACACTAACACAAGTGCGAAAAGTGGTTTTTCAACACTATCACAAGTGCAAAAAGTGTTTTTTCACACTAATACAAGTGCAAAAGCGGTTTCCTGCACCAACACAAGTGCGAAAAGTGGTTTTTCAACACTAATACAAGTGCGAAAAGTGGTTTTTCAACACTAACACATGCGCAAAAAGTGGTTTTTCCACACTAATACAAGTGCAAAAGCAGTTTCCTGCACCAACACAAGTGCGAAAAGTGGTTTTTCAACACGAACACAAGTGCGAAATGTGGTTTTTCAACACTATCACAAGTGCAAAAAGTGTTTTTTCCACACTAATACAAGTGCGAAAAGTGGTTTTTCAACACCAACACAAGTGCGAAAAGTGGTTTTTCAACACTAACACAAGTGCGAAAAGTGGTTTTTCAACACAAACACAAGTGCGAAAAGTGTTTTTTCACACTAATACAAGTGCAAAAGCGGTTTCCTGCACCAACACAAGTGCGAAAAGTGGTTTTTCAACACTAACACAAGTGCGAAAAGTGGTTTTTCAACACTAACACATGCGCGAAAAGTGGTTTTTCCACACTAATACAAGTGCAAAAGCAGTTTCCTGCACCAACACAAGTGCGAAAAGTGGTTTTTCAACACGAACACAAGTGCGAAATGAGGTTTTTCAACACTAACACAAGTGCGAAAAGTGGGTTTTCAACACTAACACAATTGCGAAAAGTGGTTTTTCCACACTAACACAAGTGCAAAAGTTGTTTCCTGCACCAACACAAGTGCGAAAAGTGGTATTTCAACACTGACACAAGTGGGAAAAGTGGTTTTTCAACACTATCACAAGTGCGAAAAGTGTTTTTTTCCACACTAATACAAGTGCAAAAGTGGTTTCCTGCACCAACACAAGTGCGAAAAGTGGTTTTTCAACACTAACACAAGTGCGAAAAGTGGTTTTTCAACACTAACACAAGTGCGAAAAGTGGTTTTTCAACACTAACACAAGTGCGAAAAGTGGTTTTTCCACACTAATACAAGTGCAAAAGTGGTTTCCTGCACCAACACAAGTGCAAAAAGTGGTTTTTCAACACCAACACAAGTGCGAAAAGTGGTTTTTCAACACGAACACAAGTGCGAAATGTGGTTTTTCAACACTATCACAAGTGCAAAAAGTGTTTTTTCCACACTAATACAAGTGCGAAAAGTGGTTTTTCAACACCAACACAAGTGCGAAAAGTGGTTTTTCAACACTAACACAAGTGCGAAAAGTGGTTTTTCAACACTATCACAAGTGCAAAAAGTGTTTTTTCCACACTAATACAAGTGCAAAAGTGGTTTCCTGCACCAACACAAGTGCGAAAAGTGGTTTTTCAACACTAACACAAGTGC
The DNA here is from genome assembly GCF_964187855.1 of Myxine glutinosa. Classification (NCBI taxonomy): domain Eukaryota; kingdom Metazoa; phylum Chordata; class Myxini; order Myxiniformes; family Myxinidae; genus Myxine; species Myxine glutinosa. The sequence goes on along the minus strand of NW_027616422.1, from coordinate 85,064 downwards.
GAAAAGTGGTTTTTTCACACTAATACAAGTGCAAAAGTGGTTTCCTGCACCAACACAAGTGCGAAAAGTGGTTTTTCAACACTAGCACAAGTGCGAAAAGTGGTTTTTCAACACTATCACAAGTGCAAAAAGTGTTCTTTCCACACTAATACAAGTGCAAAAGTGGTTTCCTGCACCAACACAAGTGCGAAAAGTGGTTTTTCAACACTAACACAAGTGCGAAAAGTGGTTTTTCAACACTAACACAAGTGCGAAAAGTGGTTTTTCAACACTAACACAAGTGCGAAAAGTGGTTTTTCCACACTAATACAAGTGCAAAAGTGGTTTCCTGCACCAACGCAAGTGCGAAAAGTGGTTTTTCAACACTAACACAAGTGCGAAAAGTGGTTTTTCAACACTAACACAAGTGCGAAAAGTGGTTTTTCCACACTAATAGAAGTGCAAAAGTGGTTTCCTGCACCAACACAAGTGCGAAAAGTGGTTTTTCAACACTAACACATGTGCGTAAAGTGGTTTTTCAACACTAACACAAGTGCAAAAAGTGGTTTTTCCACACTAATACAAGTGCAAAAGTGGTTTCCTGCACCAACACAAGTGCGAAAAGTGGTTTTTCAACACTAACACAAGTGCGAAAAGTGGTTTTTCAACACTAACACAAGTGCGAAAAGTGGTTTTTCCACACTAATACAAGTGCAAAAGCGGTTTCCTGCACCAACACAAGTGCGAAAAGTGGTTTTTCAACACTAACACAAGTGCGAAAAGTGGTTTTTCAACACTATCACAAGTGCAAAAAGTGTTTTTTCCACACTAATACAAGTGCAAAAGCGGTTTCCTGCACCAACACAAGTGCGAAAAGTGGTTTTTCAACACTAACACAGGTGCGAAATGTGGTTTTTCAACACTATCACAAGTGCAAAAAGTGTTTTTTCCACACTAATACAAGTGCGAAAAGTGGTTTTTCAACACCAACACAAGTGCGAAAAGTGGTTTTTCAACACTAACACAAGTGCGAAAAGTGGTTTTTCAACACTATCACAAGTGCAAAAAGTGTTTTTTCACACTAATACAAGTGCAAAAGCGGTTTCCTGCACCAACACAAGTGCGAAAAGTGGTTTTTCAACACTAATACAAGTGCGAAAAGTGGTTTTTCAACACTAACACATGCGCAAAAAGTGGTTTTTCCACACTAATACAAGTGCAAAAGCAGTTTCCTGCACCGACACAAGTGCGAAAAGTGGTTTTTCAACACGAACACAAGTGCAAAATGTGGTTTTTCAACACTATCACAAGTGCAAAAAGTGTTTTTTCCACACTAATACAAGTGCGAAAAGTGGTTTTTCAACACCAACACAAGTGCGAAAAGTGGTTTTTCAACACTAACACAAGTGCGAAAAGTGGTTTTTCAACACAAACACAAGTGCGAAAAGTGTTTTTTCACACTAATACAAGTGCAAAAGCGGTTTCCTGCACCAACACAAGTGCGAAAAGTGGTTTTTCAACACTAACACAAGTGCGAAAAGTGGTTTTTCAACACTAACACATGCGCGAAAAGTGGTTTTTCCACACTAATACAAGTGCAAAAGCAGTTTCCTGCACCAACACAAGTGCGAAAAGTGGTTTTTCAACACGAACACAAGTGCGAAATGTGGTTTTTCAACACTAACACAAGTGCGAAAAGTGGGTTTTCAACACTAACACAATTGCGAAAAGTGGTTTTTCCACACTAACACAAGTGCAAAAGTTGTTTCCTGCACCAACACAAGTGCGAAAAGTGGTATTTCAACACTGACACAAGTGGGAAAAGTGGTTTTTCAACACTATCACAAGTGCGAAAAGTGTTTTTTTCCACACTAATACAAGTGCAAAAGTGGTTTCCTGCACCAACACAAGTGCGAAAAGTGGTTTTTCAACACTAACACAAGTGCGAAAAGTGGTTTTTCAACACTAACACAAGTGCGAAAAGTGGTTTTTCAACACTAACACAAGTGCGAAAAGTGGTTTTTTCACACTAATACAAGTGCAAAAGTGGTTTCCTGCACCAACACAAGTGCAAAAAGTGGTTTTTCAACACCAACACAAGTGCGAAAAGTGGTTTTTCAACACGAACACAAGTGCGAAATGTGGTTTTTCAACACTATCACAAGTGCAAAAAGTGTTTTTTCCACACTAATACAAGTGCGAAAAGTGGTTTTTCAACACCAACACAAGTGCGAAAAGTGGTTTTTCAACACTAACACAAGTGCGAAAAGTGGTTTTTCAACACTATCACAAGTGCAAAAAGTGTTTTTTCCACACTAATACAAGTGCAAAAGTGGTTTCCTGCACCAACACAAGTGCGAAAAGTGGTTTTTCAACACTAACACAAGTGCGAAAAGTGGTTTTTTCACACTAATACAAGTGCAAAAGTGGTTTCCTGCACCAACACAAGTGCGAAAAGTGGTTTTTCAACACTAGCACAAGTGCGAAAAGTGGTTTTTCAACACTATCACAAGTGCAAAAAGTGTTTTTTCCACACTAATACAAGTGCAAAAGTGGTTTCCTGCACCAACACAAGTGCGAAAAGTGGTTTTTCAACACTAACACAAGTGCGAAAAGTGGTTTTTCAACACTAACACAAGTGCGAAAAGTGGTTTTTCAACACTAACACAAGTGCGAAAAGTGGTTTTTCCACACTAATACAAGTGCAAAAGTGGTTTCCTGCACCAACGCAAGTGCGAAAAGTGGTTTTTCAACACTAACACAAGTGCGAAAAGTGGTTTTTCAACACTAACACAAGTGCGAAAAGTGGTTTTTCCACACTAATAGAAGTGCAAAAGTGGTTTCCTGCACCAACACAAGTGCGAAAAGTGGTTTTTCAACACTAACACATGTGCGTAAAGTGGTTTTTCAACACTAACACAAGTGCAAAAAGTGGTTTTTCCACACTAATACAAGTGCAAAAGTGGTTTCCTGCACCAACACAAGTGCGAAAAGTGGTTTTTCAACACTAACACAAGTGCGAAAAGTGGTTTTTCAACACTAACACAAGTGCGAAAAGTGGTTTTTCCACACTAATACAAGTGCAAAAGCGGTTTCCTGCACCAACACAAGTGCGAAAAGTGGTTTTTCAACACTAACACAAGTGCGAAAAGTGGTTTTTCAACACTATCACAAGTGCAAAAAGTGTTTTTTCCACACTAATACAAGTGCAAAAGTGGTTTCCTGCACCAACACAAGTGCGAAAAGTGGTTTTTCAACACTAACACAAGTGCGAAAAGTGGGTTTTCAACACTAACACAAGTGCGAAAAGTGGTTTTTCCACACTAACACAAGTGCAAAAGTGGTTTCCTGCACCAACACAAGTGCGAAAAGTGGTTTTTCAACACTAACACAAGTGCGAAAAGTGGTTTTTCAACACTAACACAAGTGCGAAAAGTGGTTTTTCCACACTAATACAAGTGCAAAAGTGGTTTCCTGCACCAACACAAGTGCGAAAAGTGGTTTTTCAACACTAACACAAGTGAGAAAAGTGGTTTTTCCACACTAACACAGGTGCGAAAAGTGATTTTTCCACACTAATACAAGTGCAAAAGTGGTTTCCTGCACCAACACAAGTGCGAAAAGTGGTTTTTCAACACTAACACAAGTGCGAAAAGTGGTTTTTCAACACTAACACAAGTGCGAAAAGTGGTTTTTCCACACTAACACAAGTGCAAAAAGTGGTTTTTTCCACACTAATACAAGTGCAAAAGTGGTTTCCTGCACCAACACAAGTGCGAAAAGTGGTTTTTCAACACTAACACAAGTGCGAAAAGTGGTTTTCAACACTAACACAAGTGCGAAAAGTGGTTTTTCAACACTAACACAAGTGCGAAAAGTGGTTTTTCCACACTAATACAAGTGCAAAAGCGGTTTCCTGCACCACCACAAGTGCGAAAAGTGGTTTTTCAACACTAACACAAGTGCGAAAAGGGGTTTTTCAACACTATCACAAGTGCAAAAAGTGTTTTTTCCACACTAATACAAGTGCAAAAGTGGTTTCCTGCACCAACACAAGTGCAAAAAGTGGTTTTTCAACACTAACACAAGTACGAAAAGTGGTTTTTCAACACTAACCCAAGTGTGAAAAGTGGTTTTTCCACACTAATACAAGTGCAAAAGTGGTTTCCTGCACCAACACAAGTGCGAAATGTGGTTTTTCAACACTAACACAAGTGCGAAAAGTGGTTTTTCAACACTATCACAAGTGCAAAAAGTGTTTTTTCCACACTAATACAAGTGCAAAAGTGGTTTCCTGCACCATCACAAGTGCGAAAAGTGGTTTTTCAACACTAACACAAGTGCGAAAAGTGGATTTTCAACACTAACACAAGTGCGAAAAGTGGTTTTTCCACACTATTACAAGTGCAAAAGTGGTTTCCTGCACCAACACAAGTGCGAAAAGTGGTTTTTCAACACTAACACAAGTGCGAAAAGTGGTTTTTCAACACTATCACAAGTGCAATAAGTGTTTTTTTCATACTAATACAAGTGCAAAAGTGGTTTCCTGCACGAACACAAGTGCGAAAAGTGGTTTTTCAACACTAATACAAGTGCGAAAAGTGGTTTTTCAACACTAACACAAGTGCGAAAAGTGGTTTTTCACACTAATACAAGTGCAAAAGTGGTTTCCTGCACCAACACAAGTGCGAAAAGTGGTTTTTCAACACTAACACAAGTGCGAAAAGTGGTTTTTTAACACTATCACAAGTGCAAAAAGTGTTTTTTCCACACTAATACAAGTGCAAAAGTGGTTTCCTGCACCAAAACAAGTGCGAAAAGTGGTTTTTCAACACTAACACAAGTGCGAAAAGTGGTTTTTCAACACTAACATAAGTGCGAAAAGTGGTTTTTCCACACTAATACAAGTGCAAAAGTGGTTTCCTGCACCAACACAAGTGCGAAAAGTGGTTTTTCAACACTAACACATGTGCGAAAAGTGGTTTTTCAACACTAACACAAGTGCGAAAAGTGGTTTTTCCACACTAATACAAGTGCAAAAGTGGTTTCCTGCACCAACACAAGTGCGAAAAGTGGTTTTTCAACACTAACACAAGTGCGAAAAGTGGTTTTTCAACACTAACACAAGTGCGAAAAGTGGTTTTTCCACACTAATACAAGTACAAAAGCGGTTTCCTGCACCAACACAAGTGCGAAAAGTGGTTTTTCAACACTAACACAAGTGCGAAAAGTGGTTTTTCAACACTATCACAAGTGCAAAAAGTGTTTTTTCTACACTAATACAAGTGCAAAAGTGGTTTCCTGCACCAACACATGTGCGAAAAGTGGTTTTTCAACACTAACACAAGTGCAAAAAGTGGTTTTTCAACACTAACACAAGTGCGAAAAGTGTTTTTTCCACACTAATACAAGTGCAAAAGTGGTTTCCTGCACCAACACAAGTGCAAAAAGTGGTTTTTCAACACTAACACAAGTACGAAAAGTGGTTTTTCAACACTAACACAACTGCGAAAAGTGGTTTTTCCACACTAATACAAGTGCAAAAGTGGTTTTCTGCACCAACACAAGTGCGAAAAGTGGTTTTTCAACACTAACACAAGTGCGAAAAGTGGTTTCTCAACACCAACACAAGTGCGAAAAGTGTTTTTTCCAAACTAATACAAGTGCAAAAGTGGTTTCCTGCACCAACACAAGTGCGAAAAGTGGTTTTTCAACACTAACACAAGTGCGAAAAGTGGTTTTTCAACACTAACCCAAGTGTGAAAAGTGGTTTTTCCACACTAATACAAGTGCAAAAGTGGTTTCCTGCACCAACACAAGTGCGAAATGTGGTTTTTCAACACTAACACAAGTGCGAAAAGTGGTTTTTCAACACTATCACAAGTGCAAAAAGTGTTTTTTCCACACTAACACAAGTGCAAAAGTGGTTTCCTGCACCATCACAAGTGCGAAAAGTGGTTTTTCAACACTAACACAAGTGCGAAAAGTGGATTTTCAACACTAACACAAGTGCGAAAAGTGGTTTTTCCACACTATTACAAGTGCAAAAGTGGTTTCCTGCACCAACACAAGTGCGAAAAGTGGTTTTTCAACACTAACACAAGTGCGAAAAGTGGTTTTTCAACACTATCACAAGTGCAATAAGTGTTTTTTCCACACTAATACAAGTGCAAAAGTGGTTTCCTGCACGAACACAAGTGCAAAAAGTGGTTTTTCAACACTAACACAAGTGCGAAAAGTGGTTTTTCAACACTAACACAAGTGCGAAAAGTGGTTTTTCACACTAATACAAGTGCAAAAGTGGTTTCCTGCACCAACACAAGTGCGAAAAGTGGTTTTTCAACACTAACACAAGTGCGAAAAGTGGTTTTTTAACACTATCACAAGTGCAAAAAGTGTTTTTTCCACACTAATACAAGTGCAAAAGTGGTTTCCTGCACCAACACAAGTGCGAAAAGTGGTTTTTCAACACTAACACAAGTGCGAAAAGTGTTTTTTCCACACTAATACAAGTGCAAAAGTGGTTTCCTGCACCAACACAAGTGCGAAAAGTGGTTTTTCAACACTAACACAAGTGCGAAAAGTGGTTTTTCAACACTAACACAAGTGCGAAAAGTGGTTTTTCCACACTAATACAAGTGCAAAAGTGGTTTCCTGCAACAACACAAGTGCGAAAAGTGGTTTTTCAACACTAACACAAGTGCGAAAAGTGTTTTTTCCACACTAATACAAGTGCAAAAGTGGTTTCCTGCACCAACACAAGTGCAAAAAGTGGTTTTTCAACACTAACACAAGTACGAAAAGTGGTTTTTCAACACTAACACAACTGCGAAAAGTGGTTTTTCCACACTAATACAAGTGCAAAAGTGGTTTTCTGCACCAACACAAGTGCGAAAAGTAGTTTTTCAACACTAACACAAGTGCGAAAAGTGGTTTCTCAACACCAACACAAGTGCGAAAAGTGTTTTTTCCAAACTAATACAAGTGCAAAAGTGGTTTCCTGCACCAACACAAGTGCGAAAAGAGGTTTTTCAACACTAACACAAGTGCGAAAAGTGGTTTTTCAACACTAACCCAAGTGTGAAAAGTGGTTTTTCCACACTAATACAAGTGCAAAAGTGGTTTCCTGCACCAACACAAGTGCGAAATGTGGTTTTTCAACACTAACACAAGTGCGAAAAGTGGTTTTTCAACACTATCACAAGTGCAAAAAGTGTTTTTTCCACACTAATACAAGTGCAAAAGTGGTTTCCTGCACCATCACAAGTGCGAAAAGTGGTTTTTCAACACTAACACAAGTGCGAAAAGTGGATTTTCAACACTAACACAAGTGCGAAAAGTGGTTTTTCCACACTATTACAAGTGCAAAAGTGGTTTCCTGCACCAACACAAGTGCGAAAAGTGTTTTTTCAACACTAACACAAGTGCGAAAAGTGGTTTTTCAACACTATCACAAGTGCAATAAGTGTTTTTTCCACACTAATACAAGTGCAAAAGTGGTTTCCTGCACGAACACAAGTGCGAAAAGTGGTTTTTCAACACTAATACAAGTGCGAAAAGTGGTTTTTCAACACTAACACAAGTGCGAAAAGTGGTTTTTCACACTAATACAAGTGCAAAAGTGGTTTCCTGCACCAACACAAGTGCGAAAAGTGGTTTTTCAACACTAACACAAGTGCGAAAAGTGGTTTTTTAACACTATCACAAGTGCAAAAAGTGTTTTTTCCACACTAATACAAGTGCAAAAGTGGTTTCCTGCACCAAAACAAGTGCGAAAAGTGGTTTTTCAACACTAACACAAGTGCGAAAAGTGGTTTTTCAACACTAACATAAGTGCGAAAAGTGGTTTTTCCACACTAATACAAGTGCAAAAGTGGTTTCCTGCACCAACACAAGTGCGAAAAGTGGTTTTTCAACACTAACACATGTGCGAAAAGTGGTTTTTCAACACTAACACAAGTGCGAAAAGTGGTTTTTCCACACTAATACAAGTGCAAAAGTGGTTTCCTGCACCAACACAAGTGCGAAAAGTGGTTTTTCAACACTAACACAAGTGCGAAAAGTGGTTTTTCAACACTAACACAAGTGCGAAAAGTGGTTTTTCCACACTAATACAAGTACAAAAGCGGTTTCCTGCACCAACACAAGTGCGAAAAGTGGTTTTTCAACACTAACACAAGTGCGAAAAGTGGTTTTTCAACACTATCACAAGTGCAAAAAGTGTTTTTTCTACACTAATACAAGTGCAAAAGTGGTTTCCTGCACCAACACATGTGCGAAAAGTGGTTTTTCAACACTAACACAAGTGCAAAAAGTGGTTTTTCAACACTAACACAAGTGCGAAAAGTGTTTTTTCCACACTAATACAAGTGCAAAAGTGGTTTCCTGCACCAACACAAGTGCAAAAAGTGGTTTTTCAACACTAACACAAGTACGAAAAGTGGTTTTTCAACACTAACACAACTGCGAAAAGTGGTTTTTCCACACTAATACAAGTGCAAAAGTGGTTTTCTGCACCAACACAAGTGCGAAAAGTGGTTTTTCAACACTAACACAAGTGCGAAAAGTGGTTTCTCAACACCAACACAAGTGCGAAAAGTGTTTTTTCCAAACTAGTACAAGTGCAAAAGTGGTTTCCTGCACCAACACAAGTGCGAAAAGTGGTTTTTCAACACTAACACAAGTGCGAAAAGTGGTTTTTCAACACTAACCCAAGTGTGAAAAGTGGTTTTTCCACACTAATACAAGTGCAAAAGTGGTTTCCTGCACCAACACAAGTGCGAAATGTGGTTTTTCAACACTAACACAAGTGCGAAAAGTGGTTTTTCAACACTATCACAAGTGCAAAAAGTGTTTTTTCCACACTAATACAAGTGCAAAAGTGGTTTCCTGCACCATCACAAGTGCGAAAAGTGGTTTTTCAACACTAACACAAGTGCGAAAAGTGGATTTTCAACACTAACACAAGTGCGAAAAGTGGGTTTTCCACACTATTACAAGTGCAAAAGTGGTTTCCTGCACCAACACAAGTGCGAAAAGTGGTTTTTCAACACTAACACAAGTGCGAAAAGTGGTTTTTCAACACTATCACAAGTGCAATAAGTGTTTTTTCCACACTAATACAAGTGCAAAAGTGGTTTCCTGCACGAACACAAGTGCAAAAAGTGGTTTTTCAACACTAACACAAGTGCGAAAAGTGGTTTTTCAACACTAACACAAGTGCGAAAAGTGGTTTTTCACACTAATACAAGTGCAAAAGTGGTTTCCTGCACCAACACAAGTGCGAAAAGTGGTTTTTCAACACTAACACAAGTGCGAAAAGTGGTTTTTCAACACTAACACAAGTGCGAAAAGTGGTTTTTCCACACTAATACAAGTGCAAAAGTGGTTTCCTGCAACAACACAAGTGCGAAAAGTGGTTTTTCAACACTAACACAAGTGCGAAAAGTGTTTTTTCCACACTAATACAAGTGCAAAAGTGGTTTCCTGCACCAACACAAGTGCGAAAAATGGTTTTTGAACACTAACACAAGTGCGAAAAGTGGTTTTTCAACACTAACACAAGTGCGAAAAGTGTTTTTTCACACTAATACAAGTGCAAAAGCGGTTTCCTGCACCAACACAAGTGCGAAAAGTGGTTTTTCAACACTAACACAAGTGAGAAATGTGGTTTTTCAACACTAACACAAGTGCGAAAAGTGGTTTTTCCAAACTAATACAAGTGCAAAAGTGGTTTCCTGCACCAACACAAGTGCGAAAAGTGGTTTTTCAACACTAACACAAGTGCGAAAAGTGGATTTTCAACACTAACACAAGTGCGAAAAGTCGTTTTTCCACACGCATACAAGTGCAAAAGTGGTTTCCTGCACCAACACAAGTGCGAAACGTGGTTTTTCAACACTAACACAAGTGCGAAAAGTGGTTTTTTCAACACTAACACAAGTGCGAAAAGTGGTTTTTCCACACTAATACAAGTGCCAAAGTGGTTTCCTGCACCAACACAAGTGCGAAAAGTGGTTTTTTCAACACTAACACAAGTGCGAAAAGTGGTTTTTCAACACTATCACAAGTGCAATAAGTGTTTTTTCCACACTAATACAAGTGCAAAAGTGGTTTCCTGCACCAACACAAGTGCGAAAAGTGGTTTTTCAACACTAACACAAGTGCGAAAAGTGGTTTTTCAACACTAACACAAGTGCGAAAAGTGGTTTTTCAACACTAACACAAGTGCGAAAAGTGGTTTTTCCACACTAACACAAGTGCAAAAGTGGTTTCCTGCACCAACACAAGTGCGAAAAGTGGTTTTTCAACACTAACACAAGTGCGAAAAGTGGTTTTTCAACACTATCACAAGTGCAAAAAGTGTTTTTTCCACACTAATACAAGTGCGAAAAGTGGTTTTTTCCACACTAATACAAGTGCAAAAGTGGTTTTTCAACACTAACACAAGTGCGAAAAGTGGTTTTTTCAACACTAACACAAGTGCGAAAAGTGTTTTTTCCACACTAATACAAGTGCAAAAGTGGTTTCCTGCACCAACACAAGTGCGAAAAGTGGTTTTTCAACACTAACACAAGTGCGAAAAGTGGTTTTTCAACACTAACACAAGTGCGAAAAGTGTTTTTTCCACACTAATACAAGTGCAAAAGTGGTTTCCTGCACCAACACAAGTGCGAAAAGTGGTTTTTGAACACTAACACAAGTGCGAAAAGTGGTTTTTCAACACTAACACAAGTGCGAAAAGTGTTTTTTCACACTAATACAAGTGCAAAAGCGGTTTCCTGCACCAACACAAGTGCGAAAAGTGGTTTTTCAACACTAACACAAGTGCGAAATGTGGTTTTTCAACACTATCACAAGTGCAAAAAGTGTTTTTTTCCACACTAATACAAGTGCGAAAAGTGGTTTTCAACACAAACACAAGTGCGAAAAGTGTTTTTTCACACTAATACAAGTGCAAAAGTGGTTTCCTGCACCAACACAAGTGCGAAAAGTGGTTTTTCAACACTAACACAAGTGAGAAAAGTGGTTTTTCCACACTAACACAGGTGCGAAAAGTGATTTTTCCACACTAATACAAGTGCAAAAGTGGTTTCCTGCACCAACACAAGTGCGAAAAGTGGTTTTTCAACACTAACACAAGTGCGAAAAGTGGTTTTTCAACACTAACACAAGTGCGAAAAGTGGTTTTTCCACACTAACACAAGTGCAAAAAGTGGTTTTTTCCACACTAATACAAGTGCAAAAGTGGTTTCCTGCACCAACACAAGTGCGAAAAGTGGTTTTTCAACACTAACACAAGTGCGAAAAGTGGTTTTCAACACTAACACAAGTGCGAAAAGTGGTTTTTCAACACTAACACAAGTGCGAAAAGTGGTTTTTCCACACTAATACAAGTGCAAAAGCGGTTTCCTGCACCACCACAAGTGCGAAAAGTGGTTTTTTCAACACTAACACAAGTGCGAAAAGGGTTTTTCAACACTATCACAAGTGCAAAAAGTGTTTTTTCCACACTAATACAAGTGCAAAAGTGGTTTCCTGCACCAACACAAGTGCAAAAAGTGGTTTTTCAACACTAACACAAGTACGAAAAGTGGTTTTTCAACACTAACCCAAGTGTGAAAAGTGGTTTTTCCACACTAATACAAGTGCAAAAGTGGTTTCCTGCACCAACACAAGTGCGAAATGTGGTTTTTCAACACTAACACAAGTGCGAAAAGTGGTTTTTCAACACTATCACAAGTGCAAAAAGTGTTTTTTCCACACTAATACAAGTGCAAAAGTGGTTTCCTGCACCATCACAAGTGCGAAAAGTGGTTTTTCAACACTAACACAAGTGCGAAAAGTGGATTTTCAACACTAACACAAGTGCGAAAAGTGGTTTTTCCACACTATTACAAGTGCAAAAGTGGTTTCCTGCACAACACAAGTGCGAAAAGTGGTTTTTCAACACTAACACAAGTGCGAAAAGTGGTTTTTCAACACTATCACAAGTGCAATAAGTGTTTTTTTCATACTAATACAAGTGCAAAAGTGGTTTCCTGCACGAACACAAGTGCGAAAAGTGGTTTTTCAACACTAATACAAGTGCGAAAAGTGGTTTTTCAACACTAACACAAGTGCGAAAAGTGGTTTTTCACACTAATACAAGTGCAAAAGTGGTTTCCTGCACCAACACAAGTGCGAAAAGTGGTTTTTCAACACTAACACAAGTGCGAAAAGTGGTTTTTTTAACACTATCACAAGTGCAAAAAGTGTTTTTTCCACACTAATACAAGTGCAAAAGTGGTTTCCTGCACCAAAACAAGTGCGAAAAGTGGTTTTTCAACACTAACACAAGTGCGAAAAGTGGTTTTTCAACACTAACATAAGTGCGAAAAGTGGTTTTTCCACACTAATACAAGTGCAAAAGTGGTTTCCTGCACCAACACAAGTGCGAAAAGTGGTTTTTCAACACTAACACATGTGCGAAAAGTGGTTTTTCAACACTAACACAAGTGCGAAAAGTGGTTTTTCCACACTAATACAAGTGCAAAAGTGGTTTCCTGCACCAACACAAGTGCGAAAAGTGGTTTTTCAACACTAACACAAGTGCGAAAAGTGGTTTTTCAACACTAACACAAGTGCGAAAAGTGGTTTTTTCCACACTAATACAAGTACAAAAGCGGTTTCCTGCACCAACACAAGTGCGAAAAGTGGTTTTTCAACACTAACACAAGTGCGAAAAGTGGTTTTTCAACACTATCACAAGTGCAAAAAGTGTTTTTTTCTACACTAATACAAGTGCAAAAGTGGTTTCCTGCACCAACACATGTGCGAAAAGTGGTTTTTCAACACTAACACAAGTGCAAAAAGTGGTTTTTCAACACTAACACAAGTGCGAAAAGTGTTTTTTCCACACTAATACAAGTGCAAAAGTGGTTTCCTGCACCAACACAAGTGCAAAAAGTGGTTTTTCAACACTAACACAAGTACGAAAAGTGGTTTTTTCAACACTAACACAACTGCGAAAAGTGGTTTTTCCACACTAATACAAGTGCAAAAGTGGTTTTCTGCACCAACACAAGTGCGAAAAGTGGTTTTTCAACACTAACACAAGTGCGAAAAGTGGTTTCTCAACACCAACACAAGTGCGAAAAGTGTTTTTTCCAAACTAATACAAGTGCAAAAGTGGTTTCCATGCACCAACACAAGTGCGAAAAGTGGTTTTTTCAACACTAACACAAGTGCGAAAAGTGGTTTTTCAACACTAACCCAAGTGTGAAAAGTGGTTTTTCCACACTAATACAAGTGCAAAAGTGGTTTCCTGCACCAACACAAGTGCGAAATGTGGTTTTTCAACACTAACACAAGTGCGAAAAGTGGTTTTTTCAACACTATCACAAGTGCAAAAAGTGTTTTTTCCACACCTAACACAAGTGCAAATAGTGGTTTCCTGCACCATCACAAGTGCGAAAAGTGGTTTTTCAACACTAACACAAGTGCGAAAAGTGGATTTTCAACACTAACACAAGTGCGAAAAGTGGTTTTTCCACACTATTACAAGTGCAAAAGTGGTTTCCTGCACCAACACAAGTGCGAAAAGTGGTTTTTCAACACTAACACAAGTGCGAAAAGTGGTTTTTCAACACTATCACAAGTGCAATAAGTGTTTTTTTCCACACTAATACAAGTGCAAAAGTGGTTTCCTGCACGAACACAAGTGCAAAAAGTGGTTTTTCAACACTAACACAAGTGCGAAAAGTGGTTTTTTCAACACTAACACAAGTGCGAAAAGTGGTTTTTCACACTAATACAAGTGCAAAAGTGGTTTCCTGCACCAACACAAGTGCGAAAAGTGGTTTTTCAACACTAACACAAGTGCGAAAAGTGGTTTTTTAACACTATCACAAGTGCAAAAAGTGTTTTTTCACACTAATACAAGTGCAAAAGTGGTTTCCTGCACCAACACAAGTGCGAAAAGTGGTTTTTCAACACTAACACAAGTGCGAAAAGTGTTTTTTTCCACACTAATACAAGTGCAAAAGTGGTTTCCTGCACCAACACAAGTGCGAAAAGTGGTTTTTCAACACTAACACAAGTGCGAAAAGTGGTTTTTTCAACACTAACACAAGTGCGAAAAGTGGTTTTTCCACACTAATACAAGTGCAAAAGTGGTTTCCTGCAACAACACAAGTGCGAAAAGTGGTTTTTCAACACTAACACAAGTGCGAAAAGTGTTTTTTCCACACTAATACAAGTGCAAAAGTGGTTTCCTGCACCAACACAAGTGCAAAAAGTGGTTTTTCAACACTAACACAAGTACGAAAAGTGTTTTTCACACTAATACAAGTGCAAAAGCGGTTTCCTGCACCAACACAAGTGCGAAAAGTGGTTTTTCAACACTAACACAAGTGCGAAAAGTGGTTTTTCAACATTAACACATGCGCGAAAAGTGGTTTTTCCACACTAATACAAGTGCAAAAGCAGTTTCCTGCACCAACACAAGTGCGAAAAGTGGTTTTTCAACACGAACACAAGTGCGAAATGTGGTTTTTCAACACTAACACAAGTGCGAAAAGTGGGTTTTCAACACTAACACAAGTGCGAAAAGTGGTTTTTCCACACTAACACAAGTGCAAAAGTGGTTTCCTGCACCAACACAAGTGAGAAAAGTGGTTTTTCAACACGAACACAAGTGCGAAAAGTGGTTTTTTAACACTAACACAAGTGCGAAAAGTGGGTTTTCAACACTAACACAAGTGCGAAAAGTGGTTTTTCCACACTAACACAAGTGCAAAAGTGGTTTCCTGCACCAACACAAGTGCGAAAAGTGGTTTTTCAACACTAACACAAGTGCGAAAAGTGGTTTTTCAACACTAACACAAGTGCGAAAAGTGGTTTTTCCACACTAATACAAGTGCAAAAGTGGTTTCCTGCACCAACACAAGTGCGAAAAGTGGTTTTTCAACACTAACACAAGTGAGAAAAGTGGTTTTTCCACACTAACACAGGTGCGAAAAGTGATTTTTCCACACTAATACAAGTGCAAAAGTGGTTTCCTGCACCAACACAAGTGCGAAAAGTGGTTTTTCAACACTAACACAAGTGCGAAAAGTGGTTTTTCAACACTAACACAAGTGCGAAAAGTGGTTTTTCCACACTAACACAAGTGCAAAAGTGGTTTCCTGCACCAACACAAGTGCGAAAAGTGGTTTTTCAACACTAACACAAGTGCGAAAAGTGGTTTTTCAACACTAACACAAGTGCGAAAAGTGGTTTTTCCACACTAATACAAGTGCAAAAGCGGTTTCCTGCACCAACACAAGTGCGAAAAGTGGTTTTTCAACACTAACACAAGTGCGAAAAGGGGTTTTTCAACACTATCACAAGTGCAAAAAGTGTTTTTTCCACACTAATACAAGTGCAAAAGTGGTTTCCTGCACCAACACAAGTGCAAAAAGTGGTTTTTCAACACTAACACAAGTACGAAAAGTGGTTTTTCAACACTAACACAACTGCGAAAAGTGGTTTTTCCACACTAATACAAGTGCAAAAGTGGTTTTCTGCACCAACACAAGTGCGAAAAGTGGTTTTTCAACACTAACACAAGTGCGAAAAGTGGTTTCTCAACACCAACACAAGTGCGAAAAGCGTTTTTTCCAAACTAATAAAAGTCCAAAAGTGGTTTCCTGCACCAACACAAGTGCGAAAAGTGGTTTTTCAACACTAACACAAGTGCGAAAAGTGGTTTTTCAACACTAACCCAAGTGTGAAAAGTGGTTTTTCCACACTAATACAAGTGCAAAAGTGGTTTCCTGCACCAACACAAGTGCGAAATGTGGTTTTTCAACACTAACACAAGTGCGAAAAGTGGTTTTTCAACACTATCACAAGTGCAAAAAGTGTTTTTTCCACACTAATACAAGTGCAAAAGTGGTTTCCTGCACCATCACAAGTGCGAAAAGTGGTTTTTCAACACTAACACAAGTGCGAAAAGTGGATTTTCAACACTAACACAAGTGCGAAAAGTGTTTTTTCCACACTATTACAAGTGCAAAAGTGGTTTCCTGCACCAACACAAGTGCGAAAAGTGGTTTTTCAACACTAACACAAGTGCGAAAAGTGGTTTTTCAACACTATCACAAGTGCAATAAGTGTTTTTTCCACACTAATACAAGTGCAAAAGTGGTTTCCTGCACGAACACAAGTGCAAAAAGTGGTTTTTCAACACTAACACAAGTGCGAAAAGTGTTTTTTCAACACTAACACAAGTGCGAAAAGTGGTTTTTCACACTAATACAAGTGCAAAAGTGGTTTCCTGCACCAACACAAGTGCGAAAAGTGGTTTTTCAACACTAACACAAGTGCGAAAAGTGGTTTTTTAACACTATCACAAGTGCAAAAAGTGTTTTTTCCACACTAATACAAGTGCAAAAGTGGTTTCCTGCACCAACACAAGTGCGAAAAGTGGTTTTTCAACACTAACACAAGTGCGAAAAGTGGTTTTTCAACACTAACACAAGTGCGAAAAGTGGTTTTTCCACACTAATACAAGTGCAAAAGTGGTTTCCTGCACCAACACAAGTGCGAAAAGTGGTTTTTCAACACTAACACATGTGCGAAAAGTGGTTTTTCAACACTAACACAAGTGCGAAAAGTGGTTTTTCCACACGAATACAAGTGCAAAAGTGGTTTCCTGCACCAACACAAGTGCGAAAAGTGGTTTTTCAACACTAACACAAGTGCGAAAAGTGGTTTTTCAACACTAACACAAGTGCGAAAAGTGGTTTTTCCACACTAATACAAGTACAAAAGCGGTTTCCTGCACCAACACAAGTGCGAAAAGTGGTTTTTCAACACTAACACAAGTGCGAAAAGTGGTTTTTCAACACTATCACAAGTGCAAAAAGTGTTTTTTCCACACTAATACAAGTGCAAAAGTGGTTTCCTGCACCAACACATGTGCGAAAAGTGGTTTTTCAACACTAACACAAGTGCGAAAAGTGGTTTTTCAACACTAACACAAGTGCGAAAAGTTTTTTTTCCACACTAATACAAGTGCAAAAGTGGTTTCCTGCACCAACACAAGTGCGAAAAGTGGTTTTTCAACACTAACACAAGTGCGAAAAGTGGTTTTTCAACGCTAACACAAGTGCGAAAAGTGGTTTTTCCACACTAATACAAGTGCAAAAGTGGTTTCCTGCAACAACACAAGTGCGAAAAGTGGTTTTTCAACACTAACACAAGTGCGAAAAGTGTTTTTTTCACACTAATACAAGTGCAAAAGTGGTTTCCTGCACCAACACAAGTGCGAAAAGTGGTTTTTGAACACTAACACAAGTGCGAAAAGTGGTTTTTCAACACTAACACAAGTGCGAAAAGTGTTTTTTCACACTAATACAAGTGCAAAAGCGGTTTCCTGCACCAACACAAGTGCGAAAAGTAGTTTTTCAACACTAACACAAGTGCGAAATGTGGTTTTTCAACACTATCACAAGTGCAAAAAGTGTTTTTTCCACACTAATACAAGTGCGAAAAGTAGTTTTTCAACACAAACACAAGTGCGAAAAGTGTTTTTTCACACTAATACAAGTGCAAAAGCGGTTTCCTGCACCAACACAAGTGCGAAAAGTGGTTTTTCAACACTAACATAAGTGCGAAAAGTGGTTTTTCAACACTAACGCATGCGCGAAAAGTGGTTTTTCCACACTAATACAAGTGCAAAAGCAGTTTCCTGCACCAACACAAGTGCGAAAAGTGGTTTTTCAACACGAACACAAGTGCGAAATGTGGTTTTTCAACACTATCACAAGTGCAAAAAGTGTTTTTTCCACACTAATACAAGTGCGAAAAGTGGTTTTTCAACACCAACACAAGTGCGAAAAGTGGTTTTTCAACACTAACACAAGTGCGAAAAGTGGTTTTTCAACACTATCACAAGTGCAAAAAGTGTTTTTTCCACACTAATGCAAGTGCAAAAGTGGTTTCCTGCACCAACACAAGTGCGAAAAGTGGTTTTTCAACACTAACACAAGTGCGAAAAGTGGTTTCTTCACACTAATAAAAGTGCAAAAGTGGTTTCCTGCACCAACACAAGTGCGAAAAGTGGTTTTTCAACACTAGCACAAGTGTGAAAATTGGTTTTTCAACACTATCACAAGTGCAAAAAGTGTTTTTTCCACACTAATACAAGTGCAAAAGTGGTTTCCTGCACCAACACAAGTGCGAAAAGTGGTTTTTCAACACTAACACAAGTGCGAAAAGTGGTTTTTCAACACTAACACAAGTGCGAAAAGTGGTTTTTCAACACTAACACAAGTGCGAAAAGTGGTTTTTCCACACTAATACAAGTGCAAAAGTGGTTTCCTGCACCAACACAAGTGCGAAATGTGGTTTTTCAACACTAACACAAGTGCGAAAAGTGGTTTTTCAACACTAACACAAGTGCGAAAAGTGGTTTTTCCACACTAATACAAGTGCAAAAGTGGTTTCCTGCACCAACACAAGTGCGAAAAGTGGTTTTTCAACACTAACACATGTGCGAAAAGTGGTTTTTCAACACTAACACAAGTGCGAAAAGTGGTTTTTCCACACTAATACAAGTGCAAAAGTGGTTTCCTGCACCAACACAAGTGCGAAAAGTGGTTTTTCAACACTAACACAAGTGCGAAAAGTGGTTTTTCAACACTAACACAAGTGCGAAAAGTGGTTTTTCCACACTAATACAAGTGCAAAAGCGGTTTCCTGCACCAACACAAGTGCGAAAAGTGGTTTTTCAACACTAACACAAGTGCGAAAAGTGGTTTTTCAACACTATCACAAGTGCAAAAAGTGTTTTTTCCACACTAATACAAGTGCAAAAGTGGTTTCCTGCACCAACACAAGTGCGAAAAGTGGTTTTTCAACACTAACACAAGTGCGAAAAGTGGTTTTTCAACACTAACACAAGTGCGAAAAGTGGTTTTTCAACACTAGCACAAGTGCGAAAAGTGGTTTTTCCAAACTAATACAAGTGCAAAAGTGGTTTCCTGCACCAACACAAGTGCGAAAAGTGGCTTTTCAACACTAACACAAGTGCGAAAAGTGGTTTTTCAACACTATCACAAGTGCAAAAAGTGTTTTTTCCACACTAATACAAGTGCAAAAGTGGTTTCCTGCACCAACACAAGTGCGAAAAGTGGTTTTTCAACAATAACACAAGTGCGAAAAGTGGTTTTTCAACACTAACACAACTGTGAAAAGTGGTTTTTCCACACTAATACAAGTGCAAAAGTGGTTTCCTGCACCAACACAAGTGCGAAAAGTGGTTTTTCAACACTAACACAAGTGCGAAATGTGGTTTTTCAACACTATCACAAGTGCGAAAAGTGGTTTTTCAACACTAACACAAGTGCGAAAAGTGGGTTTTCAACACTAACACAAGTGCGAAAAGTGGTTTTTCCACACTAACACAAGTGCAAAAGTGGTTTCCTGCACCAACACAAGTGCGAAAAGTGGTTTTTCAACACTAACACAAGTGCGAAAAGTGGTTTTTCAACACTAACACAAGTGCGAAAAGTGGTTTTTCAACACTAACACAAGTGCGAAAAGTGGTTTTTCCACACTAATACAAGTGCAAAAGTGGTTTCCTGCACCAACACAAGTGCAAAAAGTGGTTTTTCAACACTAACACAAGTACGAAAAGTGGTTTTTCAACACTAACACAACTGCGAAAAGTGGTTTTTCCACACTAATACAAGTGCAAAAGTGGTTTTCTGCACCAACACAAGTGCGAAAAGTGGTTTTTCAACACTAACACAAGTGCGAAAAGTGGTTTCTCAACACCAACACAAGTGCGAAAAGTGTTTTTTCCAAACTAATACAAGTGCAAAAGTGGTTTCCTGCACCAACACAAGTGCGAAAAGTGGTTTTTCAACACTAACACAAGTGCGAAAAGTGGTTTTTCAACACTAACCCAAGTGTGAAAAGTGGTTTTTCCACACTAATACAAGTGCAAAAGTGGTTTCCTGCACCAACACAAGTGCGAAATGTGGTTTTTCAACACTAACACAAGTGCGAAAAGTGGTTTTTCAACACTATCACAAGTGCAAAAAGTGTTTTTTCCACACTAATACAAGTGCAAAAGTGGTTTCCTGCACCATCACAAGTGCGAAAAGTGGTTTTTCAACACTAACACAAGTGCGAAAAGTGGATTTTCAACACTAACACAAGTGCGAAAAGTGGTTTTTCCACACTATTACAAGTGCAAAAGTGGTTTCCTGCACCAACACAAGTGCGAAAAGTGGTTTTTCAACACTAACACAAGTGCGAAAAGTGGTTTTTCAACACTATCACAAGTGCAATAAGTGTTTTTTCCACACTAATACAAGTGCAAAAGTGGTTTCCTGCATGAACACAAGTGCGAAAAGTGGTTTTTCAACACTAACACAAGTGCGAAAAGTGGTTTTTCAACACTAACACAAGTGCGAAAAGTGGTTTTTCACACTAATACAAGTGCAAAAGTGGTTTCCTGCACCAACACAAGTGCGAAAAGTGGTTTTTCAACACTAACACAAGTGCGAAAAGTGGTTTTTTAACACTATCACAAGTGCAAAAAGTGTTTTTTCCACACTAATACAAGTGCAAAAGTGGTTTCCTGCACCAACACAAGTGCGAAAAGTGGTTTTTCAACACTAACACAAGTGCGAAAAGTGGTTTTTCAACACTAACACAAGTGCGAAAAGTGGTTTTTCCACACTAATACAAGTGCAAAAGTGGTTTCCTGCACCAACACAAGTGCGAAAAGTGGTTTTTCAACACTAACACATGTGCGAAAAGTGGTTTTTCAACACTAACACAAGTGCGAAAAGTGGTTTTTCCACACTAATACAAGTGCAAAAGTGGTTTCCTGCACCAACACAAGTGCGAAAAGTGGTTTTTCAACACTAACACAAGTGCGAAAAGTGGTTTTTCAACACTAACACAAGTGCGAAAAGTGGTTTTTCCACACTAATACAAGTACAAAAGCGGTTTCCTGCACCAACACAAGTGCGAAAAGTGGTTTTTCAACACTAACACAAGTGCGAAAAGTGGTTTTTCAACACTATCACAAGTGCAAAAAGTGTTTTTTCCACACTAATACAAGTGCAAAAGTGGTTTCCTGCACCAACACATGTGCGAAAAGTGGTTTTTCAACACTAACACAAGTGCGAAAAGTGGTTTTTCAACACTAACACAAGTGCGAAAAGTGTTTTTTCCACACTAATACAAGTGCAAAAGTGGTTTCCTGCACCAACACAAGTGCGAAAAGTGGTTTTTCAACACTAACACAAGTGCGAAAAGTGGTTTTTCAACACTAACACAAGTGCGAAAAGTGGTTTTTCCACACTAATACAAGTGCAAAAGTGGTTTCCTGCAACAACACAAGTGCGAAAAGTGGTTTTTCAACACTAACACAAGTGCGAAAAGTGTTTTTTCCACACTAATACAAGTGCAAAAGTGGTTTCCTGCACCAACACAAGTGCGAAAAGTGGTTTTTGAACACTAACACAAGTGCGAAAAGTGGTTTTTCAGCACTAACACAAGTGCGAAAAGTGTTTTTTCACACTAATACAAGTGCAAAAGCGGTTTCCTGCACCAACACAAGTGCGAAAAGTGGTTTTTCAACACTAACACAAGTGCGAAATGTGGTTTTTCAACACTATCACAAGTGCAAAAAGTGTTTTTTCCACACTAATACAAGTGCGAAAAGTGGTTTTTCAACACAAACACAAGTGCGAAAAGTGTTTTTTCACACTAATACAAGTGCAAAAGCGGTTTCCTGCACCAACACAAGTGCGAAAAGTGGTTTTTCAACACTAACACAAGTGCGAAAAGTGGTTTTTCAACACTAACGCATGCGCGAAAAGTGGTTTTTCCACACTAATACAAGTGCAAAAGCAGTTTCCTGCACCAACACAAGTGCGAAAAGTGGTTTTTCAACACGAACACAAGTGCGAAATGTGGTTTTTCAACACTATCACAAGTGCAAAAAGTGTTTTTTCCACACTAATACAAGTGCGAAAAGTGGTTTTTCAACACCAACACAAGTGCGAAAAGTGGTTTTTCAACACTAACACAAGTGCGAAAAGTGGTTTTTCAACACTATCACAAGTGCAAAAAGTGTTTTTTCCACACTAATGCAAGTGCAAAAGTGGTTTCCTGCACCAACACAAGTGCGAAAAGTGGTTTTTCAACACTAACACAAGTGCGAAAAGTGGTTTCTTCACACTAATAAAAGTGCAAAAGTGGTTTCCTGCACCAACACAAGTGCGAAAAGTGGTTTTTCAACACTAGCACAAGTGCGAAAAGTGGTTTTTCAACACTATCACAAGTGCAAAAAGTGTTTTTTCCACACTAATACAAGTGCAAAAGTGGTTTCCTGCACCAACACAAGTGCGAAAAGTGGTTTTTCAACACTAACACAAGTGCGAAAAGTGGTTTTTCAACACTAACACAAGTGCGAAAAGTGGTTTTTCAACACTAACACAAGTGCGAAAAGTGGTTTTTCCACACTAATACAAGTGCAAAAGTGGTTTCCTGCACCAACACAAGTGCAAAAAGTGGTTTTTCAACACTAACACAAGTACGAAAAGTGGTTTTTCAACACTAACACAACTGCGAAAAGTGGTTTTTCCACACTAATACAAGTGCAAAAGTGGTTTTCTGCACCAACACAAGTGCGAAAAGTGGTTTTTCAACACTAACACAAGTGCGAAAAGTGGTTTCTCAACACCAACACAAGTGCGAAAAGTGTTTTTTCCAAACTAATACAAGTGCAAAAGTGGTTTCCTGCACCAACACAAGTGCGAAAAGTGGTTTTTCAACACTAACACAAGTTCGAAAAGTGGTTTTTCAACACTAACCCAAGTGTGAAAAGTGGTTTTTCCACACTAATACAAGTGCAAAAGTGGTTTCCTGCACCAACACAAGTGCGAAATGTGGTTTTTCAACACTAACACAAGTGCGAAAAGTGGTTTTTCAACACTATCACAAGTGCAAAAAGTGTTTTTTCCACACTAATACAAGTGCAAAAGTGGTTTCCTGCACCATCACAAGTGCGAAAAGTGGTTTTTCAACACTAACACAAGTGCGAAAAGTGGATTTTCAACACTAACACAAGTGCGAAAAGTGGTTTTTCCACACTATTACAAGTGCAAAAGTGGTTTCCTGCACCAACACAAGTGCGAAAAGTGGTTTTTCAACACTAACACAAGTGCGAAAAGTGGTTTTTCAACACTATCACAAGTGCAATAAGTGTTTTTTCCACACTAATACAAGTGCAAAAGTGGTTTCCTGCATGAACACAAGTGCGAAAAGTGGTTTTTCAACACTAACACAAGTGCGAAAAGTGGTTTTTCAACACTAACACAAGTGCGAAAAGTGGTTTTTCACACTAATACAAGTGCAAAAGTGGTTTCCTGCACCAACACAAGTGCGAAAAGTGGTTTTTCAACACTAACACAAGTGCGAAAAGTGGTTTTTTAACACTATCACAAGTGCAAAAAGTGTTTTTTCCACACTAATACAAGTGCAAAAGTGGTTTCCTGCACCAACACAAGTGCGAAAAGTGGTTTTTCAACACTAACACAAGTGCGAAAAGTGGTTTTTCAACACTAACACAAGTGCGAAAAGTGGTTTTTCCACACTAATACAAGTGCAAAAGTGGTTTCCTGCACCAACACAAGTGCGAAAAGTGGTTTTTCAACACTAACACATGTGCGAAAAGTGGTTTTTCAACACTAACACAAGTGCGAAAAGTGGTTTTTCCACACTAATACAAGTGCAAAAGTGGTTTCCTGCACCAACACAAGTGCGAAAAGTGGTTTTTCAACACTAACACAAGTGCGAAAAGTGGTTTTTCAACACTAACACAAGTGCGAAAAGTGGTTTTTCCACACTAATACAAGTACAAAAGCGGTTTCCTGCACCAACACAAGTGCGAAAAGTGGTTTTTCAACACTAACACAAGTGCGAAAAGTGGTTTTTCAACACTATCACAAGTGCAAAAAGTGTTTTTTCCACACTAATACAAGTGCAAAAGTGGTTTCCTGCACCAACACATGTGCGAAAAGTGGTTTTTCAACACTAACACAAGTGCGAAAAGTGGTTTTTCAACACTAACACAAGTGCGAAAAGTGTTTTTTCCACACTAATACAAGTGCAAAAGTGGTTTCCTGCACCAACACAAGTGCGAAAAGTGGTTTTTCAACACTAACACAAGTGCGAAAAGTGGTTTTTCAACACTAACACAAGTGCGAAAAGTGGTTTTTCCACACTAATACAAGTGCAAAAGTGGTTTCCTGCAACAACACAAGTGCGAAAAGTGGTTTTTCAACACTAACACAAGTGCGAAAAGTGTTTTTTCCACACTAATACAAGTGCAAAAGTGGTTTCCTGCACCAACACAAGTGCGAAAAGTGGTTTTTGAACACTAACACAAGTGCGAAAAGTGGTTTTTCAACACTAACACAAGTGCGAAAAGTGTTTTTTCACACTAATACAAGTGCAAAAGCGGTTTCCTGCACCAACACAAGTGCGAAAAGTGGTTTTTCAACACTAACACAAGTGCGAAATGTGGTTTTTCAACACTATCACAAGTGCAAAAAGTGTTTTTTCCACACTAATACAAGTGCGAAAAGTGGTTTTTCAACACAAACACAAGTGCGAAAAGTGTTTTTTCACACTAATACAAGTGCAAAAGCGGTTTCCTGCACCAACACAAGTGCGAAAAGTGGTTTTTCAACACTAACACAAGTGCGAAAAGTGGTTTTTCAACACTAACGCATGCGCGAAAAGTGGTTTTTCCACACTAATACAAGTGCAAAAGCAGTTTCCTGCACCAACACAAGTGCGAAAAGTGGTTTTTCAACACGAACACAAGTGCGAAATGTGGTTTTTCAACACTATCACAAGTGCAAAAAGTGTTTTTTCCACACTAATACAAGTGCGAAAAGTGGTTTTTCAACACCAACACAAGTGCGAAAAGTGGTTTTTCAACACTAACACAAGTGCGAAAAGTGGTTTTTCAACACTATCACAAGTGCAAAAAGTGTTTTTTCCACACTAATGCAAGTGCAAAAGTGGTTTCCTGCACCAACACAAGTGCGAAAAGTGGTTTTTCAACACTAACACAAGTGCGAAAAGTGGTTTCTTCACACTAATAAAAGTGCAAAAGTGGTTTCCTGCACCAACACAAGTGCGAAAAGTGGTTTTTCAACACTAGCACAAGTGCGAAAAGTGGTTTTTCAACACTATCACAAGTGCAAAAAGTGTTTTTTCCACACTAATACAAGTGCAAAAGTGGTTTCCTGCACCAACACAAGTGCGAAAAGTGGTTTTTCAACACTAACACAAGTGCGAAAAGTGGTTTTTCAACACTAACACAAGTGCGAAAAGTGGTTTTTCAACACTAACACAAGTGCGAAAAGTGGTTTTTCCACACTAATACAAGTGCAAAAGTGGTTTCCTGCACCAACACAAGTGCGAAAAGTGGTTTTTCAACACTAACACAAGTGCGAAAAGTGGTTTTTCAACACTAACACAAGTGCGAAAAGTGGTTTTTCCACACTAATACAAGTGCAAAAGTGGTTTCCTGCACCAACACAAGTGCGAAAAGTGGTTTTTCAACACTAACACATGTGCGAAAAGTGGTTTTTAAACACTAACACAAGTGCGAAAAGTGGTTTTTCCACACTAATACAAGTGCAAAAGTGGTTTCCTGCACCAACACAAGTGCGAAAAGTGGTTTTTCAACACTAACACAAGTGCGAAAAGTGGTTTTTCAACACTAACACAAGTGCGAAAAGTGGTTTTTCAACACTAGCACAAGTGCGAAAAGTGGTTTTTCCAAACTAATACAAGTGCAAAAGTGGTTTCCTGCACCAACACAAGTGCGAAAAGTGGCTTTTCAACACTAACACAAGTGCGAAAAGTGGTTTTTCAACACTATCACAAGTGCAAAAAGTGTTTTTTCCACACTAATACAAGTGCAAAAGTGGTTTCCTGCACCAACACAAGTGCGAAAAGTGGTTTTTCAACAATAACACAAGTGCGAAAAGTGGTTTTTCAACACTAACACAACTGTGAAAAGTGGTTTTTCCACACTAATACAAGTGCAAAAGTGGTTTCCTGCACCAACACAAGTGCGAAAAGTGGTTTTTCAACACTAACACAAGTGCGAAATGTGGTTTTTCAACACTATCACAAGTGCGAAAAGTGGTTTTTCAACACTAACACAAGTGCGAAAAGTGGGTTTTCAACACTAACACAAGTGCGAAAAGTGGTTTTTCCACACTAACACAAGTGCAAAAGTGGTTTCCTGCACCAACACAAGTGCGAAAAGTGGTTTTTCAACACTAACACAAGTGCGAAAAGTGGTTTTTCAACACTAACACAAGTGCGAAAAGTGGTTTTTCAACACTAACACAAGTGCGAAAAGTGGTTTTTCCACACTAATACAAGTGCAAAAGTGGTTTCCTGCACCAACACAAGTGCGAAAAGTGGTTTTTCAACACTAACACATGTGTGAAAAGTGGTTTTTCAACACTAACACAAGTGCGAAAAGTGGTTTTTCCACACTAATACAAGTGCAAAAGTGGTTTCCTGCACCAACACAAGTGCGAAAAGTGGTTTTTCCACACTAATACAAGTGCAAAAGTGGTTTCCTGCACCAACACAAGTGCGAAAAGTGGTTTTTCAACACTAACACAAGTGCGAAAAGTGGTTTTTCAACACTAACACAAGTGCGAAAAGTGTTTTTTCCACACTAATACAAGTGCAAAAGCGGTTTCCTGCACCAACACAAGTGCGAAAAGTGGTTTTTCAACACTAACACAAGTGCGAAAAGTGGTTTTTCAACACTATCACAAGTGCAAAAAGTGTTTTTTCCACACTAATACAAGTGCAAAAGTGGTTTCCTGCACCAACACAAGTGCGAAAAGTGGTTTTTCAACACTAACACAAGTGCGAAAAGTGGTTTTTCAACACTAACACAAGTGCGAAAAGTGATTTTTCCACACTAATACAAGTGCAAAAGTGGTTTCCTGCACCAACACAAGTGCGAAAAGTGGTTTTTCAACACTAACACAAGTGCGAAAAGTGGTTTTTCCACACTAACACAAGTGCAAAAGTTGTTTCCTGCACCAACACAAGTGCGAAAAGTGGTATTTCAACACTGACACAAGTGCGAAAAGTGGTTTTTCAACACTATCACAAGTGCGAAAAGTGTTTTTTTCCACACTAATACAAGTGCAAAAGTGGTTTCCTGCACCAACACAAGTGCGAAAAGTGGTTTTTCAACACTAACACAAGTGCGAAAAGTGGTTTTTCAACACTAACACAAGTGCGAAAAGTGGTTTTTCAACACTAACACAAGTGCGAAAAGTGGTTTTTCCACACTAATACAAGTGCAAAAGCGGTTTCCTGCACCAACACAAGTGCGAAAAGTGGTTTTTCAACACTAACACAAGTGCGAAAAGTGGTTTTTCAACACTATCACAAGTGCAAAAAGTGTTTTTTCCACACTAATACAAGTGCAAAAGTGGTTTCCTGCACCAACACAAGTGCGAAAAGTGGTTTTTCAACACTAACACAAGTGCGAAAAGTGGGTTTTCAACACTAACACAAGTGCGAAAAGTGGTTTTTCCACACTAACACAAGTGCAAAAGTGGTTTCCTGCACCAACACAAGTGCGAAAAGTGGTTTTTCAACACTAACACAAGTGCGAAAAGTGGTTTTTCAACACTAACACAAGTGCGAAAAGTGGTTTTTCCACACTAATACAAGTGCAAAAGTGGTTTCCTGCACCAACACAAGTGCGAAAAGTGGTTTTTCAACACTAACACAAGTGAGAAAAGTGGTTTTTCCACACTAACACAGGTGCGAAAAGTGATTTTTCCACACTAATACAAGTGCAAAAGTGGTTTCCTGCACCAACACAAGTGCGAAAAGTGGTTTTTCAACACTAACACAAGTGCGAAAAGTGGTTTTTCAACACTAACACAAGTGCGAAAAGTGGTTTTTCCACACTAACACAAGTGCAAAAAGTGGTTTTTTCCACACTAATACAAGTGCAAAAGTGGTTTCCTGCACCAACACAAGTGCGAAAAGTGGTTTTTCAACACTAACACAAGTGCGAAAAGTGGTTTTCAACACTAACACAAGTGCGAAAAGTGGTTTTTCAACACTAACACAAGTGCGAAAAGTGGTTTTTCCACACTAATACAAGTGCAAAAGCGGTTTCCTGCACCACCACAAGTGCGAAAAGTGGTTTTTCAACACTAACACAAGTGCGAAAAGGGGTTTTTCAACACTATCACAAGTGCAAAAAGTGTTTTTTCCACACTAATACAAGTGCAAAAGTGGTTTCCTGCACCAACACAAGTGCAAAAAGTGGTTTTTCAACACTAACACAAGTACGAAAAGTGGTTTTTCAACACTAACACAACTGCGAAAAGTGGTTTTTCCACACTAATACAAGTGCAAAAGTGGTTTTCTGCACCAACACAAGTGCGAAAAGTAGTTTTTCAACACTAACACAAGTGCGAAAAGTGGTTTCTCAACACCAACACAAGTGCGAAAAGTGTTTTTTCCAAACTAATACAAGTGCAAAAGTGGTTTCCTGCACCAACACAAGTGCGAAAAGAGGTTTTTCAACACTAACACAAGTGCGAAAAGTGGTTTTTCAACACTAACCCAAGTGTGAAAAGTGGTTTTTCCACACTAATACAAGTGCAAAAGTGGTTTCCTGCACCAACACAAGTGCGAAATGTGGTTTTTCAACACTAACACAAGTGCGAAAAGTGGTTTTTCAACACTATCACAAGTGCAAAAAGTGTTTTTTCCACACTAATACAAGTGCAAAAGTGGTTTCCTGCACCATCACAAGTGCGAAAAGTGGTTTTTCAACACTAACACAAGTGCGAAAAGTGGATTTTCAACACTAACACAAGTGCGAAAAGTGGTTTTTCCACACTAATACAAGTGCAAAAGTGGTTTCCTGCACCAACACAAGTGCGAAAAGTGGTTTTTCAACACTAACACAAGTGCGAAAAGTGGTTTTTCAACACTAACACAAGTGCGAAAAGTGGTTTTTCCACACTAATACAAGTACAAAAGCGGTTTCCTGCACCAACACAAGTGCGAAAAGTGGTTTTTCAACACTAACACAAGTGCGAAAAGTGGTTTTTCAACACTATCACAAGTGCAAAAAGTGTTTTTTCTACACTAATACAAGTGCAACAGTGGTTTCCTGCACCAACACATGTGCGAAAAGTGGTTTTTCAACACTAACACAAGTGCAAAAAGTGGTTTTTCAACACTAACACAAGTGCAAAAAGTGGTTTTTCAACACTAACACAAGTACGAAAAGTGGTTTTTCAACACTAACACAACTGCGAAAAGTGGTTTTTCCACACTAATACAAGTGCAAAAGTGGTTTTCTGCACCAACACAAGTGCGAAAAGTGGT
Source organism: Myxine glutinosa (assembly GCF_964187855.1). Classification (NCBI taxonomy): domain Eukaryota; kingdom Metazoa; phylum Chordata; class Myxini; order Myxiniformes; family Myxinidae; genus Myxine; species Myxine glutinosa. The sequence continues at coordinate 55,616 of NW_027616422.1, read as the reverse complement.
TTTTCAACACTAACACAAGTGCGAAAAGTGGTTTCTCAACACCAACACAAGTGCGAAAAGTGTTTTTTCCAAACTAATACAAGTGCAAAAGTGGTTTCCTGCACCAACACAAGTGCGAAAAGTGGTTTTTCAACACTAACACAAGTGCGAAAAGTGGTTTTTCAACACTAACCCAAGTGTGAAAAGTGGTTTTTCCACACTAATACAAGTGCAAAAGTGGTTTCCTGCACCAACACAAGTGCGAAATGTGGTTTTTCAACACTAACACAAGTGCGAAAAGTGGTTTTTCAACACTATCACAAGTGCAAAAAGTGTTTTTTCCACACTAACACAAGTGCAAAAGTGGTTTCCTGCACCATCACAAGTGCGAAAAGTGGTTTTTCAACACTAACACAAGTGCGAAAAGTGGATTTTCAACACTAACACAAGTGCGAAAAGTGGTTTTTCCACACTATTACAAGTGCAAAAGTGGTTTCCTGCACCAACACAAGTGCGAAAAGTGGTTTTTCAACACTAACACAAGTGCGAAAAGTGGTTTTTCAACACTATCACAAGTGCAATAAGTGTTTTTTCCACACTAATACAAGTGCAAAAGTGGTTTCCTGCACGAACACAAGTGCAAAAAGTGGTTTTTCAACACTAACACAAGTGCGAAAAGTGGTTTTTCAACACTAACACAAGTGCGAAAAGTGGTTTTTCACACTAATACAAGTGCAAAAGTGGTTTCCTGCACCAACACAAGTGCGAAAAGTGGTTTTTCAACACTAACACAAGTGCGAAAAGTGGTTTTTTAACACTATCACAAGTGCAAAAAGTGTTTTTTCCACACTAATACAAGTGCAAAAGTGGTTTCCTGCACCAACACAAGTGCGAAAAGTGGTTTTTCAACACTAACACAAGTGCGAAAAGTGTTTTTTCCACACTAATACAAGTGCAAAAGTGGTTTCCTGCACCAACACAAGTGCGAAAAGTGGTTTTTCAACACTAACACAAGTGCGAAAAGTGGTTTTTCAACACTAACACAAGTGCGAAAAGTGGTTTTTCCACACTAATACAAGTGCAAAAGTGGTTTCCTGCAACAACACAAGTGCGAAAAGTGGTTTTTCAACACTAACACAAGTGCGAAAAGTGTTTTTTCCACACTAATACAAGTGCAAAAGTGGTTTCCTGCACCAACACAAATGCAAAAAGTGGTTTTTCAACACTAACACAAGTACGAAAAGTGGTTTTTCAACACTAACACAACTGCGAAAAGTGGTTTTTCCACACTAATACAAGTGCAAAAGTGGTTTTCTGCACCAACACAAGTGCGAAAAGTAGTTTTTCAACACTAACACAAGTGCGAAAAGTGGTTTCTCAACACCAACACAAGTGCGAAAAGTGTTTTTTCCAAACTAATACAAGTGCAAAAGTGGTTTCCTGCACCATCACAAGTGCGAAAAGTGGTTTTTCAACACTAACACAAGTGCGAAAAGTGGATTTTCAACACTAACACAAGTGCGAAAAGTGGTTTTTCCACACTATTACAAGTGCAAAAGTGGTTTCCTGCACCAACACAAGTGCGAAAAGTGTTTTTTCAACACTAACACAAGTGCGAAAAGTGGTTTTTCAACACTATCACAAGTGCAATAAGTGTTTTTTCCACACTAATACAAGTGCAAAAGTGGTTTCCTGCACGAACACAAGTGCGAAAAGTGGTTTTTCAACACTAATACAAGTGCGAAAAGTGGTTTTTCAACACTAACACAAGTGCGAAAAGTGGTTTTTCACACTAATACAAGTGCAAAAGTGGTTTCCTGCACCAACACAAGTGCGAAAAGTGGTTTTTCAACACTAACACAAGTGCGAAAAGTGGTTTTTTAACACTATCACAAGTGCAAAAAGTGTTTTTTCCACACTAATACAAGTGCAAAAGTGGTTTCCTGCACCAAAACAAGTGCGAAAAGTGGTTTTTCAACACTAACACAAGTGCGAAAAGTGGTTTTTCAACACTAACATAAGTGCGAAAAGTGGTTTTTCCACACTAATACAAGTGCAAAAGTGGTTTCCTGCACCAACACAAGTGCGAAAAGTGGTTTTTCAACACTAACACATGTGCGAAAAGTGGTTTTTCAACACTAACACAAGTGCGAAAAGTGGTTTTTCCACACTAATACAAGTGCAAAAGTGGTTTCCTGCACCAACACAAGTGCGAAAAGTGGTTTTTCAACACTAACACAAGTGCGAAAAGTGGTTTTTCAACACTAACACAAGTGCGAAAAGTGGTTTTTCCACACTAATACAAGTACAAAAGCGGTTTCCTGCACCAACACAAGTGCGAAAAGTGGTTTTTCAACACTAACACAAGTGCGAAAAGTGGTTTTTCAACACTATCACAAGTGCAAAAAGTGTTTTTTCTACACTAATACAAGTGCAAAAGTGGTTTCCTGCACCAACACATGTGCGAAAAGTGGTTTTTCAACACTAACACAAGTGCAAAAAGTGGTTTTTCAACACTAACACAAGTGCGAAAAGTGTTTTTTCCACACTAATACAAGTGCAAAAGTGGTTTCCTGCACCAACACAAGTGCAAAAAGTGGTTTTTCAACACTAACACAAGTACGAAAAGTGGTTTTTCAACACTAACACAACTGCGAAAAGTGGTTTTTCCACACTAATACAAGTGCAAAAGTGGTTTTCTGCACCAACACAAGTGCGAAAAGTGGTTTTTCAACACTAACACAAGTGCGAAAAGTGGTTTCTCAACACCAACACAAGTGCGAAAAGTGTTTTTTCCAAACTAATACAAGTGCAAAAGTGGTTTCCTGCACCAACACAAGTGCGAAAAGTGGTTTTTCAACACTAACACAAGTGCGAAAAGTGGTTTTTCAACACTAACCCAAGTGTGAAAAGTGGTTTTTCCACACTAATACAAGTGCAAAAGTGGTTTCCTGCACCAACACAAGTGCGAAATGTGGTTTTTCAACACTAACACAAGTGCGAAAAGTGGTTTTTCAACACTATCACAAGTGCAAAAAGTGTTTTTTCCACACTAATACAAGTGCAAAAGTGGTTTCCTGCACCATCACAAGTGCGAAAAGTGGTTTTTCAACACTAACACAAGTGCGAAAAGTGGATTTTCAACACTAACACAAGTGCGAAAAGTGGTTTTTCCACACTATTACAAGTGCAAAAGTGGTTTCCTGCACCAACACAAGTGCGAAAAGTGGTTTTTCAACACTAACACAAGTGCGAAAAGTGGTTTTTCAACACTATCACAAGTGCAATAAGTGTTTTTTCCACACTAATACAAGTGCAAAAGTGGTTTCCTGCACGAACACAAGTGCAAAAAGTGGTTTTTCAACACTAACACAAGTGCGAAAAGTGGTTTTTCAACACTAACACAAGTGCGAAAAGTGGTTTTTCACACTAATACAAGTGCAAAAGTGGTTTCCTGCACCAACACAAGTGCGAAAAGTGGTTTTTCAACACTAACACAAGTGCGAAAAGTGGTTTTTCAACACTAACACAAGTGCGAAAAGTGGTTTTTCCACACTAATACAAGTGCAAAAGTGGTTTCCTGCAACAACACAAGTGCGAAAAGTGGTTTTTCAACACTAACACAAGTGCGAAAAGTGTTTTTTCCACACTAATACAAGTGCAAAAGTGGTTTCCTGCACCAACACAAGTGCGAAAAATGGTTTTTGAACACTAACACAAGTGCGAAAAGTGGTTTTTCAACACTAACACAAGTGCGAAAAGTGTTTTTTCACAGTAATACAAGTGCAAAAGCGGTTTCCTGCACCAACACAAGTGCGAAAAGTGGTTTTTCAACACTAACACAAGTGAGAAATGTGGTTTTTCAACACTATCACAAGTGCAAAAAGTGTTTTTTCCACACTAATACAAGTGCGAAAAGTGGTTTTTCAACACAAACACAAGTGCGAAAAGTGTTTTTTCACACTAATACAAGTGCAAAAGCGGTTTCCTGCACCAACACAAGTGCGAAAAGTGGTTTTTCAACACTAACACAAGTGCGAAAAGTGGTTTTTCAACATTAACACATGCGCGAAAAGTGGTTTTTCCACACTAATACAAGTGCAAAAGCAGTTTCCTGCACCAACACAAGTGCGAAAAGTGGTTTTTCAACACGAACACAAGTGCGAAATGTGGTTTTTCAACACTAACACACGTGCGAAAAGTGGGTTTTCAACACTAACACAAGTGCGAAAAGTGGTTTTTCCACACTAACACAAGTGCAAAAGTGGTTTCCTGCACCAACACAAGTGAGAAAAGTGGTTTTTCAACACGAACACAAGTGCGAAAAGTGGTTTTTTAACACTAACACAAGTGCGAAAAGTGGGTTTTCAACACTAACACAAGTGCGAAAAGTGGTTTTTCCACACTAACACAAGTGCAAAAGTGGTTTCCTGCACCAACACAAGTGCGAAAAGTGGTTTTTCAACACTAACACAAGTGCGAAAAGTGGTTTTTCAACACTAACACAAGTGCGAAAAGTGGTTTTTCCACACTAATACAAGTGCAAAAGTGGTTTCCTGCACCAACACAAGTGCGAAAAGTGGTTTTTCAACACTAACACAAGTGAGAAAAGTGGTTTTTCCACACTAACACAGGTGCGAAAAGTGATTTTTCCACACTAATACAAGTGCAAAAGTGGTTTCCTGCACCAACACAAGTGCGAAAAGTGGTTTTTCAACACTAACACAAGTGCGAAAAGTGGTTTTTCAACACTAACACAAGTGCGAAAAGTGGTTTTTCCACACTAACACAAGTGCAAAAGTGGTTTCCTGCACCAACACAAGTGCGAAAAGTGGTTTTTCAACACTAACACAAGTGCGAAAAGTGGTTTTTCAACACTAACACAAGTGCGAAAAGTGGTTTTTCCACACTAATACAAGTGCAAAAGCGGTTTCCTGCACCAACACAAGTGCGAAAAGTGGTTTTTCAACACTAACACAAGTGCGAAAAGGGGTTTTTCAACACTATCACAAGTGCAAAAAGTGTTTTTTCCACACTAATACAAGTGCAAAAGTGGTTTCCTGCACCAACACAAGTGCAAAAAGTGGTTTTTCAACACTAACACAAGTACGAAAAGTGGTTTTTCAACACTAACACAACTGCGAAAAGTGGTTTTTCCACACTAATACAAGTGCAAAAGTGGTTTTCTGCACCAACACAAGTGCGAAAAGTGGTTTTTCAACACTAACACAAGTGCGAAAAGTGGTTTCTCAACACCAACACAAGTGCGAAAAGCGTTTTTTCCAAACTAATAAAAGTGCAAAAGTGGTTTCCTGCACCAACACAAGTGCGAAAAGTGGTTTTTCAACACTAACACAAGTGCGAAAAGTGGTTTTTCAACACTAACCCAAGTGTGAAAAGTGGTTTTTCCACACTAATACAAGTGCAAAAGTGGTTTCCTGCACCAACACAAGTGCGAAATGTGGTTTTTCAACACTAACACAAGTGCGAAAAGTGGTTTTTCAACACTATCACAAGTGCAAAAAGTGTTTTTTCCACACTAATACAAGTGCAAAAGTGGTTTCCTGCACCATCACAAGTGCGAAAAGTGGTTTTTCAACACTAACACAAGTGCGAAAAGTGGATTTTCAACACTAACACAAGTGCGAAAAGTGTTTTTTCCACACTATTACAAGTGCAAAAGTGGTTTCCTGCACCAACACAAGTGCGAAAAGTGGTTTTTCAACACTAACACAAGTGCGAAAAGTGGTTTTTCAACACTATCACAAGTGCAATAAGTGTTTTTTCCACACTAATACAAGTGCAAAAGTGGTTTCCTGCACGAACACAAGTGCAAAAAGTGGTTTTTCAACACTAACACAAGTGCGAAAAGTGTTTTTTCAACACTAACACAAGTGCGAAAAGTGGTTTTTCACACTAATACAAGTGCAAAAGTGGTTTCCTGCACCAACACAAGTGCGAAAAGTGGTTTTTCAACACTAACACAAGTGCGAAAAGTGGTTTTTTAACACTATCACAAGTGCAAAAAGTGTTTTTTCCACACTAATACAAGTGCAAAAGTGGTTTCCTGCACCAACACAAGTGCGAAAAGTGGTTTTTCAACACTAACACAAGTGCGAAAAGTGGTTTTTCAACACTAACACAAGTGCGAAAAGTGGTTTTTCCACACTAATACAAGTGAAAAAGTGGTTTCCTGCACCAACACAAGTGCGAAAAGTGGTTTTTCAACACTAACACATGTGCGAAAAGTGGTTTTTCAACACTAACACAAGTGCGAAAAGTGGTTTTTCCACACGAATACAAGTGCAAAAGTGGTTTCCTGCACCAACACAAGTGCGAAAAGTGGTTTTTCAACACTAACACAAGTGCGAAAAGTGGTTTTTCAACACTAACACAAGTGCGAAAAGTGGTTTTTCCACACTAATACAAGTACAAAAGCGGTTTCCTGCACCAACACAAGTGCGAAAAGTGGTTTTTCAACACTAACACAAGTGCGAAAAGTGGTTTTTCAACACTATCACAAGTGCAAAAAGTGTTTTTTCCACACTAATACAAGTGCAAAAGTGGTTTCCTGCACCAACACATGTGCGAAAAGTGGTTTTTCAACACTAACACAAGTGCGAAAAGTGGTTTTTCAACACTAACACAAGTGCGAAAAGTTTTTTTTCCACACTAATACAAGTGCAAAAGTGGTTTCCTGCACCAACACAAGTGCGAAAAGTGGTTTTTCAACACTAACACAAGTGCGAAAAGTGGTTTTTCAACGCTAACACAAGTGCGAAAAGTGGTTTTTCCACACTAATACAAGTGCAAAAGTGGTTTCCTGCAACAACACAAGTGCGAAAAGTGGTTTTTCAACACTAACACAAGTGCGAAAAGTGTTTTTTTCACACTAATACAAGTGCAAAAGTGGTTTCCTGCACCAACACAAGTGCGAAAAGTGGTTTTTGAACACTAACACAAGTGCGAAAAGTGGTTTTTCAACACTAACACAAGTGCGAAAAGTGTTTTTTCACACTAATACAAGTGCAAAAGCGGTTTCCTGCACCAACACAAGTGCGAAAAGTAGTTTTTCAACACTAACACAAGTGCGAAATGTGGTTTTTCAACACTATCACAAGTGCAAAAAGTGTTTTTTCCACACTAATACAAGTGCGAAAAGTAGTTTTTCAACACAAACACAAGTGCGAAAAGTGTTTTTTCACACTAATACAAGTGCAAAAGCGGTTTCCTGCACCAACACAAGTGCGAAAAGTGGTTTTTCAACACTAACATAAGTGCGAAAAGTGGTTTTTCAACACTAACGCATGCGCGAAAAGTGGTTTTTCCACACTAATACAAGTGCAAAAGCAGTTTCCTGCACCAACACAAGTGCGAAAAGTGGTTTTTCAACACGAACACAAGTGCGAAATGTGGTTTTTCAACACTATCACAAGTGCAAAAAGTGTTTTTTCCACACTAATACAAGTGCGAAAAGTGGTTTTTCAACACCAACACAAGTGCGAAAAGTGGTTTTTCAACACTAACACAAGTGCGAAAAGTGGTTTTTCAACACTATCACAAGTGCAAAAAGTGTTTTCTCCACACTAATGCAAGTGCAAAAGTGGTTTCCTGCACCAACACAAGTGCGAAAAGTGGTTTTTCAACACTAACACAAGTGCGAAAAGTGGTTTCTTCACACTAATAAAAGTGCAAAAGTGGTTTCCTGCACCAACACAAGTGCGAAAAGTGGTTTTTCAACACTAGCACAAGTGCGAAAAGTGGTTTTTCAACACTATCACAAGTGCAAAAAGTGTTTTTTCCACACTAATACAAGTGCAAAAGTGGTTTCCTGCACCAACACAAGTGCGAAAAGTGGTTTTTCAACACTAACACAAGTGCGAAAAGTGGTTTTTCAACACTAACACAAGTGCGAAAAGTGGTTTTTCAACACTAACACAAGTGCGAAAAGTGGTTTTTCCACACTAATACAAGTGCAAAAGTGGTTTCCTGCACCAACACAAGTGCGAAATGTGGTTTTTCAACACTAACACAAGTGCGAAAAGTGGTTTTTCAACACTAACACAAGTGCGAAAAGTGGTTTTTCCACACTAATACAAGTGCAAAAGTGGTTTCCTGCACCAACACAAGTGCGAAAAGTGGTTTTTCAACACTAACACATGTGCGAAAAGTGGTTTTTCAACACTAACACAAGTGCGAAAAGTGGTTTTTCCACACTAATACAAGTGCAAAAGTGGTTTCCTGCACCAACACAAGTGCGAAAAGTGGTTTTTCAACACTAACACAAGTGCGAAAAGTGGTTTTTCAACACTAACACAAGTGCGAAAAGTGGTTTTTCCACACTAATACAAGTGCAAAAGCGGTTTCCTGCACCAACACAAGTGCGAAAAGTGGTTTTTCAACACTAACACGAGTGCGAAAAGTGGTTTTTCAACACTATCACAAGTGCAAAAAGTGTTTTTTCCACACTAATACAAGTGCAAAAGTGGTTTCCTGCACCAACACAAGTGCGAAAAGTGGTTTTTCAACACTAACACAAGTGCGAAAAGTGGTTTTTCAACACTAACACAAGTGCGAAAAGTGGTTTTTCAACACTAGCACAAGTGCGAAAAGTGGTTTTTCCAAACTAATACAAGTGCAAAAGTGGTTTCCTGCACCAACACAAGTGCGAAAAGTGGCTTTTCAACACTAACACAAGTGCGAAAAGTGGTTTTTCAACACTATCACAAGTGCAAAAAGTGTTTTTTCCACACTAATACAAGTGCAAAAGTGGTTTCCTGCACCAACACAAGTGCGAAAAGTGGTTTTTCAACAATAACACAAGTGCGAAAAGTGGTTTTTCAACACTAACACAACTGTGAAAAGTGGTTTTTCCACACTAATACAAGTGCAAAAGTGGTTTCCTGCACCAACACAAGTGCGAAAAGTGGTTTTTCAACACTAACACAAGTGCGAAATGTGGTTTTTCAACACTATCACAAGTGCGAAAAGTGGTTTTTCAACACTAACACAAGTGCGAAAAGTGGGTTTTCAACACTAACACAAGTGCGAAAAGTGGTTTTTCCACACTAACACAAGTGCAAAAGTGGTTTCCTGCACCAACACAAGTGCGAAAAGTGGTTTTTCAACACTAACACAAGTGCGAAAAGTGGTTTTTCAACACTAACACAAGTGCGAAAAGTGGTTTTTCAACACTAACACAAGTGCGAAAAGTGGTTTTTCCACACTAATACAAGTGCAAAAGTGGTTTCCTGCACCAACACAAGTGCAAAAAGTGGTTTTTCAACACTAACACAAGTACGAAAAGTGGTTTTTCAACACTAACACAACTGCGAAAAGTGGTTTTTCCACACTAATACAAGTGCAAAAGTGGTTTTCTGCACCAACACAAGTGCGAAAAGTGGTTTTTCAACACTAACACAAGTGCGAAAAGTGGTTTCTCAACACCAACACAAGTGCGAAAAGTGTTTTTTCCAAACTAATACAAGTGCAAAAGTGGTTTCCTGCACCAACACAAGTGCGAAAAGTGGTTTTTCAACACTAACACAAGTGCGAAAAGTGGTTTTTCAACACTAACCCAAGTGTGAAAAGTGGTTTTTCCACACTAATACAAGTGCAAAAGTGGTTTCCTGCACCAACACAAGTGCGAAATGTGGTTTTTCAACACTAACACAAGTGCGAAAAGTGGTTTTTCAACACTATCACAAGTGCAAAAAGTGTTTTTTCCACACTAATACAAGTGCAAAAGTGGTTTCCTGCACCATCACAAGTGCGAAAAGTGGTTTTTCAACACTAACACAAGTGCGAAAAGTGGATTTTCAACACTAACACAAGTGCGAAAAGTGGTTTTTCCACACTATTACAAGTGCAAAAGTGGTTTCCTGCACCAACACAAGTGCGAAAAGTGGTTTTTCAACACTAACACAAGTGCGAAAAGTGGTTTTTCAACACTATCACAAGTGCAATAAGTGTTTTTTCCACACTAATACAAGTGCAAAAGTGGTTTCCTGCATGAACACAAGTGCGAAAAGTGGTTTTTCAACACTAACACAAGTGCGAAAAGTGGTTTTTCAACACTAACACAAGTGCGAAAAGTGGTTTTTCACACTAATACAAGTGCAAAAGTGGTTTCCTGCACCAACACAAGTGCGAAAAGTGGTTTTTCAACACTAACACAAGTGCGAAAAGTGGTTTTTTAACACTATCACAAGTGCAAAAAGTGTTTTTTCCACACTAATACAAGTGCAAAAGTGGTTTCCTGCACCAACACAAGTGCGAAAAGTGGTTTTTCAACACTAACACAAGTGCGAAAAGTGGTTTTTCAACACTAACACAAGTGCGAAAAGTGGTTTTTCCACACTAATACAAGTGCAAAAGTGGTTTCCTGCACCAACACAAGTGCGAAAAGTGGTTTTTCAACACTAACACATGTGCGAAAAGTGGTTTTTCAACACTAACACAAGTGCGAAAAGTGGTTTTTCCACACTAATACAAGTGCAAAAGTGGTTTCCTGCACCAACACAAGTGCGAAAAGTGGTTTTTCAACACTAACACAAGTGCGAAAAGTGGTTTTTCAACACTAACACAAGTGCGAAAAGTGGTTTTTCCACACTAATACAAGTACAAAAGCGGTTTCCTGCACCAACACAAGTGCGAAAAGTGGTTTTTCAACACTAACACAAGTGCGAAAAGTGGTTTTTCAACACTATCACAAGTGCAAAAAGTGTTTTTTCCACACTAATACAAGTGCAAAAGTGGTTTCCTGCACCAACACATGTGCGAAAAGTGGTTTTTCAACACTAACACAAGTGCGAAAAGTGGTTTTTCAACACTAACACAAGTGCGAAAAGTGTTTTTTCCACACTAATACAAGTGCAAAAGTGGTTTCCTGCACCAACACAAGTGCGAAAAGTGGTTTTTCAACACTAACACAAGTGCGAAAAGTGGTTTTTCAACACTAACACAAGTGCGAAAAGTGGTTTTTCCACACTAATACAAGTGCAAAAGTGGTTTCCTGCAACAACACAAGTGCGAAAAGTGGTTTTTCAACACTAACACAAGTGCGAAAAGTGTTTTTTCCACACTAATACAAGTGCAAAAGTGGTTTCCTGCACCAACACAAGTGCGAAAAGTGGTTTTTGAACACTAACACAAGTGCGAAAAGTGGTTTTTCAACACTAACACAAGTGCGAAAAGTGTTTTTTCACACTAATACAAGTGCAAAAGCGGTTTCCTGCACCAACACAAGTGCGAAAAGTGGTTTTTCAACACTAACACAAGTGCGAAATGTGGTTTTTCAACACTATCACAAGTGCAAAAAGTGTTTTTTCCACACTAATACAAGTGCGAAAGTGGTTTTTCAACACAAACACAAGTGCGAAAAGTGTTTTTTCACACTAATACAAGTGCAAAAGCGGTTTCCTGCACCAACACAAGTGCGAAAAGTGGTTTTTCAACACTAACACAAGTGCGAAAAGTGGTTTTTCAACACTAACGCATGCGCGAAAAGTGGTTTTTCCACACTAATACAAGTGCAAAAGCAGTTTCCTGCACCAACACAAGTGCGAAAAGTGGTTTTTCAACACGAACACAAGTGCGAAATGTGGTTTTTCAACACTATCACAAGTGCAAAAAGTGTTTTTTCCACACTAATACAAGTGCGAAAAGTGGTTTTTCAACACCAACACAAGTGCGAAAAGTGGTTTTTCAACACTAACACAAGTGCGAAAAGTGGTTTTTCAACACTATCACAAGTGCAAAAAGTGTTTTTTCCACACTAATGCAAGTGCAAAAGTGGTTTCCTGCACCAACACAAGTGCGAAAAGTGGTTTTTCAACACTAACACAAGTGCGAAAAGTGGTTTCTTCACACTAATAAAAGTGCAAAAGTGGTTTCCTGCACCAACACAAGTGCGAAAAGTGGTTTTTCAACACTAGCACAAGTGCGAAAAGTGGTTTTTCAACACTATCACAAGTGCAAAAAGTGTTTTTTCCACACTAATACAAGTGCAAAAGTGGTTTCCTGCACCAACACAAGTGCGAAAAGTGGTTTTTCAACACTAACACAAGTGCGAAAAGTGGTTTTTCAACACTAACACAAGTGCGAAAAGTGGTTTTTCAACACTAACACAAGTGCGAAAAGTGGTTTTTCCACACTAATACAAGTGCAAAAGTGGTTTCCTGCACCAACACAAGTGCGAAAAGTGGTTTTTCAACACTAACACAAGTGCGAAAAGTGGTTTTTCAACACTAACACAAGTGCGAAAAGTGGTTTTTCCACACTAATACAAGTGCAAAAGTGGTTTCCTGCACCAACACAAGTGCGAAAAGTGGTTTTTCAACACTAACACATGTGCGAAAAGTGGTTTTTCAACACTAACACAAGTGCGAAAAGTGGTTTTTCCACACTAATACAAGTGCAAAAGCGGTTTCCTGCACCAACACAAGTGCGAAAAGTGGTTTTTCAACACTAACACAAGTGCGAAAAGGGGTTTTTCAACACTATCACAAGTGCAAAAAGTGTTTTTTCCACACTAATACAAGTGCAAAAGTGGTTTCCTGCACCAACACAAGTGCAAAAAGTGGTTTTTCAACACTAACACAAGTACGAAAAGTGGTTTTTCAACACTAACACAACTGCGAAAAGTGGTTTTTCCACACTAATACAAGTGCAAAAGTGGTTTTCTGCACCAACACAAGTGCGAAAAGTGGTTTTTCAACACTAACACAAGTGCGAAAAGTGGTTTCTCAACACCAACACAAGTGCGAAAAGCGTTTTTTCCAAACTAATAAAAGTGCAAAAGTGGTTTCCTGCACCAACACAAGTGCGAAAAGTGGTTTTTCAACACTAACACAAGTGCGAAAAGTGGTTTTTCAACACTAACCCAAGTGTGAAAAGTGGTTTTTCCACACTAATACAAGTGCAAAAGTGGTTTCCTGCACCAACACAAGTGCGAAATGTGGTTTTTCAACACTAACACAAGTGCGAAAAGTGGTTTTTCAACACTATCACAAGTGCAAAAAGTGTTTTTTCCACACTAATACAAGTGCAAAAGTGGTTTCCTGCACCATCACAAGTGCGAAAAGTGGTTTTTCAACACTAACACAAGTGCGAAAAGTGGATTTTCAACACTAACACAAGTGCGAAAAGTGTTTTTTCCACACTATTACAAGTGCAAAAGTGGTTTCCTGCACCAACACAAGTGCGAAAAGTGGTTTTTCAACACTAACACAAGTGCGAAAAGTGGTTTTTCAACACTATCACAAGTGCAATAAGTGTTTTTTCCACACTAATACAAGTGCAAAAGTGGTTTCCTGCACGAACACAAGTGCAAAAAGTGGTTTTTCAACACTAACACAAGTGCGAAAAGTGTTTTTTCAACACTAACACAAGTGCGAAAAGTGGTTTTTCACACTAATACAAGTGCAAAAGTGGTTTCCTGCACCAACACAAGTGCGAAAAGTGGTTTTTCAACACTAACACAAGTGCGAAAAGTGGTTTTTTAACACTATCACAAGTGCAAAAAGTGTTTTTTCCACACTAATACAAGTGCAAAAGTGGTTTCCTGCACCAACACAAGTGCGAAAAGTGGTTTTTCAACACTAACACAAGTGCGAAAAGTGGTTTTTCAACACTAACACAAGTGCGAAAAGTGGTTTTTCCACACTAATACAAGTGCAAAAGTGGTTTCCTGCACCAACACAAGTGCGAAAAGTGGTTTTTCAACACTAACACATGTGCGAAAAGTGGTTTTTCAACACTAACACAAGTGCGAAAAGTGGTTTTTCCACACGAATACAAGTGCAAAAGTGGTTTCCTGCACCAACACAAGTGCGAAAAGTGGTTTTTCAACACTAACACAAGTGCGAAAAGTGGTTTTTCAACACTAACACAAGTGCGAAAAGTGGTTTTTCCACACTAATACAAGTACAAAAGCGGTTTCCTGCACCAACACAAGTGCGAAAAGTGGTTTTTCAACACTAACACAAGTGCGAAAAGTGGTTTTTCAACACTATCACAAGTGCAAAAAGTGTTTTTTCCACACTAATACAAGTGCAAAAGTGGTTTCCTGCACCAACACATGTGCGAAAAGTGGTTTTTCAACACTAACACAAGTGCGAAAAGTGGTTTTTCAACACTAACACAAGTGCGAAAAGTTTTTTTTCCACACTAATACAAGTGCAAAAGTGGTTTCCTGCACCAACACAAGTGCGAAAAGTGGTTTTTCAACACTAACACAAGTGCGAAAAGTGGTTTTTCAACGCTAACACAAGTGCGAAAAGTGGTTTTTCCACACTAATACAAGTGCAAAAGTGGTTTCCTGCAACAACACAAGTGCGAAAAGTGGTTTTTCAACACTAACACAAGTGCGAAAAGTGTTTTTTTCACACTAATACAAGTGCAAAAGTGGTTTCCTGCACCAACACAAGTGCGAAAAGTGGTTTTTGAACACTAACACAAGTGCGAAAAGTGGTTTTTCAACACTAACACAAGTGCGAAAAGTGTTTTTTCACACTAATACAAGTGCAAAAGCGGTTTCCTGCACCAACACAAGTGCGAAAAGTAGTTTTTCAACACTAACACAAGTGCGAAATGTGGTTTTTCAACACTATCACAAGTGCAAAAAGTGTTTTTTCCACACTAATACAAGTGCGAAAAGTAGTTTTTCAACACAAACACAAGTGCGAAAAGTGTTTTTTCACACTAATACAAGTGCAAAAGCGGTTTCCTGCACCAACACAAGTGCGAAAAGTGGTTTTTCAACACTAACATAAGTGCGAAAAGTGGTTTTTCAACACTAACGCATGCGCGAAAAGTGGTTTTTCCACACTAATACAAGTGCAAAAGCAGTTTCCTGCACCAACACAAGTGCGAAAAGTGGTTTTTCAACACGAACACAAGTGCGAAATGTGGTTTTTCAACACTATCACAAGTGCAAAAAGTGTTTTTTCCACACTAATACAAGTGCGAAAAGTGGTTTTTCAACACCAACACAAGTGCGAAAAGTGGTTTTTCAACACTAACACAAGTGCGAAAAGTGGTTTTTCAACACTATCACAAGTGCAAAAAGTGTTTTTTCCACACTAATGCAAGTGCAAAAGTGGTTTCCTGCACCAACACAAGTGCGAAAAGTGGTTTTTCAACACTAACACAAGTGCGAAAAGTGGTTTCTTCACACTAATAAAAGTGCAAAAGTGGTTTCCTGCACCAACACAAGTGCGAAAAGTGGTTTTTCAACACTAGCACAAGTGCGAAAAGTGGTTTTTCAACACTATCACAAGTGCAAAAAGTGTTTTTTCCACACTAATACAAGTGCAAAAGTGGTTTCCTGCACCAACACAAGTGCGAAAAGTGGTTTTTCAACACTAACACAAGTGCGAAAAGTGGTTTTTCAACACTAACACAAGTGCGAAAAGTGGTTTTTCAACACTAACACAAGTGCGAAAAGTGGTTTTTCCACACTAATACAAGTGCAAAAGTGGTTTCCTGCACCAACACAAGTGCGAAATGTGGTTTTTCAACACTAACACAAGTGCGAAAAGTGGTTTTTCAACACTAACACAAGTGCGAAAAGTGGTTTTTCCACACTAATACAAGTGCAAAAGTGGTTTCCTGCACCAACACAAGTGCGAAAAGTGGTTTTTCAACACTAACACATGTGCGAAAAGTGGTTTTTCAACACTAACACAAGTGCGAAAAGTGGTTTTTCCACACTAATACAAGTGCAAAAGTGGTTTCCTGCACCAACACAAGTGCGAAAAGTGGTTTTTCAACACTAACACAAGTGCGAAAAGTGGTTTTTCAACACTAACACAAGTGCGAAAAGTGGTTTTTCCACACTAATACAAGTGCAAAAGCGGTTTCCTGCACCAACACAAGTGCGAAAAGTGGTTTTTCAACACTAACACAAGTGCGAAAAGTGGTTTTTCAACACTATCACAAGTGCAAAAAGTGTTTTTTCCACACTAATACAAGTGCAAAAGTGGTTTCCTGCACCAACACAAGTGCGAAAAGTGGTTTTTCAACACTAACACAAGTGCGAAAAGTGGTTTTTCAACACTAACACAAGTGCGAAAAGTGGTTTTTCAACACTAGCACAAGTGCGAAAAGTGGTTTTTCCAAACTAATACAAGTGCAAAAGTGGTTTCCTGCACCAACACAAGTGCGAAAAGTGGTTTTTCAACACTATCACAAGTGCAAAAAGTGTTTTTTCCACACTAATACAAGTGCAAAAGTGGTTTCCTGCACCAACACAAGTGCGAAAAGTGGTTTTTCAACAATAACACAAGTGCGAAAAGTGGTTTTTCAACACTAACACAACTGTGAAAAGTGGTTTTTCCACACTAATACAAGTGCAAAAGTGGTTTCCTGCACCAACACAAGTGCGAAAAGTGGTTTTTCAACACTAACACAAGTGCGAAATGTGGTTTTTCAACACTATCACAAGTGCGAAAAGTGGTTTTTCAACACTAACACAAGTGCGAAAAGTGGGTTTTCAACACTAACACAAGTGCGAAAAGTGGTTTTTCCACACTAACACAAGTGCAAAAGTGGTTTCCTGCACCAACACAAGTGCGAAAAGTGGTTTTTCAACACTAACACAAGTGCGAAAAGTGGTTTTTCAACACTAACACAAGTGCGAAAAGTGGTTTTTCAACACTAACACAAGTGCGAAAAGTGGTTTTTCCACACTAATACAAGTGCAAAAGTGGTTTCCTGCACCAACACAAGTGCAAAAAGTGGTTTTTCAACACTAACACAAGTACGAAAAGTGGTTTTTCAACACTAACACAACTGCGAAAAGTGGTTTTTCCACACTAATACAAGTGCAAAAGTGGTTTTCTGCACCAACACAAGTGCGAAAAGTGGTTTTTCAACACTAACACAAGTGCGAAAAGTGGTTTCTCAACACCAACACAAGTGCGAAAAGTGTTTTTTCCAAACTAATACAAGTGCAAAAGTGGTTTCCTGCACCAACACAAGTGCGAAAAGTGGTTTTTCAACACTAACACAAGTGCGAAAAGTGGTTTTTCAACACTAACCCAAGTGTGAAAAGTGGTTTTTCCACACTAATACAAGTGCAAAAGTGGTTTCCTGCACCAACACAAGTGCGAAATGTGGTTTTTCAACACTAACACAAGTGCGAAAAGTGGTTTTTCAACACTATCACAAGTGCAAAAAGTGTTTTTTCCACACTAATACAAGTGCAAAAGTGGTTTCCTGCACCATCACAAGTGCGAAAAGTGGTTTTTCAACACTAACACAAGTGCGAAAAGTGGATTTTCAACACTAACACAAGTGCGAAAAGTGGTTTTTCCACACTATTACAAGTGCAAAAGTGGTTTCCTGCACCAACACAAGTGCGAAAAGTGGTTTTTCAACACTAACACAAGTGCGAAAAGTGGTTTTTCAACACTATCACAAGTGCAAAAAGTGTTTTTTCCACACTAATACAAGTGCGAAAAGTGGTTTTTCAACACCAACACAAGTGCGAAAAGTGGTTTTTCAACACTAACACAAGTGCGAAAAGTGGTTTTTCAACACTATCACAAGTGCAAAAAGTGTTTTTTCCACACTAATGCAAGTGCAAAAGTGGTTTCCTGCACCAACACAAGTGCGAAAAGTGGTTTTTCAACACTAACACAAGTGCGAAAAGTGGTTTCTTCACACTAATAAAAGTGCAAAAGTGGTTTCCTGCACCAACACAAGTGCGAAAAGTGGTTTTTCAACACTAGCACAAGTGCGAAAAGTGGTTTTTCAACACTATCACAAGTGCAAAAAGTGTTTTTTCCACACTAATACAAGTGCAAAAGTGGTTTCCTGCACCAACACAAGTGCGAAATGTGGTTTTTCAACACTAACACAAGTGCGAAAAGTGGTTTTTCAACACTATCACAAGTGCAAAAAGTGTTTTTTCCACACTAATACAAGTGCAAAAGTGGTTTCCTGCACCATCACAAGTGCGAAAAGTGGTTTTTCAACACTAACACAAGTGCGAAAAGTGGATTTTCAACACTAACACAAGTGCGAAAAGTGGTTTTTCCACACTATTACAAGTGCAAAAGTGGTTTCCTGCACCAACACAAGTGCGAAAAGTGGTTTTTCAACACTAACACAAGTGCGAAAAGTGGTTTTTCAACACTATCACAAGTGCAAAAAGTGTTTTTTCCACACTAATACAAGTGCGAAAAGTGGTTTTTCAACACCAACACAAGTGCGAAAAGTGGTTTTTCAACACTAACACAAGTGCGAAAAGTGGTTTTTCAACACTATCACAAGTGCAAAAAGTGTTTTTTCCACACTAATGCAAGTGCAAAAGTGGTTTCCTGCACCAACACAAGTGCGAAAAGTGGTTTTTCAACACTAACACAAGTGCGAAAAGTGGTTTCTTCACACTAATAAAAGTGCAAAAGTGGTTTCCTGCACCAACACAAGTGCGAAAAGTGGTTTTTCAACACTAGCACAAGTGCGAAAAGTGGTTTTTCAACACTATCACAAGTGCAAAAAGTGTTTTTTCCACACTAATACAAGTGCAAAAGTGGTTTCCTGCACCAACACAAGTGCGAAAAGTGGTTTTTCAACACTAACACAAGTGCGAAAAGTGGTTTTTCAACACTAACACAAGTGCGAAAAGTGGTTTTTCAACACTAACACAAGTGCGAAAAGTGGTTTTTCCACACTAATACAAGTGCAAAAGTGGTTTCCTGCACCAACACAAGTGCGAAATGTGGTTTTTCAACACTAACACAAGTGCGAAAAGTGGTTTTTCAACACTAACACAAGTGCGAAAAGTGGTTTTTCCACACTAATACAAGTGCAAAAGTGGTTTCCTGCACCAACACAAGTGCGAAAAGTGGTTTTTCAACACTAACACATGTGCGAAAAGTGGTTTTTCAACACTAACACAAGTGCGAAAAGTGGTTTTTCCACACTAATACAAGTGCAAAAGTGGTTTCCTGCACCAACACAAGTGCGAAAAGTGGTTTTTCAACACTAACACAAGTGCGAAAAGTGGTTTTTCAACACTAACACAAGTGCGAAAAGTGGTTTTTCCACACTAATACAAGTGCAAAAGCGGTTTCCTGCACCAACACAAGTGCGAAAAGTGGTTTTTCAACACTAACACAAGTGCGAAAAGTGGTTTTTCAACACTATCACAAGTGCAAAAAGTGTTTTTTCCACACTAATACAAGTGCAAAAGTGGTTTCCTGCACCAACACAAGTGCGAAAAGTGGTTTTTCAACACTAACACAAGTGCGAAAAGTGGTTTTTCAACACTAACACAAGTGCGAAAAGTGGTTTTTCAACACTAGCACAAGTGCGAAAAGTGGTTTTTCCAAACTAATACAAGTGCAAAAGTGGTTTCCTGCACCAACACAAGTGCGAAAAGTGGTTTTTCAACACTATCACAAGTGCAAAAAGTGTTTTTTCCACACTAATACAAGTGCAAAAGTGGTTTCCTGCACCAACACAAGTGCGAAAAGTGGTTTTTCAACAATAACACAAGTGCGAAAAGTGGTTTTTCAACACTAACACAACTGTGAAAAGTGGTTTTTCCACACTAATACAAGTGCAAAAGTGGTTTCCTGCACCAACACAAGTGCGAAAAGTGGTTTTTCAACACTAACACAAGTGCGAAATGTGGTTTTTCAACACTATCACAAGTGCGAAAAGTGGTTTTTCAACACTAACACAAGTGCGAAAAGTGGGTTTTCAACACTAACACAAGTGCGAAAAGTGGTTTTTCCACACTAACA
Organism: Myxine glutinosa; assembly: GCF_964187855.1. Classification (NCBI taxonomy): domain Eukaryota; kingdom Metazoa; phylum Chordata; class Myxini; order Myxiniformes; family Myxinidae; genus Myxine; species Myxine glutinosa. The sequence continues at coordinate 35,880 of NW_027616422.1, read as the reverse complement.
CAAGTGCAAAAGTGGTTTCCTGCACCAACACAAGTGCGAAAAGTGGTTTTTCAACACTAACACAAGTGCGAAAAGTGGTTTTTCAACACTAACACAAGTGCGAAAAGTGGTTTTTCAACACTAACACAAGTGCGAAAAGTGGTTTTTCCACACTAATACAAGTGCAAAAGTGGTTTCCTGCACCAACACAAGTGCAAAAAGTGGTTTTTCAACACTAACACAAGTACGAAAAGTGGTTTTTCAACACTAACACAACTGCGAAAAGTGGTTTTTCCACACTAATACAAGTGCAAAAGTGGTTTTCTGCACCAACACAAGTGCGAAAAGTGGTTTTTCAACACTAACACAAGTGCGAAAAGTGGTTTCTCAACACCAACACAAGTGCGAAAAGTGTTTTTTCCAAACTAATACAAGTGCAAAAGTGGTTTCCTGCACCAACACAAGTGCGAAAAGTGGTTTTTCAACACTAACACAAGTGCGAAAAGTGGTTTTTCAACACTAACCCAAGTGTGAAAAGTGGTTTTTCCACACTAATACAAGTGCAAAAGTGGTTTCCTGCACCAACACAAGTGCGAAATGTGGTTTTTCAACACTAACACAAGTGCGAAAAGTGGTTTTTCAACACTATCACAAGTGCAAAAAGTGTTTTTTCCACACTAATACAAGTGCAAAAGTGGTTTCCTGCACCATCACAAGTGCGAAAAGTGGTTTTTCAACACTAACACAAGTGCGAAAAGTGGATTTTCAACACTAACACAAGTGCGAAAAGTGGTTTTTCCACACTATTACAAGTGCAAAAGTGGTTTCCTGCACCAACACAAGTGCGAAAAGTGGTTTTTCAACACTAACACAAGTGCGAAAAGTGGTTTTTCAACACTATCACAAGTGCAATAAGTGTTTTTTCCACACTAATACAAGTGCAAAAGTGGTTTCCTGCATGAACACAAGTGCGAAAAGTGGTTTTTCAACACTAACACAAGTGCGAAAAGTGGTTTTTCAACACTAACACAAGTGCGAAAAGTGGTTTTTCACACTAATACAAGTGCAAAAGTGGTTTCCTGCACCAACACAAGTGCGAAAAGTGGTTTTTCAACACTAACACAAGTGCGAAAAGTGGTTTTTTAACACTATCACAAGTGCAAAAAGTGTTTTTTCCACACTAATACAAGTGCAAAAGTGGTTTCCTGCACCAACACAAGTGCGAAAAGTGGTTTTTCAACACTAACACAAGTGCGAAAAGTGGTTTTTCAACACTAACACAAGTGCGAAAAGTGGTTTTTCCACACTAATACAAGTGCAAAAGTGGTTTCCTGCACCAACACAAGTGCGAAAAGTGGTTTTTCAACACTAACACATGTGCGAAAAGTGGTTTTTCAACACTAACACAAGTGCGAAAAGTGGTTTTTCCACACTAATACAAGTGCAAAAGTGGTTTCCTGCACCAACACAAGTGCGAAAAGTGGTTTTTCAACACTAACACAAGTGCGAAAAGTGGTTTTTCAACACTAACACAAGTGCGAAAAGTGGTTTTTCCACACTAATACAAGTACAAAAGCGGTTTCCTGCACCAACACAAGTGCGAAAAGTGGTTTTTCAACACTAACACAAGTGCGAAAAGTGGTTTTTCAACACTATCACAAGTGCAAAAAGTGTTTTTTCCACACTAATACAAGTGCAAAAGTGGTTTCCTGCACCAACACATGTGCGAAAAGTGGTTTTTCAACACTAACACAAGTGCGAAAAGTGGTTTTTCAACACTAACACAAGTGCGAAAAGTGTTTTTTCCACACTAATACAAGTGCAAAAGTGGTTTCCTGCACCAACACAAGTGCGAAAAGTGGTTTTTCAACACTAACACAAGTGCGAAAAGTGGTTTTTCAACACTAACACAAGTGCGAAAAGTGGTTTTTCCACACTAATACAAGTGCAAAAGTGGTTTCCTGCAACAACACAAGTGCGAAAAGTGGTTTTTCAACACTAACACAAGTGCGAAAAGTGTTTTTTCCACACTAATACAAGTGCAAAAGTGGTTTCCTGCACCAACACAAGTGCGAAAAGTGGTTTTTGAACACTAACACAAGTGCGAAAAGTGGTTTTTCAACACTAACACAAGTGCGAAAAGTGTTTTTTCACACTAATACAAGTGCAAAAGCGGTTTCCTGCACCAACACAAGTGCGAAAAGTGGTTTTTCAACACTAACACAAGTGCGAAATGTGGTTTTTCAACACTATCACAAGTGCAAAAAGTGTTTTTTCCACACTAATACAAGTGCGAAAAGTGGTTTTTCAACACAAACACAAGTGCGAAAAGTGTTTTTTCACACTAATACAAGTGCAAAAGCGGTTTCCTGCACCAACACAAGTGCGAAAAGTGGTTTTTCAACACTAACACAAGTGCGAAAAGTGGTTTTTCAACACTAACGCATGCGCGAAAAGTGGTTTTTCCACACTAATACAAGTGCAAAAGCAGTTTCCTGCACCAACACAAGTGCGAAAAGTGGTTTTTCAACACGAACACAAGTGCGAAATGTGGTTTTTCAACACTATCACAAGTGCAAAAAGTGTTTTTTCCACACTAATACAAGTGCGAAAAGTGGTTTTTCAACACCAACACAAGTGCGAAAAGTGGTTTTTCAACACTAACACAAGTGCGAAAAGTGGTTTTTCAACACTATCACAAGTGCAAAAAGTGTTTTTTCCACACTAATGCAAGTGCAAAAGTGGTTTCCTGCACCAACACAAGTGCGAAAAGTGGTTTTTCAACACTAACACAAGTGCGAAAAGTGGTTTCTTCACACTAATAAAAGTGCAAAAGTGGTTTCCTGCACCAACACAAGTGCGAAAAGTGGTTTTTCAACACTAGCACAAGTGCGAAAAGTGGTTTTTCAACACTATCACAAGTGCAAAAAGTGTTTTTTCCTCACTAATACAAGTGCAAAAGTGGTTTCCTGCACCAACACAAGTGCGAAAAGTGGTTTTTCAACACTAACACAAGTGCGAAAAGTGGTTTTTCAACACTAACACAAGTGCGAAAAGTGGTTTTTCAACACTAACACAAGTGCGAAAAGTGGTTTTCCCACACTAATACAAGTGCAAAAGTGGTTTCCTGCACCAACACAAGTGCGAAAAGTGGTTTTTCAACACTAACACAAGTGCGAAAAGTGGTTTTTCAACACTAACACAAGTGCGAAAAGTGGTTTTTCCACACTAATACAAGTGCAAAAGTGGTTTCCTGCACCAACACAAGTGCGAAAAGTGGTTTTTCAACACTAACACATGTGCGAAAAGTGGTTTTTAAACACTAACACAAGTGCGAAAAGTGGTTTTTCCACACTAATACAAGTGCAAAAGTGGTTTCCTGCACCAACACAAGTGCGAAAAGTGGTTTTTCAACACTAACACAAGTGCGAAAAGTGGTTTTTCAACACTAACACAAGTGCGAAAAGTGGTTTTTCAACACTAGCACAAGTGCGAAAAGTGGTTTTTCCAAACTAATACAAGTGCAAAAGTGGTTTCCTGCACCAACACAAGTGCGAAAAGTGGCTTTTCAACACTAACACAAGTGCGAAAAGTGGTTTTTCAACACTATCACAAGTGCAAAAAGTGTTTTTTCCACACTAATACAAGTGCAAAAGTGGTTTCCTGCACCAACACAAGTGCGAAAAGTGGTTTTTCAACAATAACACAAGTGCGAAAAGTGGTTTTTCAACACTAACACAACTGTGAAAAGTGGTTTTTCCACACTAATACAAGTGCAAAAGTGGTTTCCTGCACCAACACAAGTGCGAAAAGTGGTTTTTCAACACTAACACAAGTGCGAAATGTGGTTTTTCAACACTATCACAAGTGCGAAAAGTGGTTTTTCAACACTAACACAAGTGCGAAAAGTGGGTTTTCAACACTAACACAAGTGCAAAAGTGGTTTCCTGCACCAACACAAGTGCGAAAAGTGGTTTTTCAACACTAACACAAGTGCGAAAAGTGGTTTTTCAACACTAACACAAGTGCGAAAAGTGGTTTTTCAACACTAACACAAGTGCGAAAAGTGGTTTTTCCACACTAATACAAGTGCAAAAGTGGTTTCCTGCACCAACACAAGTGCGAAAAGTGGTTTTTCAACACTAACACATGTGTGAAAAGTGGTTTTTCAACACTAACACAAGTGCGAAAAGTGGTTTTTCCACACTAATACAAGTGCAAAAGTGGTTTCCTGCACCAACACAAGTGCGAAAAGTGGTTTTTCAACACTAACACATGTGCGAAAAGTGGTTTTTCAACACTAACACAAGTGCGAAAAGTGGTTTTTCCACACTAATACAAGTGCAAAAGTGGTTTCCTGCACCAACACAAGTGCGAAAAGTGGTTTTTCAACACTAACACAAGTGCGAAAAGTGGTTTTTCAACACTAACACAAGTGCGAAAAGTGGTTTTTCCACACTAATACAAGTGCAAAAGCGGTTTCCTGCACCAACACAAGTGCGAAAAGTGGTTTTTCAACACTAACACAAGTGCGAAAAGTGGTTTTTCAACACTATCACAAGTGCAAAAAGTGTTTTTTCCACACTAATACAAGTGCAAAAGTGGTTTCCTGCACCAACACAAGTGCGAAAAGTGGTTTTTCAACACTAACACAAGTGCGAAAAGTGGTTTTTCAACACTAACACAAGTGCGAAAAGTGGTTTTTCAACACTAGCACAAGTGCGAAAAGTGGTTTTTCCAAACTAATACAAGTGCAAAAGTGGTTTCCTGCACCAACACAAGTGCGAAAAGTGGTTTTTCAACACTATCACAAGTGCAAAAAGTGTTTTTTCCACACTAATACAAGTGCAAAAGTGGTTTCCTGCACCAACACAAGTGCGAAAAGTGGTTTTTCAACAATAACACAAGTGCGAAAAGTGGTTTTTCAACACTAACACAACTGTGAAAAGTGGTTTTTCCACACTAATACAAGTGCAAAAGTGGTTTCCTGCACCAACACAAGTGCGAAAAGTGGTTTTTCAACACTAACACAAGTGCGAAATGTGGTTTTTCAACACTATCACAAGTGCGAAAAGTGGTTTTTCAACACTAACACAAGTGCGAAAAGTGGGTTTTCAACACTAACACAAGTGCGAAAAGTGGTTTTTCCACACTAACACAAGTGCAAAAGTGGTTTCCTGCACCAACACAAGTGCGAAAAGTGGTTTTTCAACACTAACACAAGTGCGAAAAGTGGTTTTTCAACACTAACACAAGTGCGAAAAGTGGTTTTTCAACACTAACACAAGTGCGAAAAGTGGTTTTTCCACACTAATACAAGTGCAAAAGTGGTTTCCTGCACCAACACAAGTGCAAAAAGTGGTTTTTCAACACTAACACAAGTACGAAAAGTGGTTTTTCAACACTAACACAACTGCGAAAAGTGGTTTTTCCACACTAATACAAGTGCAAAAGTGGTTTTCTGCACCAACACAAGTGCGAAAAGTGGTTTTTCAACACTAACACAAGTGCGAAAAGTGGTTTCTCAACACCAACACAAGTGCGAAAAGTGTTTTTTCCAAACTAATACAAGTGCAAAAGTGGTTTCCTGCACCAACACAAGTGCGAAAAGTGGTTTTTCAACACTAACACAAGTGCGAAAAGTGGTTTTTCAACACTAACCCAAGTGTGAAAAGTGGTTTTTCCACACTAATACAAGTGCAAAAGTGGTTTCCTGCACCAACACAAGTGCGAAATGTGGTTTTTCAACACTAACACAAGTGCGAAAAGTGGTTTTTCAACACTATCACAAGTGCAAAAAGTGTTTTTTCCACACTAATACAAGTGCAAAAGTGGTTTCCTGCACCATCACAAGTGCGAAAAGTGGTTTTTCAACACTAACACAAGTGCGAAAAGTGGATTTTCAACACTAACACAAGTGCGAAAAGTGGTTTTTCCACACTATTACAAGTGCAAAAGTGGTTTCCTGCACCAACACAAGTGCGAAAAGTGGTTTTTCAACACTAACACAAGTGCGAAAAGTGGTTTTTCAACACTATCACAAGTGCAATAAGTGTTTTTTCCACACTAATACAAGTGCAAAAGTGGTTTCCTGCATGAACACAAGTGCGAAAAGTGGTTTTTCAACACTAACACAAGTGCGAAAAGTGGTTTTTCAACACTAACACAAGTGCGAAAAGTGGTTTTTCACACTAATACAAGTGCAAAAGTGGTTTCCTGCACCAACACAAGTGCGAAAAGTGGTTTTTCAACACTAACACAAGTGCGAAAAGTGGTTTTTTAACACTATCACAAGTGCAAAAAGTGTTTTTTCCACACTAATACAAGTGCAAAAGTGGTTTCCTGCACCAACACAAGTGCGAAAAGTGGTTTTTCAACACTAACACAAGTGCGAAAAGTGGTTTTTCAACACTAACACAAGTGCGAAAAGTGGTTTTTCCACACTAATACAAGTGCAAAAGTGGTTTCCTGCACCAACACAAGTGCGAAAAGTGGTTTTTCAACACTAACACATGTGCGAAAAGTGGTTTTTCAACACTAACACAAGTGCGAAAAGTGGTTTTTCCACACTAATACAAGTGCAAAAGTGGTTTCCTGCACCAACACAAGTGCGAAAAGTGGTTTTTCAACACTAACACAAGTGCGAAAAGTGGTTTTTCAACACTAACACAAGTGCGAAAAGTGGTTTTTCCACACTAATACAAGTACAAAAGCGGTTTCCTGCACCAACACAAGTGCGAAAAGTGGTTTTTCAACACTAACACAAGTGCGAAAAGTGGTTTTTCAACACTATCACAAGTGCAAAAAGTGTTTTTTCCACACTAATACAAGTGCAAAAGTGGTTTCCTGCACCAACACATGTGCGAAAAGTGGTTTTTCAACACTAACACAAGTGCGAAAAGTGGTTTTTCAACACTAACACAAGTGCGAAAAGTGTTTTTTCCACACTAATACAAGTGCAAAAGTGGTTTCCTGCACCAACACAAGTGCGAAAAGTGGTTTTTCAACACTAACACAAGTGCGAAAAGTGGTTTTTCAACACTAACACAAGTGCGAAAAGTGGTTTTTCCACACTAATACAAGTGCAAAAGTGGTTTCCTGCAACAACACAAGTGCGAAAAGTGGTTTTTCAACACTAACACAAGTGCGAAAAGTGTTTTTTCCACACTAATACAAGTGCAAAAGTGGTTTCCTGCACCAACACAAGTGCGAAAAGTGGTTTTTGAACACTAACACAAGTGCGAAAAGTGGTTTTTCAACACTAACACAAGTGCGAAAAGTGTTTTTTCACACTAATACAAGTGCAAAAGCGGTTTCCTGCACCAACACAAGTGCGAAAAGTGGTTTTTCAACACTAACACAAGTGCGAAATGTGGTTTTTCAACACTATCACAAGTGCAAAAAGTGTTTTTTCCACACTAATACAAGTGCGAAAAGTGGTTTTTCAACACAAACACAAGTGCGAAAAGTGTTTTTTCACACTAATACAAGTGCAAAAGCGGTTTCCTGCACCAACACAAGTGCGAAAAGTGGTTTTTCAACACTAACACAAGTGCGAAAAGTGGTTTTTCAACACTAACGCATGCGCGAAAAGTGGTTTTTCCACACTAATACAAGTGCAAAAGCAGTTTCCTGCACCAACACAAGTGCGAAAAGTGGTTTTTCAACACGAACACAAGTGCGAAATGTGGTTTTTCAACACTATCACAAGTGCAAAAAGTGTTTTTTCCACACTAATACAAGTGCGAAAAGTGGTTTTTCAACACCAACACAAGTGCGAAAAGTGGTTTTTCAACACTAACACAAGTGCGAAAAGTGGTTTTTCAACACTATCACAAGTGCAAAAAGTGTTTTTTCCACACTAATGCAAGTGCAAAAGTGGTTTCCTGCACCAACACAAGTGCGAAAAGTGGTTTTTCAACACTAACACAAGTGCGAAAAGTGGTTTCTTCACACTAATAAAAGTGCAAAAGTGGTTTCCTGCACCAACACAAGTGCGAAAAGTGGTTTTTCAACACTAGCACAAGTGCGAAAAGTGGTTTTTCAACACTATCACAAGTGCAAAAAGTGTTTTTTCCTCACTAATACAAGTGCAAAAGTGGTTTCCTGCACCAACACAAGTGCGAAAAGTGGTTTTTCAACACTAACACAAGTGCGAAAAGTGGTTTTTCAACACTAACACAAGTGCGAAAAGTGGTTTTTCAACACTAACACAAGTGCGAAAAGTGGTTTTTCCACACTAATACAAGTGCAAAAGTGGTTTCCTGCACCAACACAAGTGCGAAAAGTGGTTTTTCAACACTAACACAAGTGCGAAAAGTGGTTTTTCAACACTAACACAAGTGCGAAAAGTGGTTTTTCCACACTAATACAAGTGCAAAAGTGGTTTCCTGCACCAACACAAGTGCGAAAAGTGGTTTTTCAACACTAACACATGTGCGAAAAGTGGTTTTTAAACACTAACACAAGTGCGAAAAGTGGTTTTTCCACACTAATACAAGTGCAAAAGTGGTTTCCTGCACCAACACAAGTGCGAAAAGTGGTTTTTCAACACTAACACAAGTGCGAAAAGTGGTTTTTCAACACTAACACAAGTGCGAAAAGTGGTTTTTCAACACTAGCACAAGTGCGAAAAGTGGTTTTTCCAAACTAATACAAGTGCAAAAGTGGTTTCCTGCACCAACACAAGTGCGAAAAGTGGCTTTTCAACACTAACACAAGTGCGAAAAGTGGTTTTTCAACACTATCACAAGTGCAAAAAGTGTTTTTTCCACACTAATACAAGTGCAAAAGTGGTTTCCTGCACCAACACAAGTGCGAAAAGTGGTTTTTCAACAATAACACAAGTGCGAAAAGTGGTTTTTCAACACTAACACAACTGTGAAAAGTGGTTTTTCCACACTAATACAAGTGCAAAAGTGGTTTCCTGCACCAACACAAGTGCGAAAAGTGGTTTTTCAACACTAACACAAGTGCGAAATGTGGTTTTTCAACACTATCACAAGTGCGAAAAGTGGTTTTTCAACACTAACACAAGTGCGAAAAGTGGGTTTTCAACACTAACACAAGTGCGAAAAGTGGTTTTTCCACACTAACACAAGTGCAAAAGTGGTTTCCTGCACCAACACAAGTGCGAAAAGTGGTTTTTCAACACTAACACAAGTGCGAAAAGTGGTTTTTCAACACTAACACAAGTGCGAAAAGTGGTTTTTCAACACTAACACAAGTGCGAAAAGTGGTTTTTCCACACTAATACAAGTGCAAAAGTGGTTTCCTGCACCAACACAAGTGCGAAAAGTGGTTTTTCAACACTAACACATGTGTGAAAAGTGGTTTTTCAACACTAACACAAGTGCGAAAAGTGGTTTTTCCACACTAATACAAGTGCAAAAGTGGTTTCCTGCACCAACACAAGTGCGAAAAGTGGTTTTTCCACACTAATACAAGTGCAAAAGTGGTTTCCTGCACCAACACAAGTGCGAAAAGTGGTTTTTCAACACTAACACAAGTGCGAAAAGTGGTTTTTCAACACTAACACAAGTGCGAAAAGTGTTTTTTCCACACTAATACAAGTGCAAAAGCGGTTTCCTGCACCAACACAAGTGCGAAAAGTGGTTTTTCAACACTAACACAAGTGCGAAAAGTGGTTTTTCAACACTATCACAAGTGCAAAAAGTGTTTTTTCCACACTAATACAAGTGCAAAAGTGGTTTCCTGCACCAACACAAGTGCGAAAAGTGGTTTTTCAACACTAACACAAGTGCGAAAAGTGGTTTTTCAACACTAACACAAGTGCGAAAAGTGATTTTTCCACACTAATACAAGTGCAAAAGTGGTTTCCTGCACCAACACAAGTGCGAAAAGTGGTTTTTCAACACTAACACAAGTGCGAAAAGTGGTTTTTCCACACTAACACAAGTGCAAAAGTTGTTTCCTGCACCAACACAAGTGCGAAAAGTGGTATTTCAACACTGACACAAGTGCGAAAAGTGGTTTTTCAACACTATCACAAGTGCGAAAAGTGTTTTTTTCCACACTAATACAAGTGCAAAAGTGGTTTCCTGCACCAACACAAGTGCGAAAAGTGGTTTTTCAACACTAACACAAGTGCGAAAAGTGGTTTTTCAACACTAACACAAGTGCGAAAAGTGGTTTTTCAACACTAACACAAGTGCGAAAAGTGGTTTTTCCACACTAATACAAGTGCAAAAGTGGTTTCCTGCACCAACACAAGTGCGAAAAGTGGTTTTTCAACACTAACACAAGTGCGAAAAGTGGTTTTTCAACACTAACACAAGTGCGAAAAGTGGTTTTTCCACACTAATACAAGTGCAAAAGTGGTTTCCTGCACCAACACAAGTGCGAAAAGTGGTTTTTCAACACTAACACATGTGCGAAAAGTGTTTTTTCAACACTAACACAAGTGCGAAAAGTGGTTTTTCCACACTAATACAAGTGCAAAAGTGGTTTCCTGCACAAACACAAGTGCGAAAAGTGGTTTTTCAACACTAACACAAGTGCGAAAAGTGGTTTTTCAACACTAACACAAGTGCGAAATGTGGTTTTTCCACACTAATACAAGTGCAAAAGCGGTTTCCTGCACCAACACAAGTGCGAAAAGTGGTTTTTCAACACTAACACAAGTGCGAAAAGTGGTTTTTCAACACTATCACAAGTGTAAAAAGTGTTTTTTCCACACTAATACAAGTGCAAAAGTGGTTTCCTGCACCAACACAAGTGCGAAAAGTGGTTTTTCAACACTAACACAAGTGCGAAAATTGGTTTTTCAACACTAACACAAGTGCGAAAAGTGGTTTTCCACACTAATACAAGTGCAAAAGTGGTTTCCTGCACCAACACAAGTGCGAAAAGTGGTTTTTCAACACTAACACAAGTGCGAAAAGTGGTTTTTCAACACTAACACAAGTGCGAAAAGTGGTTTTTCCAAACTAATACAAGTGCAAAAGTGGTTTCCTGCACCAACACAAGTGCGAAAAGTGGTTTTTCAACACTAACACAAGTGCGAAAAGTGGTTTTTCAACACTAACACAAGTGCGAAAAGTGGTTTTTCAACACTAACACAAGTGCGAAAAGTCGTTTTTCCACACGCATACAAGTGCAAAAGTGGTTTCCTGCACCAACACAAGTGCGAAAAGTGGTTTTTCAACACTAACACAAGTGCGAAAAGTGGTTTTTCAACACTAACACAAGTGCGAAAAGTGGTTTTTTCCACACTAATACAAGTGCAAAAGTTGTTTCCTGCACCAACACAAGTGCGAAAAGTGGTTTTTCAACACTGACACAAGTGCGAAAAGTGGTTTTTCAACACTATCACAAGTGCGAAAAGTGTTTTTTTCCACACTAATACAAGTGCAAAAGTGGTTTCCTGCACCAACACAAGTGCGAAAAGTGGTTTTTCAACACTAACACAAGTGCGAAAAGTGGTTTTTCAACACTAACACAAGTGCGAAAAGTGGTTTTTCAACACTAACACAAGTGCGAAAAGTGGTTTTTCCACACTAATACAAGTGCAAAAGTGGTTTCCTGCACCAACACAAGTGCGAAAAGTGGTTTTTCAACACTAACACAAGTGCGAAAAGTGGTTTTTCAACACTAACACAAGTGCGAAAAGTGGTTTTTCCACACTAATACAAGTGCAAAAGTGGTTTCCTGCACCAACACAAGTGCGAAAAGTGGTTTTTCAACACTAACACATGTGCGAAAAGTGTTTTTTCAACACTAACACAAGTGCGAAAAGTGGTTTTTCCACACTAATACAAGTGCAAAAGTGGTTTCCTGCACAAACACAAGTGCGAAAAGTGGTTTTTCAACACTAACACAAGTGCGAAAAGTGGTTTTTCAACACTAACACAAGTGCGAAATGTGGTTTTTCCACACAAATACAAGTGCAAAAGCGGTTTCCTGCACCAACACAAGTGCGAAAAGTGGTTTTTCAACACTAACACAAGTGCGAAAAGTGGTTTTTCAACACTATCACAAGTGTAAAAAGTGTTTTTTCCACACTAATACAAGTGCAAAAGTGGTTTCCTGCACCAACACAAGTGCGAAAAGTGGTTTTTCAACACTAACACAAGTGCGAAAATTGGTTTTTCAACACTAACACAAGTGCGAAAAGTGGTTTTTCCACACTAATACAAGTGCAAAAGTGGTTTCCTGCACGAACACAAGTGCGAAAAGTGGTTTTTCAACACTAACACAAGTGCGAAAAGTGGTTTTTCAACACTAACACAAGTGCGAAAAGTGGTTTTTCCAAACTAATACAAGTGCAAAAGTGGTTTCCTGCACCAACACAAGTGCGAAAAGTGGTTTTTCAACACTAACACAAGTGCGAAAAGTGGTTTTTCAACACTAACACAAGTGCGAAAAGTGGTTTTTCAACACTAACACAAGTGCGAAAAGTCGTTTTTCCACACGCATACAAGTGCAAAAGTGGTTTCCTGCACCAACACAAGTGCGAAAAGTGGTTTTTCAACACTAACACAAGTGCGAAAAGTGGTTTTTCAACACTAACACAAGTGCGAAAAGTGGTTTTTTCCACACTAATACAAGTGCAAAAGTGGTTTCCTGCACCAACACAAGTGCGAAAAGTGGTTTTTCAACACTAACACAAGTGCGAAAAGTGGTTTTTCAACACTATCACAAGTGCATTAAGTGTTTTTTCCACACTAATACAAGTGCAAAAGTGGTTTCCTGCACCAACACAAGTGCGAAAAGTGGTTTTTCAACACTAACACAAGTGCGAAATGTGGTTTTTCAACACTATCACAAGTGCAAAAAGTGTTTTTTCCACACTAATACAAGTGCGAAAAGTGGTTTTTCAACACAAACACCAGTGCGAAAAGTGTTTTTTCACACTAATACAAGTGCAAAAGCGGTTTCCTGCACCAACACAAGTGCGAAAAGTGGTTTTTCAACACTAACACAAGTGCGAAAAGTGGTTTTTCAACACTTACACATGCGCAAAAAGTGGTTTTTCCACACTAATACAAGTGCAAAAGCAGTTTCCTGCACCAACACAAGTGCGAAAAGTGGTTTTTCAACACGAACACAAGTGCGAAATGTGGTTTTTCAACACTATCACAAGTGCAAAAAGTGTTTTTTCCACACTAATACAAGTGCGAAAAGTGGTTTTTCAGCACCAACACAAGTGCGAAAAGTGGTTTTTCAACACTAACACAAGTGCGAAAAGTGGTTTTTCAACACTATCACAAGTGCAAAAAGTGTTTTTTCCACACTAATACAAGTGCAAAAGTGGTTTCCTGCACCAACACAAGTGCGAAAAGTGGTTTTTCAACACTAACACAAGTGCGAAAAGTGGTTTTTTCACACTAATACAAGTGCAAAAGTGGTTTCCTGCACCAACACAAGTGCGAAAAGTGGTTTTTCAACACTAGCACAAGTGCGAAAAGTGGTTTTTCAACACTATCACAAGTGCAAAAAGTGTTTTTTCCACACTAATACAAGTGCAAAAGTGGTTTCCTGCACCAACACAAGTGCAAAAAGTGGTTTTTCAACACTAACACAAGTGCGAAAAGTGGTTTTTCAACACTAACACAAGTGCGAAAAGTGGTTTTTCAACACTAACACAAGTGCGAAAAGTGGTTTTTCCACACTAATACAAGTGCAAAAGTGGTTTCCTGCACCAACACAAGTGCGAAAAGTGGTTTTTCAACACTAACACAAGTGCGAAAAGTGGTTTTTCAACACTAACACAAGTGCGAAAAGTGGTTTTTCCACACTAATACAAGTGCAAAAGTGGTTTCCTGCACCAACACAAGTGCGAAAAGTGGTTTTTCAACACTAACACATGTGCGAAAAGTGGTTTTTCAACACTAACACAAGTGCGAAAAGTGGTTTTTCCACACTAATACAAGTGCAAAAGCGGTTTCCTGCACCAACACAAGTGCGAAAAGTGGTTTTTCAACACGAACACAAGTGCGAAAAGAGGTTTTTCAACACTATCACAAGTGCAAAAAGTGTTTTTTCCACACTAATACAAGTGCAAAAGTGGTTTCCTGCACCAACACAAGTGCGAAAAGTGGTTTTTCAACACTAATACAAGTGCAAAAGTGGTTTCCTGCACCAACACAAGTGCGAAAAGTGGTTTTTCAACACTAACACAAGTGCGAAAAGTGGTTTTTCAACACTAACACAAGTGCGAAAAGTGGTTTTTCAACACTAACACAACTGTGAAAAGTGGTTTTTCCACACTAATACAAGTGCAAAAGTGGTTTCCTGCACCAACACAAGTGCGAAAAGTGGTTTTTCAACACTAACACAAGCGCGAAATGTGGTTTTTCAACACTAACACAAGTGCGAAAAGTGGGTTTTCAACACTAACACAAGTGCGAAAAGTGGTTTTTCCACACTAACACAAGTGCAAAAGTGGTTTCCTGCACCAACACAAGTGCGAAAAGTGGTTTTTCAACACTAACACAAGTGCGAAAAGTGGTTTTTCAACACTAACACAAGTGCGAAAAGTGGTTTTTCCACACTAATACAAGTGCAAAAGTGGTTTCCTGCACCAACACAAGTGCGAAAAGTGGTTTTTCAACACTAACACAAGTGAGAAAAGTGGTTTTTCCACACTAACACAGGTGCGAAAAGTGATTTTTCCACACTAATACAAGTGCAAAAGTGGTTTCCTGCACCAACACAAGTGCGAAAAGTGGTTTTTCAACACTAACACAAGTGCGAAAAGTGGTTTTTCAACACTAACACAAGTGCGAAAAGTGGTTTTTCCACACTAACACAAGTGCAAAAAGTGGTTTTTCCACACTAATACAAGTGCAAAAGTGGTTTCCTGCACCAACACAAGTGCGAAAAGTGGTTTTTCAACACTAACACAAGTGCGAAAAGTGGTTTTCAACACTAACACAAGTGCGAAAAGTGGTTTTTCAACACTAACACAAGTGCGAAAAGTGGTTTTTCCACACTAATACAAGTGCAAAAGCGGTTTCCTGCACCAACACAAGTGCGAAAAGTGGTTTTTCAACACTAACACAAGTGCGAAAAGGGGTTTTTCAACACTATCACAAGTGCAAAAAGTGTTTTTTCCACACTAATACAAGTGCAAAAGTGGTTTCCTGCACCAACACAAGTGCGAAAAGTGGTTTTTCAACACTATCACAAGTGTAAAAAGTGTTTTTTCCACACTAATACAAGTGCAAAAGTGGTTTCCTGCACCAACACAAGTGCGAAAAGTGGTTTTTCAACACTAACACAAGTGCGAAAAGTGGTTTTTCAACACCAACACAAGTGCGAAAAGTGGTTTTTCAACACTATCACAAGTGCAAAAAGTGTTTTTTCCACACTAATACAAGTGCAAAAGTGGTTTCCTGCACCAACACAAGTGCGAAAAGTGGTTTTTCAACACTAATACAAGTGCAAAAGTGGTTTCCTGCACCAACACAAGTGCGAAAAGTGGTTTTTCAACACTAACACAAGTGCGAAAAGTGGTTTTTCAACACTAACACAAGTGCGAAAAGTGGTTTTTCA
Source organism: Myxine glutinosa (assembly GCF_964187855.1). NCBI lineage: Eukaryota > Metazoa > Chordata > Myxini > Myxiniformes > Myxinidae > Myxine > Myxine glutinosa. The sequence continues at coordinate 20,382 of NW_027616422.1, read as the reverse complement.
ACACTAACACAACTGTGAAAAGTGGTTTTTCCACACTAATACAAGTGCAAAAGTGGTTTCCTGCACCAACACAAGTGCGAAAAGTGGTTTTTCAACACTAACACAAGCGCGAAATGTGGTTTTTCAACACTATCACAAGTGCGAAAAGTGGTTTTTCAACACTAACACAAGTGCGAAAAGTGGGTTTTCAACACTAACACAAGTGCGAAAAGTGGTTTTTCCACACTAACACAAGTGCAAAAGTGGTTTCCTGCACCAACACAAGTGCGAAAAGTGGTTTTTCAACACTAACACAAGTGCGAAAAGTGGTTTTTCAACACTAACACAAGTGCGAAAAGTGGTTTTTCCACACTAATACAAGTGCAAAAGTGGTTTCCTGCACCAACACAAGTGCGAAAAGTGGTTTTTCAACACTAACACAAGTGAGAAAAGTGGTTTTTCCACACTAACACAGGTGCGAAAAGTGATTTTTCCACACTAATACAAGTGCAAAAGTGGTTTCCTGCACCAACACAAGTGCGAAAAGTGGTTTTTCAACACTAACACAAGTGCGAAAAGTGGTTTTTCAACACTAACACAAGTGCGAAAAGTGGTTTTTCCACACTAACACAAGTGCAAAAAGTGGTTTTTCCACACTAATACAAGTGCAAAAGTGGTTTCCTGCACCAACACAAGTGCGAAAAGTGGTTTTTCAACACTAACACAAGTGCGAAAAGTGGTTTTCAACACTAACACAAGTGCGAAAAGTGGTTTTTCAACACTAACACAAGTGCGAAAAGTGGTTTTTCCACACTAATACAAGTGCAAAAGCGGTTTCCTGCACCAACACAAGTGCGAAAAGTGGTTTTTCAACACTAACACAAGTGCGAAAAGGGGTTTTTCAACACTATCACAAGTGCAAAAAGTGTTTTTTCCACACTAATACAAGTGCAAAAGTGGTTTCCTGCACCAACACAAGTGCGAAAAGTGGTTTTTCAACACTAACACAAGTACGAAAAGTGGTTTTTCAACACTAACACAACTGCGAAAAGTGGTTTTTCCACACTAATACAAGTGCAAAAGTGGTTTTCTGCACCAACACAAGTGCGAAAAGTGGTTTTTCAACAGTAACACAAGTGCGAAAAGTGGTTTCTCAACACTAACACAAGTGCGAAAAGTCGTTTTTCCACACGCATACAAGTGCAAAAGTGGTTTCCTGCACCAACACAAGTGCGAAAAGTGGTTTTTCAACACTAACACAAGTGCGAAAAGTGGTTTTTCAACACTAACACAAGTGCGAAAAGTGGTTTTTTCCACACTAATACAAGTGCAAAAGTTGTTTCCTGCACCAACACAAGTGCGAAAAGTGGTTTTTCAACACTGACACAAGTGCGAAAAGTGGTTTTTCAACACTATCACAAGTGCGAAAAGTGTTTTTTTCCACACTAATACAAGTGCAAAAGTGGTTTCCTGCACCAACACAAGTGCGAAAAGTGGTTTTTCAACACTAACACAAGTGCGAAAAGTGGTTTTTCAACACTAACACAAGTGCGAAAAGTGGTTTTTCAACACTAACACAAGTGCGAAAAGTGGTTTTTCCACACTAATACAAGTGCAAAAGTGGTTTCCTGCACCAACACAAGTGCGAAAAGTGGTTTTTCAACACTAACACAAGTGCGAAAAGTGGTTTTTCAACACTAACACAAGTGCGAAAAGTGGTTTTTCCACACTAATACAAGTGCAAAAGTGGTTTCCTGCACCAACACAAGTGCGAAAAGTGGTTTTTCAACACTAACACATGTGCGAAAAGTGTTTTTTCAACACTAACACAAGTGCGAAAAGTGGTTTTTCCACACTAATACAAGTGCAAAAGTGGTTTCCTGCACAAACACAAGTGCGAAAAGTGGTTTTTCAACACTAACACAAGTGCGAAAAGTGGTTTTTCAACACTAACACAAGTGCGAAATGTGGTTTTTCCACACAAATACAAGTGCAAAAGCGGTTTCCTGCACCAACACAAGTGCGAAAAGTGGTTTTTCAACACTAACACAAGTGCGAAAAGTGGTTTTTCAACACTATCACAAGTGTAAAAAGTGTTTTTTCCACACTAATACAAGTGCAAAAGTGGTTTCCTGCACCAACACAAGTGCGAAAAGTGGTTTTTCAACACTAACACAAGTGCGAAAATTGGTTTTTCAACACTAACACAAGTGCGAAAAGTGGTTTTTCCACACTAATACAAGTGCAAAAGTGGTTTCCTGCACCAACACAAGTGCGAAAAGTGGTTTTTCAACACTAACACAAGTGCGAAAAGTGGTTTTTCAACACTAACACAAGTGCGAAAAGTGGTTTTTCCAAACTAATACAAGTGCAAAAGTGGTTTCCTGCACCAACACAAGTGCGAAAAGTGGTTTTTCAACACTAACACAAGTGCGAAAAGTGGTTTTTCAACACTAACACAAGTGCGAAAAGTGGTTTTTCAACACTAACACAAGTGCGAAAAGTCGTTTTTCCACACGCATACAAGTGCAAAAGTGGTTTCCTGCACCAACACAAGTGCGAAAAGTGGTTTTTCAACACTAACACAAGTGCGAAAAGTGGTTTTTCAACACTAACACAAGTGCGAAAAGTGGTTTTTTCCACACTAATACAAGTGCAAAAGTGGTTTCCTGCACCAACACAAGTGCGAAAAGTGGTTTTTCAACACTAACACAAGTGCGAAAAGTGGTTTTTCAACACTATCACAAGTGCAATAAGTGTTTTTTCCACACTAATACAAGTGCAAAAGTGGTTTCCTGCACCAACACAAGTGCGAAAAGTGGTTTTTCAACACTAACACAAGTGCGAAATGTGGTTTTTCAACACTATCACAAGTGCAAAAAGTGTTTTTTCCACACTAATACAAGTGCGAAAAGTGGTTTTTCAACACAAACACCAGTGCGAAAAGTGTTTTTTCACACTAATACAAGTGCAAAAGCGGTTTCCTGCACCAACACAAGTGCGAAAAGTGGTTTTTCAACACTAACACAAGTGCGAAAAGTGGTTTTTCAACACTTACACATGCGCAAAAAGTGGTTTTTCCACACTAATACAAGTGCAAAAGCAGTTTCCTGCACCAACACAAGTGCGAAAAGTGGTTTTTCAACACGAACACAAGTGCGAAATGTGGTTTTTCAACACTATCACAAGTGCAAAAAGTGTTTTTTCCACACTAATACAAGTGCGAAAAGAGGTTTTTCAGCACCAACACAAGTGCGAAAAGTGGTTTTTCAACACTAACACAAGTGCGAAAAGTGGTTTTTCAACACTATCACAAGTGCAAAAAGTGTTTTTTCCACACTAATACAAGTGCAAAAGTGGTTTCCTGCACCAACACAAGTGCGAAAAGTGGTTTTTCAACACTAACACAAGTGCGAAAAGTGGTTTTTTCACACTAATACAAGTGCAAAAGTGGTTTCCTGCACCAACACAAGTGCGAAAAGTGGTTTTTCAACACTAGCACAAGTGCGAAAAGTGGTTTTTCAACACTATCACAAGTGCAAAAAGTGTTTTTTCCACACTAATACAAGTGCAAAAGTGGTTTCCTGCACCAACACAAGTGCAAAAAGTGGTTTTTCAACACTAACACAAGTGCGAAAAGTGGTTTTTCAACACTAACACAAGTGCGAAAAGTGGTTTTTCAACACTAACACAAGTGCGAAAAGTGGTTTTTCCACACTAATACAAGTGCAAAAGTGGTTTCCTGCACCAACACAAGTGCGAAAAGTGGTTTTTCAACACTAACACAAGTGCGAAAAGTGGTTTTTCAACACTAACACAAGTGCGAAAAGTGGTTTTTCCACACTAATACAAGTGCAAAAGTGGTTTCCTGCACCAACACAAGTGCGAAAAGTGGTTTTTCAACACTAACACAAGTAGTGTAATAATGTTGCTTCTGGGACACCTCCGTTTAACATGGGAAATCCCTATCTAATGTCATTTACCCCCTTGTCTTTTTCAAAAATCATAAACACCTCTATTTCTCCCACCCTCATCTTTATGAACCTTTTGTCTGTAGTACCTATCCTTAATGTTGTTCATTAGACCACTCAAACACTACAAATATTTGTTTTCTCTTATAGACCTATCATCCTTCTTCTACATATCATCTGGCAGATTAATCTTTGACCCATTCACTTCCATATTAATTCTTTCCCTCCCTCATTGCCCCTAAACACCTATATTTCTCTCACCCTGTTCTTTACGAACCTTCTAACCTTTTGACATGTTATCCTTATTCATTAGACTACTTAAACACCTGTGATCCTTCTGACCTCATGGACCTTTTAACCTTTTACTCTTAATATCATCTGGTGAATATAACCCACTCAAACAACGACCCTACAAATATTTGTTTATGCGTGGGAAATAATTTAATTCTCCTACAACTCTCTTCACCATCTAATATATTAACAAAAAATATGTTTGAGTTTGGTTCTTTATTAAGATATTTTAACTGAGCTAAGATAAAATGGTAAACCTCCCTCAATGTTCTTGTTTGAGCGCCTCCAGTGCCACATACCATTTTTTGGTAAGCCCCGCCCACTTTTTGGTAAACCACGCCCATTTTTACTAAGCCCCGCCCACTTTTTGTTAAGCCACGCCCACTTTTTACTAAGCCCCGCCCACTTTTGCTAAGCTCCTCCAACTTTTGCTAAGTCCCACCCACTTTATAAACTCTTCAGCATTGTATCATTTCCAGGTAATACATAACATCATTTTCAGGGAATTTCCATCACATCATTTCCAGTTAAGACACGCCCAGGGAATTTCCACAGGAAATGACACACACCCAGCCCTTCTTATAAAAGGCACCGACCACACAGGCTTTTTCAAACACGCTTTCTGCTTCACTTGAGAATGGACTCCTATGCCGAAATGGAATGGGATAACTTTGCTATTCCTTGGAGTCCTACTACCTGTGTAGCGCTCAACCTTCAGATTGATGAACTGGACTCGAACCTCTTGTCGATGGAGGAAATTGTATCTGAGCTACGAAATGAAAATTCTACTTTTAACACAACTTGGGATAAAGTTATTTTTTTGTTTGAAGATCTTTTGAACAACCAAGACCCACAGAACGAGTTCTACCTTGATGACCCAGCCAAAGAGTTATACCTTGGAGATCCACAAAATCCTGAAAAAGAGTTCTACCATGATGATACTTATTGTGAGTTATCAAAACAAAACCCACTGAACGAGTTCTACCTTGATGACCCAGCCAAAGAGTTATACCTTGGAGACTCACTAAATTTGGGAAAAACAAATTATGAGGTTTGCCTAGATGGTTCTAACTGTGGAGCCTACCTTGGAGACTCACTGAATTTGGGAAAAACAAATTATGAGGTCTGCCTAGATGGTTCTAACTGTGGAGCCTACCTTGGAGACTCACTAAATTTGGGAAAAACAAATTATGAGGTTTGCCTAGATGGTTCTAACTGTGGAGCCTACCTTGGAGACTCACTAAATTTGGGAAAAACAAATTATGAGGTTTGCCTAGATGGTTCTAACTGTGGAGCCTACCTTGGAGACTCACTAAATTTGGGAAAAACTAATTATGAGGTCTGCCTAGATGGTTCTAACTGTGGAGCCTACCTTGGAGACTCACTAAATTTGGGAAAAACAAATTATGAGGTTTGCCTAGATGGTTCTAACTGTGGAGCCTACCTTGGAGACTCACTAAATTTGGGAAAAACAAATTATGAGGTTTGCCTAGATGGTTCTAACTGTGGAGCCTACCTTGGAGACTCACTAAATTTGGGAAAAACTAATTATGAGGTCTGCCTAGATGGTTCTAACTGTGGAGCCTACCTTGGAGACTCACTAAATTTGGGAAAAACAAATTATGAGGTTTGCCTAGATGGTTCTAACTGTGGAGCCTACCTTGGAGACTCACTAAATTTGGGAAAAACAAATTATGAGGTTTGCCTAGATGGTTCTAACTGTGGAGCCTACCTTGGAGACTCACTAAATTTGGGAAAAACTAATTATGAGGTCTGCCTAGATGGTTCTAACTGTGGAGCCTACCTTGGAGACTCACTAAATTTGGGAAAAACAAATTATGAGGTTTGCCTAGATGGTTCTAACTGTGGAGCCTACCTTGGAGACTCACTAAATTTCATAAAATTAGGAAAAGAGTTTTACCTTGGAGACTTTGAAAACTGGTTTCGTTTTGGAGACTCGGAATGGGGGTTTTGTTTTGATGACTCGGTATGTGATACCTATCTTGGAGGCTCAACAGGAATGTGGTTATACCTTGGGAACTTGGAAAGTTGGTTTTATTTTGGAGACTCTACCTGTGGGGTTCCTCTTGGAGACTCTTTGGATTCTAAAGCAATGAACAATGTTCTTTATTTAATGACGCTTGATTTAAGCAATATCAAGAAAGTTCGAGGAAGAAAATGCTGGAAAATTCTTTCTTCCCATTTCTACTTCTTCAAACTTAAAAGCCTTGAAAGACAGAATTGGAGGAAGAGGAAAAAAAAAAAAAGAAATACGTATTTAAAAAAGAAGAAAAGAAAGATTATGTTAGGGTTTGGGTGGGATTTTGAATGTGAGGGTTAGGGATGGGGTTGGGTTAGGGTTGGGATTTTGAATGTGAGGGTTAGGGTTGGGGTTGGGTTAGGGATGGGGTTGGGTTAGGGATGGGGTTGGGTTAGGGATGGGTTGGGTTAGGGTTGGGATTTTGAATGTGAGGGTTAGGGTTGGGGTTGGGTTAGGGATGGGATTGGGTTAGGGTTGGGATTTTGAATGTGAGGGTTAGGGATGGGTTGGGTTAGGGATGGGGTTGGGTTAGGGATGGGGTTGGGTTAGGGTTGGGGTTGGGTTAGGGATGGGGTTGGGTTAGGGATGGGGTTGGGTTAGGGATGGGGTTGGGTTAGGGATGGGGTTGGGTTAGGGATGGGGTTGGGTTAGGGATGGGGTTGGGTTAGGGATGGGGTTGGGTTGGGGATGGGGTTGGGTTAGGGATGGGGTTGGGTTAGGGATGGGGTTGGGTTAGGGATGGGGTTGGGTTAGGGATGGGGTTGGGTTAGGGATGGGGTTGGGTTAGGGATGGGGTTGGGTTAGGGATGGGGTTGGGTTAGGGATGGGGTTGGGTTAGGGATGGGGTTGGGTTGGGGATGGGTTGGGTTAGGGATGGGTTTGGGTTAGGGATGGGGTTGGGTTAGGGCTTGGGTTGGGTTAGGGTTTGTATATTATTATGACTCACTCGCACATACACACACACACAAAAGTTAAGCCCCAACTAAAAAGTTGTGGGATTCTGTGTTTGGGGTTCACAGATTTAAAAACGTATCCCCATTATACACACACAAAAGTTAAGCCCCAACTAAAAAGTTGTGGGATTCTGTGTTTGGGGTTCACAGATTTAAAAACGTATCCCCATTATACACACACAAAAGTTAAGCCCCAACTAAAAAGTTGTGGGATTCTGTGTTTGGGGTTCACAGATTTAAAAACGTATCCCCATTACATTTTATTTATTTATTTATTATTTTCAAGGGTATTATCTGCTTACTTGTGTTTTTTGTAATTCTTGTGAGTAAAATGAACCCAAGATTTCTTCTCCATTTAAATCATATAATTTGTAGGTCCAAGGGACTGTATCCATTACATCAATGATTTTAAATAATTCACGAGTCCATTTTTGTGTATAACCTTTCTCAAAATGACTTTTCCATTTGTATATTCTTACAATATCACCAACTTTAAACTTGGGCTTTCTCAAATTAATCTCCTTTTCATATTCTAATTTTGTAAATGTTTCTGATGGTTTTGATTGTGTTGATGAATGAACTGTATTATTGTAATTATCTACAATATCCTGAATTAAATACACCCATTTTTGAGAACCGAGTTGTGTGAATTTTTTATATAATTTCTCTTTTAAAGTACGATTAAAACGCTCAATAACAACTGCCTTTCCTTCATTAAAGGTGCTGTATAATTTAATACCCTTCCCCTTAAGAAATTTCATGAATATTTTGTTATAGAACTCTGTTCCCTCATCAGTCCATAACTTCTTTGGTTTCCTTTTATCCCGATCAAATATTAGCTTAAAGGCTAACATTAAAGTATCACCCCTTTTATTTTTTAAAGGGACAACCCAGGCAAATCTACTCCTCAAATCAATAACGGTTAAAGCATACCTGTATCCCCTGTCATTATTCAATTCAATTAAATCAGCGGACCATATGTGGTCAGTGTATTTAGAATAAACCTTCCTTCTTTTAAACTTTGTGATTATAGGTTTGTGTAATTCTTCAGCCAAAAGCTCCTCAGTCTTGATGGCATCATTAGAGCCTAATAGTTTTTTGAGGAATAACCAAGACCAAGTTTCAATTTAGCATTTATCAAATTTCTCACAATAAACCTATCAACTTTCTCTCTCAACGTTGGATTTTGTATCAAAGACAAATTATACAACATTTCGCTGTCGGCTTTATGTTTTTCAGTCAACGTAGTGGTTTTCCCATAAGCAATATCATGCTTCATACACACTTCGTCAACCCTATTTGTAGGTTTAGACCAAGGTTTAGGATTGTCAGCCTCATCTAATCTTTTATCCAAGTTTGTTCCTGGACCACAGAAAGAATACCCTGGAAGGTGTAATTCCCCTGGAATTCCAGTTGTTGTAAATTTACTTCCTGACAGAAACTTTTGTATGTCTCCTCCTCTTTTAGGAGAGATGAATTGGCACTTTTTAGAGCCACATACTTGACATATTCCTTTTTGATAAACTCTATTATTTTTAGCTTTAACATAAGAGATATTTTTAGATTTAGTTTTCTTTTTACATTTGAGACAATAACTCATATTTATTTATCAGAAAAATTCCGACAGAGTATCAAAACCTTTTTGGTTTTCAACATATACATTTCAATCTTTATTTTTAAAGCATAAAGAATCCTAAGGAATGCCTTCACTCTCTCCTCCATTTATTTACAAATAAAAACTAACTAAAGTCAATGACACCAACATCATCAATCACATAATCTTTTCCTTCTTCTTCTTCTTCTTCTTCACCACTTTCTCGTTTAAATCTCTGAAATTGAAGACATTGACGTTCTTATTTTTGAAACCATTATCTTCATAAGAGTTGTTAATTCTTTAATTTCCTCTTCGGTGCGTTGAGATTGATTTATTTGCTTTAATACACTCAATCTTTTATGAATCTCAGTGATTTCCATCTTTTTATATTTTTCCTCCCTCTCTCTTTGCTCCCTCTCCTCCTCCTCCATTTTCTCCCTCTCCTCCTTCTCCTTTTTCTCCCTTTCCTCCTTCTCCCTTTTCTCCCTTTCCTCCTTCTCCTTTTTCTCCCTTTCCTCCTTCTCCTTTTTCTCCCTCTCCTCCTTCTCCTCCTTTTTCTCCCTCTCCTCCTTCTCCTCCCTCTCCCTTTCCTCCTTCTCCTTTTTCTCTCTTTCCTCCTTCTCTTCTTCAACTCCTTCCTCATCCCTTGCTACCCTTGAGTTTGAACCCCAAAGAATATTATACATATACTCATCTGGATTTTGAGATATTCTTGTATCTATAATTATTTTTCTCATAATAGGATACCAATAAGATTTGTTGACGATTTCTAAAAGAGTTTTATATTTCATAACTTTGAGAAGTTCATTTTTATTTAATATTTTAAACAAGTCTCTATTTGTGGGTTTAACAATATCAGTATAAGGCCAGTTTTTTATGACAAAATTCCCATGTATATGCTCCAAATCATAAGGTATGTAATACCGAGCACCCTTTTCTTGTAGGTATCCTTGAATACAAAAATTATAATTCTCTTGTAGTCTTCTTCCTGCCATTTATGTATCAGAAATATATGTGAGATTAATATTATGACAGGTAATACCACCCCATCTTCCCACTACCAAATCGGTTTGTATTCCTCGGCTTTCTATCCTTATCTCATTACCTTCCTTCTTTGTCATGCGAACCATCGCTATACTATCATATATTTTTATTTTCTTAAAATCACGTATTTGTTGTTTACTAATTGTACTTCCACATAAATCCTTATCTTCACCAAGTGGATAATATTCTTCTTTACGAGACTGATTTAAATCATGTAGGTCTTCTATGTTTATTGAAAAAGACCAATTATACCCTAAATCAGGCATATCATACCCCCATTTATTAATTCGCATATTAACTAAATGTCCTTCTTTATAAAATTCAATTGTAAGCAGGTAGTTAAATTCAATGAGGAAAGGTGTATGGTCAGTATAACCAGGTGTTGTGGTTGTAAATTTTACTTCTTTCACAAAACGTGCTGTTTTCTTTAAAAATATATATTGTGATAAATCACTTAATCTAATTAAGTCATTCGCATCTGTAGGGTTTGGATAATTGATTAATTTATAAGTATTCTTCATATTAATATTTTTACTTACACTATATTTTTGTCGTTCAGCCTGTGCCTTTGTATAATAATTTGATAAATCAATATCCTGAGAGGATTTTCCAAAGATAGAACCATCTTTTCCAACATAAGTCATTTATATTAGATTAAAAATGATATCATAAAACTTTTCATTATTGTTGAGTTGAAATAATACATATAAACATAATTGACCACAACATTTAGAATTAATTTCTTGAACTTGAAATGTTTGATAAACACCATTCTGTAAGAATTGTATTACTTCAACAGGTGGTGGCATACCATAACTATCAAAATAATATTTATCCTGACTATTATGAATACAAACCCAATGAGAACCATTCTGTGTGTCTAAATTCATAATAATATTCTTTGTATTCTTATTTATATGTATTAATTCATCTCTCATACAGATTACCACATTATCAATTTTTAGTGTTTTACAATACTTGGCTAGTTCTATATTTGACGTTGTATTCTTTCCAAATTGTTTAAACCATTTATCCATTTATTTATGAGAAAGATACAATCCATTACCCCGTTTAGTTAGTTTAACACCCGCTTGAGCGATAGAGGAAAGCATATCACCAACCAACAATCTAGCTTTATCAGGTAGACTTTCAAGTTTTTGAGCAAAATCTACAATTACACCACTTCCACTAATTTGTTTCTCCAACTCCTTGTTATGTCTTTCCAATTCTTTTTGAGCTTTTAGTTGTGCCTTCCTTTCGTTAGCAGTTTTTACCGCTGCTGAAATACCACCAGTCAATGCTCCCGCCGCACTTAAACCAGCAAATAAAGGAATTAGAAACGGGAGAAATCCTCCTCTTGACTCGTCTATTGAATATTTCTTTAACATAGGTTTCGTCATTTTAATTTTAAGTGATCCAACATCATTTAGTGTTTTTACTTGTGTGTGTGTGAGTAAAACATCAATTCTTACAGCTCCTTTTCTTTGAATTGTATTAACATTAATAATACAAGGCTTTTGATTTTGAATACAAGATGTTAATTTATTAAGATTGATTTGATTAACATATACCCCAACCATTTATTTATGAGAAAAAACCTATGTGATATTAATCATAACACCATTATCTGTATTAATCTGTAATTCTGTTTCCTCCAAAAGCAAACAATAAGCATCAACTTCTTCATTCTCCCCTCTTTCAATGTATAGAGAAGTATCCACTCGATTAGACTTTATAGTTTCCTTTTGAGAACTCAGGTCAATTGCGTAGATTGTATATAAACCTTTAAATGCAACCATATCCAAAATAGGATCATTATTACCATTACTTTCACACACCTTTTGGTAGGACTTGTAGGCTTCCGCATAATCATTTTTTTCCCAATCAATTTCCAATCTATCTCGCGGATAAAATGTGCCATCAAGAGAAACCCGAAGTTGTTTCACCTTAGCATTATCACTCAGCGCATTATTCTTATTAGTACCGTCCTCTCCATCTGGTTTTTTAAAAATGAGCCAGAGGTATCGTGGCTTTCCTTGAAGAACACCCAAATTCCAAGTGTAGGTAGTGTGTTCCAGTTTAACGTGTTGACATCTTCTTTTAAGGTATGATACATTTAGCGGTTTCTTTGAGTTAAGTCTTCTATTTAACATCTCTTCCGTTTTAAGATTAGGAGTATATTCACTGATATACCAACACAAATCATTAATAACAAATTTATTGTTGTCTCCAAAAGCATTTTCATCCCCAAAAAGCAACCTATTTACATTATCATTCCTTTGTAGTTGAAATCTAATTTTAAGACCATACAAAACTTTATCATAATCGCAAAATCCAAATATACCTTTAAGAGGTACTGCTACGGTAAAACTATTCACTGCTTTTGTTTCATCATTATACATTGACTTCCTTTGACTATAACCAGGGTCTGCGTTTGTACCCGTTGACATATCAGGAATAAAACCTTCAACAGCTCCCTTACCCATTCTATCACTAAACGAATATAGTGTAAATTTCATCATTTCAGATGTAGCAGAGACATAATCAACCGCTTCAACCTCTTGTGTTCCAATATACAGGCGGACACTGTCAAACATTTTCCAGAAGAAATCATTTACGAGTGTAGCATTAGTATTATTTGCAGCCTTAGTGAATTTAAATTTACACAGCAAGAAACTATCAGCTATATTCAAGTAAGTTTGTTGATTATTTATTTCAAAACTTTTTGTTCCGTTTGAATTCCAGTCTGTTCCTGTTATAGCATTTACCTTAAAATAGTCTTCCTTTTTAGTGGAGTTTGAAATGATAATCGTATCATCCAAATCATAGATACTATCAATCGCTTCCATACTTGTATTTATATAGCATTAAAATTGTTGAAACCCTGACCCAAGTATTTTAATGATTTTTTGTCGTTCTTGTGAAGATAGTTGAGTTTTACCTTTTTTTATTTCTTTGATTGCTTGTAATTTATGAGACTCCTTTTGAGCATCTTTTATACTCTTTATAGCACCCGCAACGGAGCCCACGGCAGAAGCAGTTGAACCAATTAGGTCTTTATGTTTAAGGATGGTTGAACCAATACCCATTAGAGTATCAATTATCCCATCTCCTTTATTTCGAAATTGATGACCTACACCTCGTTGTCTCTTAGGTTTATAGTATCCTCTACCCACATACCTTGTATAGTCTGGTGAAAGGAACATGCCCTCCCCTGTAATTATTTTATATTTTCCCAACTCGTGTTTTCTCACAATAACCATTATTTATTTATTGAAAAACTTCACGTAGGTGAATTCTGATGGATATAATTTCATCATTAAAGGATATCATACGATTATCTTGGTCGGTTATCCTAAAATTTACTCTGTATATGGTTTTTCCTGACACAGGTAAATAGACAAGATTTTTTGGTTCCATATTAAATTTATAACCAATCGGGGTTGAGTATGCACTGAATGAAAATATTGTATTTGTTCTTATTCCATCGTTATAAGCACCATCAATCAAATCACAATGAATTAATACTGAATTTATACCGGAGGATATTTGGATAACATTATCACTGTAAAACGTCCCGTTATTTTCAATCTTTTTTGAAGAGAAACCCAATAGCTCTCTAAACGAATTTTCAATCGTGAAATCAACTTTATAATTATTTTTAAGTTTAATAGTTGATTTTGAAGTGTGTTTTTGAATATCTATTACAATATTTTTTGGTTCATCACCTTTTTCTTTCATAAGGCGAGAGACTTCTGAAGATATTTGAGAAATCTCGTAAGCTCCAGGTGAAACAGTTATAGTTTTGTAGGCAGTGCCTGGATTATAACTAAACTTGTTGTTTTTCTCTGTGATATTAAAAAGGGTATTGTAAGTTTCCATTGACAACAAAGATGCCTCATATGAGGTAAGGGGGTCAAGTTGTAGTGGGTAAGGGAATGAAGCTGTGTAATCGCTCGTTGTGAAATTAAAACTAAGAATTGTGCTTCTCATCTTATTTAATATCTAATAAAATATCTTTGTATTGACATTTATTAATTATTTTCATATTCATCAACTGATCTAAAATGGCTGAGGATTCATTAAAACAATTGTTGTTTCCAGCCTTCTTACTACCTAACAACAATAATAGCCTATTAACTAATTGTGATGGGTCATTTGGAAGAAAACTAACACCTGAACCAAGTTTACTTAAAGCATCAATAATATGTTTCTCCTTCTCATTCTTCTTACTTTTACCAGCAACAGAAACTCCATAATCAAGTGCATTTAACAACTCAATATATACCCTATCTTCCTCTCTTTCCATATCAAGTGGTTCCTCAAAATATTTTGAACCGCTGAATCCGGGGTTTGTTAGAAGAAACATTAATCTTGGAGTTAATTTAACATTTGGTTGAGTAGAACTCAAGAACATCAATTCATCATTAAATATCAATACCTTTTCTTCCACAAGATGAAACACTGCTGGTTCTTCTGTTGGAATGAGACCTGCTCTGGTTTTTGAACCCGCCGAATATTCATTGTTTTGAAGAGCTTCCACAACATAATTAGGGGGTTGATTTACCTGCTCAAGTTTCCGAAATAATCCCTCGTCATCATATTCTAATTCACCAAGTTCTTGTTTTGTTATCTGACTAAAATCTTTGAGCATTTGAAGTTTTTTCGGAGTAAATTCTACCGTGGGAACTGTAGGTGAGTGTTGAGTTTTCAAAAGTGGTTTAAAGAATTTCTCTTGTTTTCTTTCAAAGGCTTCTTCACCAGTTAGTTTCTGTCTCCGTTTCTTCTTTATCTCTTCCTGTTGTTTAACAACTTTTGAAACTAATTGTTGATGTTCCTTAAACTTTCTTTCTCTTTCTTCGGTATTCATTTTCTGTATTTATTTATTGAAAAATATCATTTAGTATCTCATCTTGTTTCACAACAATATATTTATATTTTCCAATCGTGTGTTTCATATAATTTTCAAATTCTTTTTTACTACATAACGTAGAGCAATTATCTCTCCAAAAATTATTTACATCTATTGAATTTAACTTAAATAAAATAAAAGTATTGGCATTGTTTCTTATTGAGCGTCGAGGGAGTTGAAAATATGATTGACTAAGATATATACAATTACAAGAAGAATGTCTCCCTCTTGTATAGTAGCTATCCATTACTGTTTGGTTTCTCTCATTAACACAATCATCAAAGATGACGAGGTTCTTTTTTGATTTATCTAAATCTTGAGGTGAAGGTATATCATCCGTATTATCACTGAGAATACAAGTTATGGGTTTCGATTTTGATTTCTGTGTATCACAAAATAATTGTATTATATCTTCAATATTATAATCATTCAGTTTGTTTTGAAGTTTAAATAAACCGATAATGTCTTCCTTTTTAAGACCTGCATTAAAACCCTGTGAGAGTAGTTGATACTCGGGTTGAAAACTTGACTTTGTAAAAATTATTAAATTATCATAATCTAAAAAATTAGGACCAAGGAGCATCTTTAAAAGTAAACAGGTTTTCCCACATCCGCTTGAACCAACTATTAGACATCTCAATGAATTTGGAATGTTTTTATGGTTATTAAACTTTATCTTATTTTCCCAAACGGGTAAAAAATCATTCATTTATATATTTGGAAAACAAGTCATCTAACTTTTTTTGAGCTATTTTAGAAACTCTATATTTTATCCTGAGTTCGGGTTTAATTTCAAAATAATTCATTATTTTATTTATATAGTATCTTGTATTAACATTTCCATTAAAATTATTTTGAATAATAAATATCATTAAACCCTTATACATTTCCTCAATACAAAGAGTCTCTTTCCTTGTAAGAAATGGTGTATTATCACCATAATGCTTAACATTCATCTCTCTTATTAATCTTGTAAAGTAATTCATTTTTGGTTCTAATTTAAAAGAGTTATATGTTTTTTTATATTTCTTATTATCATTAATTAGAATATAATCACAGAATAAACATTGTTTATATGAACCCTCATTATTAAGCCCTATTCTATCACAAGCTGGACAATTCTCTAATTTATCATATGGAGAGTCTGGAAATTCTAAATATCCTTCAGAACTTATCATATTTATATAGTAAATTTTTACTTAAACTAAACGCAAGTTTATTCATTAATAAATACAATGTTTCAAAGCACAAAAGACAAATTTCAATCAATCTCTACTTCGGTGGAAGATATAGAAAAATATGTCAAAGATGTTAAATTGAACAAAGATAAATATGGAAATTTTTGGGTAAAACCAGTTATGGAAAATAACATGAGCCCCTCTATTTCATTTAAAGGAAGAGCTCTAACTATACCTGGAAAGACATCCATTAAAGTAAATCTAACAAAAGTTTCTCCTCTACTCCTGGCAATTTATTCAAAGCTTGAAAAAGTGATTGACCACGATACTTTGAAAAAGAATGATAAGACCATTAATAATTCTAGAGGAGACATTTGTATTTTCTTTAATAATCCAAAGGGTGTAGATCTAAGTAAAATGAATGATGTTAATATTTCTGGTGAAATGTCATTTCGTTCTATGATAGTTAGAGATTATTTAAAGATAACTTTTGATATAAAAATTGTAGAGATTGAATCTGTTAATGAAAGAAAGTATATAGATATTGATGGGAATATTTTTCTTGCTAATTAAATATGAGTCAATACAGCAGTGAAGATTTTACTATTTCATTGAACTCGGACGATAGTGATGATAGTATTTCATTGAACTTGGATGATGGTGATGATAGTATTTCATTGAACACAGATGATAGTTATGATACTAATAGTTTGTGCTCAAATGATAGTTATGAGAGTAGCTTTATTGATGACTCTGAGTATGATTCTGAGTATTCATGTGATAGTTATGACTTAGATGATTCTGAGTGAAAAAGTGTTTTAGTTTAAGCACAGTGATATATATAAAACGGAGCTGTAAAGCTCAAAAGTGTTTTATTTTAAGCACAGTGATATATATAAAACACCACGTTTTCTCACGCTATAAATATGGTTTATTGTGATACTTGCGAGAAGGAAGTAAAATATTATAAACAACATATTCTCACCGCAAAACATACATACAACATTTTAAACAAACTTTCCCCTCTTCCACCTGAAACAAAACACTGTTCTACATGTAATAAAAATATCCTCAAGAAAGGCTTCAAAATACATCTTAAAACAAATCTACATTTATCAAATTTTATCACAACTAAAAACTCTGATGGAGCATTCAAAGGACATATTAAAATAAGAGTCTTTAACTTCAAACCTCCTGAACCAGAGTCTATAGTTGATGCTGTAGAAATAGTTAAACCTGCTGTTCAAACGTTGATTGAAAAAACACTAAAGGAAATGAAACCACTTAAATTTTATATGGGAGTAAAATTAGAAATGACAAAGGATGAAGGAGTTATAGATGCACCATACATGAGAACTGAGCCACACTTTATATCTTCATATCAAGATTTTAAAACATCAGGAGTCTATGATGAACTTATTAAACAAGAGCAAGATGTGGATAATTCAATCGTAGGAAGTGGATTCAATATAGGAAAAATTATTTACATAGACATTCATATTCTTAAATCAGATCCTCTAAAAGCTTCTTCTTACATTGATTTACCCAGTGTTATCAAAAATAGAAAAGCAGTTATCAATATCAAAAATAAAGACAATAAATGTTTTCTCTGGTCTATTTTAGCACACTTACATCCTCCACATTTTCATGATGAAAGAGTATCTCATTATAAAAAATATGAGAATACATTAAATACGAAAGATCTAAAGTTTCCGATGACTTTAAATGAT
Source organism: Myxine glutinosa (assembly GCF_964187855.1). Taxonomy (NCBI): domain Eukaryota; kingdom Metazoa; phylum Chordata; class Myxini; order Myxiniformes; family Myxinidae; genus Myxine; species Myxine glutinosa. The sequence goes on along the minus strand of NW_027616422.1, from coordinate 2,689 downwards.
ATTCCTAAATTTGAAAAGATGAATAATTTATCAGTTAATGTTTATGGTCTAACAGAAACAAACAACATTCAGGTTTTAAAGCTTTCTGACAATTGTAAACAAACTCATATTAATCTTCTATATTTTAATTCAGACGAAAATTCACATTATACATACATCAAAGATATTGCTAAATTAATAAAACCACAAGTCTGTAAGAGAACAAATAAAATATATATTTGTTTGCGTTGTCTTAACTTCTTCAATTCACAAGAAAGATTAGATAAACATTCAAATTATTGTGGCGAACATAAATCAACGGTAATCAATATGCCTAAAGAAGGCTCAAAGATCACATTCAAAGATGAAAATAAAAAGATCAAACATCCATTTGTTATATATGCTGATTTTGAAAGTATTTTAGAAAAAATTGATACTGCTTCTCAAGATCCAAAAGAATCATACACAAATAAATATCAAAAACATACTCCTTGTGGTTTTTGTTATTATATCAAATCATCCGTTGGTGATAAATATAACAAGTTAGAGATGTATAGAGGCTCAAATACCCCAGAGGAGTTTGTGAAACGACTAGAAAAAGACTGTGTTCGATTAACCAAGATAATGAGAGAAAAAACCAATGTCCTTAACAAGTAAAGAAAAAAGGGAATTTATAAAAAACAATGTCTGTCATATTTGTGAGGAGAAAATTGGTAAAGGTCTAAAGGTTAGAGACCATTGTCATCTCACTGGTAAATATAGAGGTCCGGCTCATCAAAGTTGTAATATTAATTATCAACTCCCCTCTTTCATTCCTGTCTTTCTTCATAACAACGCTCATTATGATACACATCTATTTATCAAGGAACTCTCAAAGACTTCTGGAAGTATCTCAGCAATTCCAAACACGGATCAGAAATACATTTCATTCACAAAAACAATTCACACATCTCCTATTACTCATATCAGATTTCTTGATACATTTAAATTCATGGCAAGTCCATTGGTTAACTTGGTTCAAAATCTAAAAGAGTTTCCATGTCTTTCAGAGTATTTTTTAGATAAAGATTTTCTAACACAAAAGGGAATTTACCCCTATGACTATATGGACTCATTTGAGAGATTCAATGAAACACAACTTCCTTCAAAAGAAAATTTCTATAACAAATTAAATAATAGTCATATATCTGATAAAGATTATGTACACGCACAAAATGTTTGGGAAAAATATAACATCAAGAATCTTGGCGAGTATCACGATTTGTATCTCAAAACTGATGTGCTTTTATTGGCCGATGTATTTGAAGCCTTTAGATCTGTTTGTCGCACTGGATATGGATTGGATCCTGCTCACTACTACACAGCACCTGGATTGGCCTGGAGTGCGATGTTGAAAATGACAAAACAAGATTTGGATTTGATAACCGATGTTGATATGCTTTTGATGATTGAAAAGGCAAAAAGAGGTGGAATTTCACAAGTCTGCTCGAGTAGATACGCAAAAGCAAATAACAAATATCTTCCAAATTATGATCCAACGAAAGAGAGTTCTTACTTGATGTACTATGACGCGAACAACCTGTATGGCTGGGCAATGTCTCAGGCTCTTCCTTATGGAAAACTTAGATGGGTAAAGGAAAAAGACTACAAAAACGTTTTACAAGATGTATGTATCTCTACACAAAAAGAATTGGATGAAGAAAAAGTTGGTTATTATTTTGAAATTGATTTAAAATATCCAGAGGAACTCCATAACCTACACAAAGATCTCCCATTTGCTTGTGAGAAAGAAAGTCCAAAGAAAGAATGGTTGAGTGATTATCAACGATCGTTTGATATAGGTGAATCAACAGAAAAATTACTTACTACATTATATAACAAGAAAAATTATGTTCTACACCAAAGAAATTTGCGACAATATTTATCAAAAGGTCTAAGAGTAGAGAAGATCCATAGGGTTCTAAAGTTCAATCAAAGTCATTGGTTAAAGGGGTACATTGATTTTAATACACAAAGAAGAACAGAGTCAAAAACAGATTTTGAGAAAGACTTTTATAAATTGATGAATAATGCGGTCTTTGGTAAGACTATGGAGAATGTGAGGAAAAGACAAAATATCAGACTATCAACATCTTGGGAACAAGCATCAAAATTAATTAATAGACCGAGTTTTACTCGAGCTGAGGTCTTTACTGAGAACTTTTGTGCGATCCATTTGATTAAAGAGAGTATTGAAATGAACAAACCTATTTATATTGGAACAACAATTCTTGATTTATCAAAGTCATTAATGTATGATTACTTTTATAATAACTTGAGGAAGAAATATCAAAATGATGTTAATCTACTTTATATGGATACAGATAGTTTTATTTTGAAAATTAATACCAACGATGTTTATTCAGACATGAAAAGAGACATTAATATCTATGACACGAGTAATTACAGTCCAGAGAGTGAGTTGTTCTCTTCTAAAAATAAAAAGGTGATTGGAAAGTTCAAGGATGAATTAGGAGGAAATGTTATGAGTGAATTTGTGGGATTGAGGTCAAAGGCTTATGCTTATAAATACATTGTGAATAACGTTGAAAAGACTGATAAGAAGTTAAAAGGTGTAAAGAAAAATGTTATTAAAGAAACAATAAACTTTAAGGATTATTATAACTGTTTAACAACAAAGAAAGAAGAGTTTAGAAAGATTAATGGAATA